>NC_081327.1:0-303030 GCF_026419965.1 Kogia breviceps
TCGCCGGGCCGCCAGGCCTGAAGCCTGAGGCCTAGCCTCACGGCATGCCGCGCCCTACGCCGCACACGCCCCCCCACACGTGTCCGTACCCCGACCTCGAGCCTCAGCCTCACGGGGGGCCTAACCCTAACCCTAGCTCCGGCCCTTCGCCGGGCCGCCAGGCCTGAAGCCTGAGTCCTAGCCTCACGGCATGCCGCGCCCTACGCCGCACACGCCCCCCCACACGTGTCCGTACCCCGACCTCGAGCCTCAGCCTCACGGGGGGCCTAACCCTAACCCTAGCTCCGGCCCTTCGCCGGGCCGCCAGGCCGGAAGCCTGAGGCCTAGCCCCACGGCATGCCGCGCCCTACGCCGCACACGCCCCCCCACACGTGTCCGTACCCCGAACTCGAGCCTCAGCCTCACCGGGGGCCTAACCCTAACCCTAGCTCCGGCCCTTCGCCCGGCCGCCAGGCCTGAAGCCTGAGGCCTAGCCTCACGGCATGCCGCGCCCTACGCCGCACACGCCCCCCCACACGTGTCCGTACCCCGACCTCGAGCCTCAGCCTCACCGGGGGCCTAACCCTAACCCTAGCTCCGGCCTTTCGCCGGGCCGCCAGGCACGAAGCCTGAGGCCTAGCCTCACGGCATGCCGCGCCCTACGCCGCACACGCCCCCCCACACGTGTCCGTACCCCGACCTCGAGCCTCAGCCTCACCGGGGGCCTAACCCTAACCCTAGCTCCGGCCCTTCGCCGGGCCGCCAGGCCTGAAGCCTGAGGCCTAGCCTCACGGCATGCCGCGCCCTATGCCGCACACGCCCCCCCACACGTGTCCGTACGCCGACCTCGAGCCTCAGCCTCACGGGGGGCCTAACCCTAACCCTAGCTCCGGCCCTTCGCCGGGCCGCCAGGCCTGAAGCCTGAGGCCTAGCCTCACGGCATGCCGCGCCCTACGCCGCACACGCCCCCCCACACGTGTCCGTACCCCGACCTCGAGCCTCAGCCTCACCGGGGGCCTAACCCTAACCCTAGCTCCGGCCCTTCGCCGGGCCGCCAGGCCTGAAGCCTGAGGCCTAGCCCCACGGCATGCCGCGCCCTACGCCGCACACGCCCCCCCACACGTATCCGTACCCCGACCTCGAGCCTCAGCCTCACCGGGGGCCTAACCCTAACCCTAGCTCCGGCCCTTCGCCCGGCCGCCAGGCCTGAAGCCTGAGGCCTAGCCTCACGGCATGCCGCGCCCTACGCCGCACACGCCCCCCCACACGTGTCCGTACCCCGACCTCGAGCCTCAGCCTCACCGGGGTCCTAACCCTAACCCTAGCTCCGGCCCTTCGCCGGGCCGCCAGGCCCGAAGCCTGAGGCCTAGCCTCACGGCATGCCGCGCCCTACGCCGCACACGCCCCCCCACACGTGTCCGTACCCCGACCTCGAGCCTCAGCCTCACCGGGGGCCTAACCCTAACCCTAGCTCCGGCCCTTCGCCGGGCTGCCAGGCCTGAAGCCTGACGCCTAGCCTCACGGCATGCCGCGCCCTATGCCGCACACGCCCCCCCACACGTGTCCGTACCCCGACCTCGAGCCTCAGCCTCACGGGGGGCCTAACCCTAACCCTAGCTCAGGCCCTTCGCCGGGCCGCCAGGCCTGAAGCCTGAGGCCTAGCCTCACCGCATGCCACGCCCTACGCCGCACACGCCCCTCCACACGTGTCCGTACCCCGACCTCGAGCCTCAGCCTCACCGGGGGCCTAACCCTAACCCTAGCTCCGGCCCTTCACCGGGCCGCCAGGCCTGAAGCCTGAGGCCTAGCCTCACGGCATGCCGCGCCCTGCGCCGCACACGCCCCCCCACACGTGTCCGTACCCCGACCTCGAGCCTCAGCCTCACCGGGGGCCTAACCCTAACCCTAGCTCCGGCCCTTCGCCGGGCCGCCAGGCCTGAAGCCTGAGGCCTAGCCTCACGGCATGCCGCGCCCTACGCCGCACACGCCCCCCCCACACGTGTCCGTACCCCGACCTCGAGCCTCAGCCTCACGGGCGGCCTAACCCTAACCCTAGCTCCGGCCCTTCGCCGGGCCGCCAGGCCTGAAGCCTGAGGCCTAGCCTCACGGCATGCCGCGCCCTACGCCGCACACGCCCCCCCACACGTGTCCGTACCCCGACCTCGAGCCTCAGCCTCACGGGGGGCCTAACCCTAACCCTAGCTCCGGCCCTTCGCCGGGCCGCCAGGCCCGAAGCCTGAGGCCTAGCCCCACGGCGTGCCGCGCCCTACGCCGCACACGCAACCCCACACGTGTCCATACCCCGACCTCGAGCCTCAGCCTCACCGGGGGCCTAACCCTAACCCTAGCTCCGGCCCTTCGCCCGGCCGCCAGGCCTGAAGCCTGAGGCCTAGCCTCACGGCATGCCGCGCCCTACGCCGCACACGCCCCCCCACACGTGTCCGTACCCCGACCTCGAGCCTCAGCCTCACCGGGGGCCTAACCCTAACCCTAGCTCCGGCCCTTCGCCGGGCCGCCAGGCACGAAGCCTGAGGCCTAGCCTCACGGCATGCCGCGCCGTACGCCTTACACGCCCCCCCCACACGTGTCCGTACCCCGACCTCGAGCCTCAGCCTCACCAGGGGCCTAACCCTAACCCTAGCTCCGGCCCTTCGCCGGGCCGCCAGGCCTGAAGCCTGAGGCCTAGCCTCACGGCATGCCGCGCCCTATGCCGCACACGCCCCCCCACACGTGTCCGTACCCCGACCTCGAGCCTCAGCCTCACGGGGGGCCTAACCCTAACCCTAGCTCCGGCCCTTCGCCGGGCCGCCAGGCCTGAAGCCTGAGGCCTAGCCTCACGGCATGCCGCGCCCTACGCCGCACACGCACCCCCACACGTGTCCGTACCCCGACCTCGAGACTCAGCCTCACCGGGGGCCTAACCCTAACCCTAGCTCCGGCCCTTCGCCGTGCCGCCAGGCCTGAAGCCTGAGGCCTAGCCTCACGGCATGCCGCGCCCTGCGCCGCACACGCCCCCCCACACGTGTCCGTACCCCGACCTCGAGCCTCAGCCTCACCGGGGGCCTAACCCTAACCCTAGCTCCGGCCCTTCGCCGGGCCGCCAGGCCTGAAGCCTGAGGCCTAGCCTCACGGCATGCCGCGCCCTACGCCGCACACGCCCGCCCACACGTGTCCGTACCCCGACCTCGAGCCTCAGCCTCACCGGGGGCCTAACCCTAACCCTAGCTCCGGGCCTTCGCCGGGCCGCCAGGCCTGAAGCCTGAGGACTAGCGTCACGGCATGCCGCGCCCTACGCCGCACACGCCCCCCCACACGTGTCCGTACCCCGACCTCGAGCCTCAGCCTCACCGGGGGCCTAACCCTAACCCTAGCTCCGGCCCTTCGCCGGGCCGCCAGGCCTGAAGCCTGAGGCATAGCCTCACGGCATGCCGCGCCCTACGCCGCACACGCCCCCCCACACGTGTCCGTACGCCGACCTCGAGCCTCAGCCTCACCGGGGGCCTAACCCTAACCCTAGCTCCGGCCCTTCGCCGGGCCGCCAGGCCTGAAGCCTGAGGCCTAGCCTCACGGCATGCCGCGCCCTACGCCGCACACGCCCCCCCACACGTGTCCGTACCCCGACCTCGAGCCTCAGCCTCACGGGGGGCCTAACCCTAACCCTAGCTCCGGCCTTTCGCCGGGCCGCCAGGCCTGAAGCCTGCGGCCTAGCCTCACGGCATGCAGCGCCCTACGCCGCACACGCCCCCCCACACGTGTCCGTACCCCGACCTCGAGCCTCAGCCTCACCGGGGGCCTAACCCTAACCCTAGCTCCGGCCCTTCGCCCGGCCGCCAGGCCTGAAGCCTGAGGCCTAGCCTCACGGCATGCCGCGCCCTACGCCGCACACGCCCCCCCACACGTGTCCGTACCCCGACCTCAAGCCTCAGCCTCACCGGGGGCCTAACCCTAACCCTAGCTCCGGCCATTCGCCGGGCCGCCAGGCACGAAGCCTGAGGCCTAGCCTCACGGCATGCCGCGCCCTACGCCGCACACGCCCCCCCACACGTGTCCGTACCCCGACCTCGAGCCTCAGCCTCACCAGGGGCCTAACCCTAACCCTAGCTCCGGCCCTTCGCCGGGCCGCCAGGCCTGAAGCCTGAGGCCTAGCCTCACGGCATGCCGCGCCCTATGCCGCACACGCCCCCCCACACGTGTCCGTACCCCGACCTCGAGCCTCAGCCTCACGGGGGCCTAACCCTAACCCTAGCTCCGGCCCTTCGCCGGGCCGCCAGGCCTGAAGCCTGAGGCCTAGCCTCACGGCATGCCGCGCCCTACGCCGCACACGCACCCCCACACGTGTCCGTACCCCGACCTCGAGCCTCAGCCTCACCGGGGGCCTAACCCTAACCCTAGCTCCGGCCCTTCGCCGGGGCGCCAGGCCTGAAGCCTGAGGCCTAGCCTCACGGCATGCCGCGCCCTGCGCCGCACACGCCCCCCCACACGTGTCCGTACCCCGACCTCGAGCCTCAGCCTCACCGGGGGCCTAACCCTAACCCTAGCTCCGGCCCTTCGCCGGGCCGCCAGGTCTGAAGCCTGAGGCCTAGCCTCACGGCATGCCGCGCCCTACGCCGCACACGCCCGCCCACACGTGTCCGTACCCCGACCTCGAGCCTCAGCCTCACCGGGGGCCTGACCCTAACCCTAGCTCCGGCCCTTCGCCGGGCCGCCAGGCCTGAAGCCTGAGGACTAGCGTCACGGCATGCCGCGCCCTACGCCGCACACGCCCCCCCCACACGTGTCCGTACCCCGACCTCGAGCCTCAGCCTCACCGGGGGCCTAACCCTAACCCTAGCTCCGGCCCTTCGCCGGGCCGCCAGGCCTGAAGCCTGAGGCATAGCCTCATGGCATGCCGCGCCCTACGCCGCACACGCCCCCCCACACGTGTCCGTACGCCGACCTCGAGCCTCAGCCTCACCGGGGGCCTAACCCTAACCCTAGCTCCGGCCCTTCGCCGGGCCGCCAGGCCTGAAGCCTGAGGCCTAGCCTCACGGCATGCCGCGCCCTACGCCGCACACGCCCCCCCACACGTGTCCGTACCCCGACCTCGAGCCTCAGCCTCACGGGGGGCCTAACCCTAACCCTAGCTCCGGCCATTCGCCGGGCCGCCAGGCCTGAAGCCTGAGGCCTAGCCTCACGGCATGCAGCGCCCTACGCCGCACACGCCCCCCCACACGTGTCCGTACCCCGACCTCGAGCCTCAGCCTCACCGGGGGCCTAACCCTAACCCTAGCTCCGGCCCTTCGCCGGGCCGCCAGGCCTGAAGCCTGAGGCCTAGCCCCACGGCATGCCGCGCCCTACGCCGCGCACGCCCCCCCACACGTGTCCGTACCCCGACCTCGAGCCTCAGCCTCACGGGGGGCCTAAACCAAACCCTAGCTCCGGCCCTTCGCCCGGCCGCCAGGCCTGAAGCCTGAGGCCTAGCCTCACGGCATGCCGCGCCCTACGCCGCACACGCCCCCCCCACACGTGTCCGTACCCCGACCTCGAGCCTCAGCCTCACCGGGGGCCTAACCCTAACCCTAGCTCCGGCCCTTCGCCGGGCCGCCAGGCCTGAAGCCTGAGGCCTAGCCTCACGGCATGCCGCGCCCTACGCCGCACACGCCCCCCCACACGTGTCCGTACCCCGACCTCGAGCCTCAGCCTCACCGGGGGCCTAACCCGAACCCTAGCTCCGGCCCTTCGCCGGGCCGTCAGGCCTGAAGCCTGAGGCCTAGCCTCACGGCATGCCGCGCCCTACGCCGCACACGCCCCCCCACACGTGTCCGTACCCCGACCTCGAGCCTCAGCCTCACCGGGGGCCTAACCCTAACCCTAGCTCCGGCCCTTCGCCGGGCCGCCAGGCCTGAAGCCTGAGGCCTAGCCTCACGGCATGCCGCGCCCTGCGCCGCACACGCCACCCCACACGTGTCCGTACCCCGACCTCGAGCCTCAGCCTCACCGGGGGCCTAACCCTAACCCTATCTCCGGCCCTTCGCCGGGCCGCCAGGCCTGAAGCCTGAGGCCTAGCCTCACGGCATGCCGCGCCCTACGCCGCACACGCCCTCCCACACGTGTCCGTACCCCGACCTCGAGCCTCAGCCTCACCGGGGGCCTAACCCTAACCCTAGCTCCGGCCCTTCGCCGGGCCGCCAGGCCTGAAGCCTGAGGACTAGCGTCACGGCATGCCGCGCCCTACGCCGCACACGCCCCCCCACACGTGTCCGTACCCCGACCTCGAGCCTCAGCCTCACCGGGGGCCTAACCCTAACCCTAGCTCCGGCCCTTCGCCGGGCCGCCAGGCCTGAAGCCTGAGGCATAGCCTCACGGCATGACGCGCCCTACGCCGCACACGCCCCCCCACACGTGTCCGTACCCCGACCTCGAGCCTCAGCCTCACGGGGAGCCTAACCCTAACCCTAGCTCCGGCCCTTCGCCGGGCCGCCAGGCCTGAAGCCTGACGCCTAGCCTCACGGCATGCCGCGCCCTACGCCGCACACGCCCCCCCACACGTGTCCGTACGCCGACCTCGAGCCTCAGCCTCACCGGGGGCCTAACCCTAACCCTAGCTCCGGCCCTTCGCCGTGCCGCCAGGCCTGAAGCCTGAGGCCTAGCCTCACGGCATGCCGCGCCCTACGCCGCACACGCCCCCCCACACGTGTCCGTACCCCGACCTCGATCCTCAGCCTCACGGGGGGCCTAACCCTAACCCTAGCTCCGGCCTTTCGCCGGGCCGCCAGGCCTGAAGCCTGAGGCCTATCCTCACGGCATGCAGCGCCCTACGCCGCACACGCAACCCCACACGTGTCCGTACCCCGACCTCGAGCCTCAGCCTCACCGGGGGCCTAACCCTAACCCTAGCTCCGGCCCTTCGCCGGGCCGCCAGGCCTGAAGCCTGAGGCCTAGCCTCACGGCATGCCGCGCCCTATGCCGCACACGCCCCCCCACACGTGTCCGTACCCCGACCTCGAGCCTCAGCCTCACCGGGGGCCTAACCCTAACCCTAGCTCCGGCCCTTCGCCGGGCCGCCAGGCCTGAAGCCTGAGGCCTAGCCTCACGGCATGCCGCGCCCTGCGCCGCACACGCCCCCCCACACGTGTCCGTACCCCGACCTCGAGCCTCAGCCTCACCGGGGGCCTAACCCTAACCCTAGCTCCGGCCCTTCGCCGGGTCGCCAGGCCTGAAGCCTGAGGCCTAGCCTCACGGCATGCCGCGCCCTACGCCGCACACGCCCGCCCACACGTGTCCGTACCCCGACCTCGAGCCTCAGCCTCACCGGGGGCCTAACCCTAACCCTAGCTCCGGCCCTTCGCCGGGCCGCCAGGCCTGAAGCCTGAGGACTAGCGTCACGGCATGCCGCGCCCTACGCCGCACACGCCCCCCCCACACGTGTCCGTACCCCGACCTCGAGCCTCAGCCTCACCGGGGGCCTAACCCTAACCCTAGCTCCGGCCCTTCGCCGGGCCGCCAGGCCTGAAGCCTGAGGCATAGCCTCACGGCATGCCGCGCCCTACGCCGCACACGCCCCCCCACACGTGTCCGTACCCCGACCTCGAGCCTCAGCCTCACGGGGAGCCTAACCCTAACCCTAGCTCCGGCCCTTCGCCGGGCCGCCAGGCCTGAAGCCTGAGGCCTAGCCTCACGGCATGCCGCGCCCTACGCCGCACACGCCCCCCCACACGTGTCCGTACCCCGACCTCGAGCCTCAGCCTCACGGGGGGCCTAACCCTAACCCTAGCTCCGGCCTTTCGCCGGGCCGCCAGGCCTGAAGCCTGAGGCCTAGCCTCACGGCATGCAGCGCCCTACGCCGCACACGCCCCCCCACACGTGTCCGTACCCCGACATCGAGCCTCAGCCTCACCGGGGGCCTAACCCTAACCCTAGCTCCGGCCCTTCGCCGGGCCGCCAGGCCTGAAGCCTGAGGCCTAGCCTCACGGCATGCCGCGCCCTACGCCGCACACGCCCCCCCACACGTGTCCGTACCCCGACCTCGAGCCTCAGCCTCACGGGGGGCCTAACCCTAACCCTAGCTCCGGCCCTTCGCCGGGCCGCCAGGCCTGAAGCCTGAGGCCTAGCCTCACGGCATGCCGCGCCCTACGCCGCACACGCCCCCCCACACGTGTCCGTACCCCGACCTCGAGCCTCAGCCTCACGGGGGGCCTAACCCTAACCCTAGCTCCGGCCCTTCGCCGGGCCGCCAGGCCTGAAGCCTGAGGCCTAGCCTCACGGCATGCCGCGCCCTACGCCGCACACGCCCCCCCACACGTGTCCGTACCCCGACCTCGAGCCTCAGCCTCACGGGTGGCCTAACCCTAACCCTAGCTCCGGCCCTTCGCCGGGCCGCCAGGCCGGAAGCCTGAGGCCTAGCCCCACGGCATGCCGCGCCCTACGCCGCACACGCCCCCCCACACGTGTCCGTACCCCGACCTCGAGCCTCAGCCTCACCGGGGGCCTAACCCTAACCCTAGCTCCGGCCCTTCGCCCGGCCGCCAGGCCTGAAGCCTGAGGCCTAGCCTCACGGCATGCCGCGCCCTACGCCGCGCACGCCCCCCCACACGTGTCCGTACCCCGACCTCGAGCCTCAGCCTCACCGGGGGCCTAACCCTAACCCTAGCTCCGGCCCTTCGCCGGGCCGCCAGGCACGAAGCCTGAGGCCTAGCCTCACGGCATGCCGCGCCCTACGCCGCACACGCCCCCCCACACGTGTCCGTACCCCGACCTCGAGCCTCAGCCTCACCGGGGGCCTAACCCTAACCCTAGCTCCGGCCCTTCACCGGGCCGTCAGGCCTGAAGCCTGAGGCCTAGCCTCACGGCATGCCGCGCCCTATGCCGCACACGCCCCCCCACACGTGTCCGTACCCCGACCTCGAGCCTCAGCCTCACGGGGGGCCTAACCCTAACCCTAGCTCCGGCCCTTCGCCGGGCCGCCAGGCCTGAAGCCTGAGGCCTAGCCTCACGGCATGCCGCGCCCTACGCCGCACACGCCCCCCCACACGTGTCCGTACCCCGACCTCGAGCCTCAGCCTCACCGGGGGCCTAACCCTAACCCTAGCTCCGGCCTTTCGCCGGGCCGCCAGGCCTGAAGCCTGAGGCCTAGCCCCACGGCATGCCGCGCCCTACGCCGCACACGCCCCCCCACACGTATCCGTACCCCGACCTCGAGCCTCAGCCTCACCGGGGGCCTAACCCTAACCCTAGCTCCGGCCCTTCGCCCGGCCGCCAGGCCTGAAGCCTGAGGCCTAGCCTCACGGCATGCCGCGCCCTACGCCGCACACGCCCCCCCACACGTGTCCGTACCCCGACCTCGAGCCTCAGCCTCACCGGGGTCCTAACCCTAACCCTAGCTCCGGCCCTTCGCCGGGCCGCCAGGCCCGAAGCCTGAGGCCTAGCCTCACGGCATGCCGCGCCCTACGCCGCACACGCCCCCCCACACGTGTCCGGACCCCGACCTCGAGCCTCAGCCTCACCGGGGGCCTAACCCTAACCCTAGCTCCGGCCCTTCGCCGGGCCGCCAGGCCTGAAGCCTGACGCCTAGCCTCACGGCATGCCGCGCCCTATGCCGCACACGCCCCCCCACACGTGTCCGTACCCCGACCTCGAGCCTCAGCCTCACGGGGGGCCTAACCCTAACCCTAGCTCAGGCCCTTCGCCGGGCCGCCAGGCCTGAAGCCTGAGGCCTAGCCTCACCGCATGCCACGCCCTACGCCGCACACGCCCCTCCACACGTGTCCGTACCCCGACCTCGAGCCTCAGCCTCACCGGGGGCCTAACCCTAACCCTAGCTCCGGCCCTTCGCCGGGCCGCCAGGCCTGAAGCCTGAGGCCTAGCCTCACGGCATGCCGCGCCCTACGCCGCACACGCCCGCCCACACGTGTCCGTACCCCGACCTCGAGCCTCAGCCTCACCGGGGGCCTAACCCTAACCCTAGCTCCGGCCCTTCGCCGGGCCGCCAGGCCTGAAGCCTGAGGCCTAGCCTCACGGCATGCCGCGCCCTACGCCGCACACGCCCCCCCACACGTGTCCGTACCCCGACCTCGAGCCTCAGCCTCACGGGCGGCCTAACCCTAACCCTAGCTCCGGCCCTTCGCCGGGCCGCCAGGCCTGAAGCCTGAGGCCTAGCCTCACGGCATGCCGCGCCCTACGCCGCACACGCCCCCCCACACGTGTCCGTACCCCGACCTCGAGCCTCAGCCTCACGGGGGGCCTAACCCTAACCCTAGCTCCGGCCCTTCGCCGGGCCGCCAGGCCCGAAGCCTGAGGCCTAGCCCCACGGCGTGCCGCGCCCTACGCCGCACACGCAACCCCACACGTGTCCGTACCCCGACCTCGAGCCTCAGCCTCACCGGGGACCTAACCCTAACCCTAGCTCCGGCCCTTCGCCCGGCCGCCAGGCCTGAAGCCTGAGGCCTAGCCTCACGGCATGCCGCGCCCTACGCCGCACACGCCCCCCCACACGTGTCCGTACCCCGACCTCGAGCCTCAGCCTCACCGGGGGCCTAACCCTAACCCTAGCTCCGGCCCTTCGCTGGGCCGCCAGGCACGAAGCCTGAGGCCTAGCCTCACGGCATGCCGCGCCGTACGCCGCACACGCCCCCCCACACGTGTCCGTACCCCGACCTCGAGCCTCAGCCTCACCAGGGGCCTAACCCTAACCCTAGCTCCGGCCCTTCGCCGGGCCGCCAGGCCTGAAGCCTGAGGCCTAGCCTCACGGCATGCCGCGCCCTATGCCGCACACGCCCCCCCACACGTGTCCGTACCCCGA
Source organism: Kogia breviceps (assembly GCF_026419965.1). Classification (NCBI taxonomy): domain Eukaryota; kingdom Metazoa; phylum Chordata; class Mammalia; order Artiodactyla; family Physeteridae; genus Kogia; species Kogia breviceps. The sequence continues at coordinate 10,757 of NC_081327.1, forward strand.
CCTCGAGCCTCAGCCTCACGGGGGGCCTAACCCTAACCCTAGCTCCGGCCCTTCGCCGGGCCGCCAGGCCTGAAGCCTGAGGCCTAGCCTCACGGCATGCCGCGCCCGACGCCGCACACGCACCCCCACACGTGTCCGTACCCCGACCTCGAGACTCAGCCTCACCGGGGGCCTAACCCTAACCCTAGCTCCGGCCCTTCGCCAGGCCGCCAGGCCTGAAGCCTGAGGCCTAGCCTCACGGCATGCCGCGCCCTGCGCCGCACACGCCCCCCCACACGTGTCCGTACCCCGACCTCGAGCCTCAGCCTCACCGGGGGCCTAACCCTAACCCTAGCTCCGGCCCTTCGCCGGGCCGCCAGGCCTGAAGCCTGAGGCCTAGCCTCACGGCATGCCGCGCCCTACGCCGCACACGCCCGCCCACACGTGTCCGTACCCCGACCTCGAGCCTCAGCCTCACCGGGGGCCTAACCCTAACCCTAGCTCCGGCCCTTCGCCGGGCCGCCAGGCCTGAAGCCTGAGGACTAGCGTCACGGCATGCCGCGCCCTACGCCGCACACGCCCCCCCACACGTGTCCGTACCCCGACCTCGAGCCTCAGCCTCACCGGGGGCCTAACCCTAACCCTAGCTCCGGCCCTTCGCCGGGCCGCCAGGCCTGAAGCCTGAGGCATAGCCTCACGGCATGCCGCGCCCTACGCCGCACACGCCCCCCCACACGTGTCCGTACGCCGACCTCGAGCCTCAGCCTCACCGGGGGCCTAACCCTAACCCTAGCTCCGGCCCTTCGCCGGGCCGCCAGGCCTGAAGCCTGAGGCCTAGCCTCACGGCATGCCGCGCCCTACGCCGCACACGCCCCCCCACACGTGTCCGTACCCCGACCTCGAGCCTCAGCCTCACGGGGGGCCTAACCCTAACCCTAGCTCCGGCCTTTCGCCGGGCCGCCAGGCCTGAAGCCTGCGGCCTAGCCTCACGGCATGCAGCGCCCTACGCCGCACACGCCCCCCCACACGTGTCCGTACCCCGACCTCGAGCCTCAGCCTCACCGGGGGCCTAACCCTAACCCTAGCTCCGGCCCTTCGCCCGGCCGCCAGGCCTGAAGCCTGAGGCCTAGCCTCACGGCATGCCGCGCCCTACGCCGCACACGCCCCCCCACACGTGTCCGTACCCCGACCTCAAGCCTCAGCCTCACCGGGGGCCTAACCCTAACCCTAGCTCCGGCCCTTCGCCGGGCCGCCAGGCACGAAGCCTGAGGCCTAGCCTCACGGCATGCCGCGCCCTACGCCGCACACGCCCCCCCACACGTGTCCGTACCCCGACCTCGAGCCTCAGCCTCACCAGGGGCCTAACCCTAACCCTAGCTCCGGCCCTTCGCCGGGCCGCCAGGCCTGAAGCCTGAGGCCTAGCCTCACGGCATGCCGCGCCCTATGCCGCACACGCCCCCCCACACGTGTCCGTACCCCGACCTCGAGCCTCAGCCTCACGGGGGCCTAACCCTAACCCTAGCTCCGGCCCTTCGCCGGGCCGCCAGGCCTGAAGCCTGAGGCCTAGCCTCACGGCATGCCGCGCCCTACGCCGCACACGCACCCCCACACGTGTCCGTACCCCGACCTCAAGCCTCAGCCTCACCGGGGGCCTAACCCTAACCCTAGCTCCGGCCCTTCGCCGGGGCGCCAGGCCTGAAGCCTGAGGCCTAGCCTCACGGCATGCCGCGCCCTGCGCCGCACACGCCCCCCCACACGTGTCCGTACCCCGACCTCGAGCCTCAGCCTCACCGGGGGCCTAACCCTAACCCTAGCTCCGGCCCTTCGCCGGGCCGCCAGGCCTGAAGCCTGAGGCCTAGCCTCACGGCATGCCGCGCCCTACGCCGCACACGCCCGCCCACACGTGTCCGTACCCCGACCTCGAGCCTCAGCCTCACCGGGGGCCTAACCCTAACCCTAGCTCCGGCCCTTCGCCGGGCCGCCAGGCCTGAAGCCTGAGGACTAGCGTCACGGCATGCCGCGCCCTACGCCGCACACGCCCCCCCACACGTGTCCGTACCCCGACCTCGAGCCTCAGCCTCACCGGGGGCCTAACCCTAACCCTACCTCCGACCCTTCGCCGGGCCGCCAGGCCTGAAGCCTGAGGCATAGCCTCACGGCATGCCGCGCCCTACGCCGCACACGCCCCCCCACACGTGTCCGTACGCCGACCTCGAGCCTCAGCCTCACCGGGGGCCTAACCCTAACCCTAGCTCCGGCCCTTCGCCGGGCCGCCAGGCCTGAAGCCTGAGGCCTAGCCTCACGGCATGCCGCGCCCTACGCCGCACACGCCCCCCCACACGTGTCCGTACCCCGACCTCGAGCCTCAGCCTCACGGGGGGCCTAACCCTAACCCTAGCTCCGGCCTTTCGCCGGGCCGCCAGGCCTGAAGCCTGAGGCCTAGCCTCACGGCATGCAGCGCCCTACGCCGCACACGCCCCCCCACACGTGTCCGTACCCCGACCTCGAGCCTCAGCCTCACCGGGGGCCTAACCCTAACCCTAGCTCCGGCCCTTCGCCGGGCCGCCAGGCCTGAAGCCTGAGGCCTAGCCCCACGGCATGCCGCGCCCTACGCCGCGCACGCCCCCCCACACGTGTCCGTACCCCGACCTCGAGCCTCAGCCTCACGGGGGGCCTAAACCTAACCCTAGCTCCGGCCCTTCGCCCGGCCGCCAGGCCTGAAGCCTGAGGCCTAGCCTCACGGCATGCCGCGCCCTACGCCGCACACGCCCCCCCACACGTGTCCGTACCCCGACCTCGAGCCTCAGCCTCACCGGGGGCCTAACCCTAACCCTAGCTCCGGCCCTTCGCCGGGCCACCAGGCCTGAAGCCTGAGGCCTAGCCTCACGGCATGCCGCGCCCTACGCCGCACACGCCCCCCCACACGTGTCCGTACCCCGACCTCGAGCCTCAGCCTCACCGGGTGCCTAACCCGAACCCTAGCTCCGGCCCTTCGCCGGGCCGCCAGGCCTGAAGCCTGAGGCCTAGCCTCACGGCATGCCGCGCCCTACGCCGCACACGCCCCCCCACACGTGTCCGTACCCCGACCTCGAGCCTCAGCCTCACCGGGGGCCTAACCCTAACCCTAGCTCCGGCCCTTCGCCGGGCCGCCAGGCCTGAAGCCTGAGGCCTAGCCTCACGGCATGCCGCGCCCTACGCCGCACACGCCCGCCCACACGTGTCCGTACCCCGACCTCGAGCCTCAGCCTCACCGGGGGCCTAACCCTAACCCTAGCTCCGGCCCTTCGCCGGGCCGCCAGGCCTGAAGCCTGAGGACTAGCGTCACGGCATGCCGCGCCCTACGCCGCACACGCCCCCCCACACGTGTCCGTATCCCGACCTCGAGCCTCAGCCTCACCGGGGGCCTAACCCTAACCCTAGCTCCGGCCCTTCGCCGGGCCGCCAGGCCTGAAGCCTGAGGACTAGCGTCACGGCATGCCGCGCCCTACGCCGCACACGCCCCCCCACACGTGTCCGTACCCCGACCTCGAGCCTCAGCCTCACCGGGGGCCTAACCCTAACCCTAGCTCCGGCCCTTCGCCGGGCCGCCAGGCCTGAAGCCTGAGGCATAGCCTCACGGCATGCCGCGCCCTACACCGCACACGCCCCCCCACACGTGTCCGTACGCCGACCTCGAGCCTCAGCCTCACCGGGGGCCTAACCCTAACCCTAGCTCCGGCCCTTCGCCGGGCCGCCAGGCCTGAAGCCTGAGGCCTAGCCTCACGGCATGCCGCGCCCTACGCCGCACACGCCCCCCCACACGTGTCCGTACCCCGACCTCGAGCCTCAGCCTCACGGGGGGCCTAACCCTAACCCTAGCTCCGGCCTTTCGCCGGGCCGCCAGGCCTGAAGCCTGAGGCCTAGCCTCACGGCATGCAGCGCCCTACGCCGCACACGCCCCCCCACACGTGTCCGTACCCCGACCTCGAGCCTCAGCCTCACCGGGGGCCTAACCCTAACCCTAGCTCCGGCCCTTCGCCGGGCCGCCAGGCCTGAAGCCTGAGGACTAGCGTCACGGCATGCCGCGCCCTACGCCGCACACGCCCCCCCACACGTGTCCGTACCCCGACCTCGAGCCTCAGCCTCACCGGGGGCCTAACCCTAAACCTAGCTCCGGCCCTTCGCCGGGCCGCCAGGCCTGAAGCCTGAGGCATAGCCTCACGGCATGCCGCGCCCTACGCCGCACACGCCCCCCCACACGTGTCCGTACCCCGACCTCGAGCCTCAGCCTCACGGGGAGCCTAACCCTAACCCTAGCTCCGGCCCTTCGCCGGGCCGCCAGGCCTGAAGCCTGACGCCTAGCCTCACGGCATGCCGCGCCCTACGCCGCACACGCCCCCCCACACGTGTCCGTACGCCGACCTCGAGCCTCAGCCTCACCGGGGGCCTAACCCTAACCCTAGCTCCGGCCCTTCGCCGTGCCGCCAGGCCTGAAGCCTGAGGCCTAGCCTCATGGCATGCCGCGCCCTACGCCGCACACGCCCCCCCACACGTGTCCGTACCCCGACCTCGATCCTCAGCCTCACGGGGGGCCTAACCCTAACCCTAGCTCCGGCCTTTCGCCGGGCCGCCAGGCCTGAAGCCTGAGGCCTAGCCTCACGGCATGCAGCGCCCTACGCCGCACACACCACCCCACACGTGTCCGTACCCCGACCTCGAGCCTCAGCCTCACCGGGGGCCTAACCCTAACCCTAGCTCCGGCCCTTCGCCGGGCCGCCAGGCCTGAAGCCTGAGGCCTAGCCTCACGGCATGCCGCGCCCTACGCCGCACACGCCCCCCCACACGTGTCCGTACCCCGACCTCGAGCCTCAGCCTCACGGGGGGCCTAACCCTAACCCTAGCTCCGGCCCTTCGCCGGGCCGCCAGGCCTGAAGCCTGAGGCCTAGCCTCACGGCATGCCGCGCCCTACGCCGCACACGCCCCCCCACACGTGTCCGTACCCCGACCTCGAGCCTCAGCCTCACGGGGGGCCTAACCCTAACCCTAGCTCCGGCCCTTCGCCGGGCGGCCAGGCCTGAAGCCTGAGGCCTAGCCTCACGGCATGCCGCGCCCTACGCCGCACACGCCCCCCCACACGTGTCCGTACCCCGACCTCGAGCCTCAGCCTCACGGGGGGCCTAACCCTAACCCTAGCTCCGGCCCTTCGCCGGGCCGCCAGGCCGGAAGCCTGAGGCCTAGCCCCACGGCATGCCGCGCCGTACGCCGCACACGCAACCCCACACGTGTCCGTACCCCGACCTCGAGCCTCAGCCTCACCGGGGGCCTAACCCTAACCCTAGCTCCGGCCCTTCGACCGGCCGCCAGGCCTGAAGCCTGAGGCCTAGCCTCACGGCATGCCGCGCCCTACGCCGCACACGCCCCCCCACACGTGTCCGTACCCCGACCTCGAGCCTCAGCCTCACCGGGGGCCTAACCCTAACCCTAGCTCCGGCCCTTCGCCGGGCCGCCAGGCACGAAGCCTGAGGCCTAGCCTCACGGCATGCCGCGCCCTACGCCGCACACGCCCCCCCACACGTGTCCGTACCCCGACCTCGAGCCTCAGCCTCACCGGGTGCCTAACCCGAACCCTAGCTCCGGCCCTTCGCCGGGCCGCCAGGCCTGAAGCCTGAGGCCTAGCCTCACGGCATGCCGCGCCCTACGCCGCACACGCCCCCCCACACGTGTCCGTACCCCGACCTCGAGCCTCAGCCTCACCGGGGGCCTAACCCTAACCCTAGCTCCGGCCCTTCGCCGGGCCGCCAGGCCTGAAGCCTGAGGCCTAGCCTCACGGCATGCCGCGCCCTACGCCGCACACGCCCGCCCACACGTGTCCGTACCCCGACCTCGAGCCTCAGCCTCACCGGGGGCCTAACCCTAACCCTAGCTCCGGCCCTTCGCCGGGCCGCCAGGCCTGAAGCCTGAGGACTAGCGTCACGGCATGCCGCGCCCTACGCCGCACACGCCCCCCCACACGTGTCCGTATCCCGACCTCGAGCCTCAGCCTCACCGGGGGCCTAACCCTAACCCTAGCTCCGGCCCTTCGCCGGGCCGCCAGGCCTGAAGCCTGAGGACTAGCGTCACGGCATGCCGCGCCCTACGCCGCACACGCCCCCCCACACGTGTCCGTACCCCGACCTCGAGCCTCAGCCTCACCGGGGGCCTAACCCTAACCCTAGCTCCGGCCCTTCGCCGGGCCGCCAGGCCTGAAGCCTGAGGCATAGCCTCACGGCATGCCGCGCCCTACACCGCACACGCCCCCCCACACGTGTCCGTACGCCGACCTCGAGCCTCAGCCTCACCGGGGGCCTAACCCTAACCCTAGCTCCGGCCCTTCGCCGGGCCGCCAGGCCTGAAGCCTGAGGCCTAGCCTCACGGCATGCCGCGCCCTACGCCGCACACGCCCCCCCACACGTGTCCGTACCCCGACCTCGAGCCTCAGCCTCACGGGGGGCCTAACCCTAACCCTAGCTCCGGCCTTTCGCCGGGCCGCCAGGCCTGAAGCCTGAGGCCTAGCCTCACGGCATGCAGCGCCCTACGCCGCACACGCCCCCCCACACGTGTCCGTACCCCGACCTCGAGCCTCAGCCTCACCGGGGGCCTAACCCTAACCCTAGCTCCGGCCCTTCGCCGGGCCGCCAGGCCTGAAGCCTGAGGACTAGCGTCACGGCATGCCGCGCCCTACGCCGCACACGCCCCCCCACACGTGTCCGTACCCCGACCTCGAGCCTCAGCCTCACCGGGGGCCTAACCCTAAACCTAGCTCCGGCCCTTCGCCGGGCCGCCAGGCCTGAAGCCTGAGGCATAGCCTCACGGCATGCCGCGCCCTACGCCGCACACGCCCCCCCACACGTGTCCGTACCCCGACCTCGAGCCTCAGCCTCACGGGGAGCCTAACCCTAACCCTAGCTCCGGCCCTTCGCCGGGCCGCCAGGCCTGAAGCCTGACGCCTAGCCTCACGGCATGCCGCGCCCTACGCCGCACACGCCCCCCCACACGTGTCCGTACGCCGACCTCGAGCCTCAGCCTCACCGGGGGCCTAACCCTAACCCTAGCTCCGGCCCTTCGCCGTGCCGCCAGGCCTGAAGCCTGAGGCCTAGCCTCATGGCATGCCGCGCCCTACGCCGCACACGCCCCCCCACACGTGTCCGTACCCCGACCTCGATCCTCAGCCTCACGGGGGGCCTAACCCTAACCCTAGCTCCGGCCTTTCGCCGGGCCGCCAGGCCTGAAGCCTGAGGCCTAGCCTCACGGCATGCAGCGCCCTACGCCGCACACACCACCCCACACGTGTCCGTACCCCGACCTCGAGCCTCAGCCTCACCGGGGGCCTAACCCTAACCCTAGCTCCGGCCCTTCGCCGGGCCGCCAGGCCTGAAGCCTGAGGCCTAGCCTCACGGCATGCCGCGCCCTACGCCGCACACGCCCCCCCACACGTGTCCGTACCCCGACCTCGAGCCTCAGCCTCACGGGGGGCCTAACCCTAACCCTAGCTCCGGCCCTTCGCCGGGCCGCCAGGCCTGAAGCCTGAGGCCTAGCCTCACGGCATGCCGCGCCCTACGCCGCACACGCCCCCCCACACGTGTCCGTACCCCGACCTCGAGCCTCAGCCTCACGGGGGGCCTAACCCTAACCCTAGCTCCGGCCCTTCGCCGGGCGGCCAGGCCTGAAGCCTGAGGCCTAGCCTCACGGCATGCCGCGCCCTACGCCGCACACGCCCCCCCACACGTGTCCGTACCCCGACCTCGAGCCTCAGCCTCACGGGGGGCCTAACCCTAACCCTAGCTCCGGCCCTTCGCCGGGCCGCCAGGCCGGAAGCCTGAGGCCTAGCCCCACGGCATGCCGCGCCGTACGCCGCACACGCAACCCCACACGTGTCCGTACCCCGACCTCGAGCCTCAGCCTCACCGGGGGCCTAACCCTAACCCTAGCTCCGGCCCTTCGACCGGCCGCCAGGCCTGAAGCCTGAGGCCTAGCCTCACGGCATGCCGCGCCCTACGCCGCACACGCCCCCCCACACGTGTCCGTACCCCGACCTCGAGCCTCAGCCTCACCGGGGGCCTAACCCTAACCCTAGCTCCGGCCCTTCGCCGGGCCGCCAGGCACGAAGCCTGAGGCCTAGCCTCACGGCATGCCGCGCCCTACGCCGCACACGCCCCCCCACACGTGTCCGTACCCCGACCTCGAGCCTCAGCCTCACCGGGGGCCTAACCCTAACCCTAGCTCCGGCCCTTCGCAGGGCCGCCAGGCCTGAAGCCTGAGGCCTAGCCTCACGGCATGCCGCGCCCTATGCCGCACACGCCCCCCCACACGTGTCCGTACCCCGACCTCGAGCCTCAGCCTCACGGGGGGCCTAACCCTAACCCTAGCTCCGGCCCTTCGCCGTGCCGCCAGGCCTGAAGCCCGAGGCCTAGCCTCACGGCATGCCGCGCCCTACGCCGCACACGCACCCCCACACGTGTCCGTACCCCGACCTCGAGCCTCAGCCTCACCGGGGGCCTAACCCTAACCCTAGCTCCGGCCCTTCGCCGGGCCGCCAGGCCTGAAGCCTGAGGCCTAGCCTCACAGCATGCCGCGCCCTGCGCCGCACACGCCCCCCCACACGTGTCCGTACCCCGACCTCGAGCCTCAGCCTCACCGGGGGCCTAACCCTAACCCTAGCTCCGGCCCTTCGCCGGGCCGCCAGGCCTGAAGCCTGAGGCCTAGCCTCACGGCATGCCGCGCCCTACGCCGCACACGCCCGCCCACACGTGTCCGTACCCCGACCTCGAGCCTCAGCCTCACCGGGGGCCTAACCCTAACCCTAGCTCCGGCCCTTCGCCGGGCCGCCAGTCCTGAAGCCTGAGGACTAGCGTCACGGCATGCCGCGCCCTACGCCGCACACGCCCCCCCCACACGTGTCCGTATCCCGACCTCGAGCCTCAGCCTCACCGGGGGCCTAACCCTAACCCTAGCTCCGGCCCTTCGCCGGGCCGCCAGGCCTGAAGCCTGAGGACTAGCGTCACGGCATGCCGCGCCCTACGCCGCACACGCCCCCCCACACGTGTCCGTACCCCGACCTCGAGCCTCAGCCTCACCGGGGGCCTAACCCTAACCCTAGCTCCGGCCCTTCGCCGGGCCGCCAGGCCTGAAGCCTGAGGCATAGCCTCACGGCATGCCGCGCCCTACACCGCACACGCCCCCCCACACGTGTCCGTACGCCGACCTCGAGCCTCAGCCTCACCGGGGGCCTAACCCTAACCCTAGCTCCGGCCCTTCGCCGGGCCGCCAGGCCTGAAGCCTGAGGCCTAGCCTCACGGCATGCCGCGCCCTACGCCGCACACGCCCCCCCACACGTGTCCGTACCCCGACCTCGAGCCTCAGCCTCACGGGGGGCCTAACCCTAACCCTAGCTCCGGCCTTTCGCCGGGCCGCCAGGCCTGAAGCCTGAGGCCTAGCCTCACGGCATGCAGCGCCCTACGCCGCACACGCCCCCCCACACGTGTCCGTACCCCGACCTCGAGCCTCAGCCTCACCGGGGGCCTAACCCTAACCCTAGCTCCGGCCCTTCGCCGGGCCGCCAGGCCTGAAGCCTGAGGCCTAGCCCCACGGCATGCCGCGCCCTACGCCGCGCACGCCCCCCCACACGTGTCCGTACCCCGACCTCGAGCCTCAGCCTCACGGGGGGCCTAACCCTAACCCTAGCTCCGGCCCTTCGCCGGGCCGCCAGGCCTGAAGCCTGAGGCCTAGCCTCACGGCATGCCGCGCCCTACGCCGCACACGCCCCCCCACACGTGTCCGTACCCCGACCTCGAGCCTCAGCCTCACGGGGGGCCTAACCCTAACCCTAGCTCCGGCCCTTCGCCGGGCCGCCAGGCCTGAAGCCTGAGGCCTAGCCTCACGGCATGCCGCGCCCTACGCCGCACACGCCCCCCCACACGTGTCCGTACCCCGACCTCGAGCCTCAGCCTCACGGGGGGCCTAACCCTAACCCTAGCTCCGGCCCTTCGCCGGGCCGCCAGGCCGGAAGCCTCAGGCCTAGCCCCACGGCATGCCGCGCCCTACGCCGCACACGCCCCCCCACACGTGTCCGTACCCCGACCTCGAGCCTCAGCCTCACCGGGGGCCTAACCCTAACCCTAGCTCCGGCCCTTCGCCCGACCGCCAGGCCTGAAGCCTGAGGCCTAGCCTCACGGCATGCCGCGCCCTACGCCGCACACGCCCCCCCACACGTGTCCGTACCCCGACCTCGAGCCTCAGCCTCACCGGGGGCCTAACCCTAACCCTAGCTCCGGCCCTTCGCCGGGCCGCCAGGCACGAAGCCTGAGGCCTAGCCTCACGGCATGCCGCGCCCTACGCCGCACACGCCCCCCCACACGTGTCCGTACCCCGACCTCGAGCCTCAGCCTCACCGGGGGCCTAACCCTAACCCTAGCTCCGGCCCTTCGCCGGGCCGCCAGGCCTGAAGCCTGAGGCCTAGCCTCACGGCATGCCGCGCCCTACGCCGCACACGCCCCCCCACACGTGTCCGTACCCCGACCTCGAGCCTCAGCCTCACGGGGGGCCTAACCCTAACCCTAGCTCCGGCCCTTCGCCGGGCCGCCAGGCCTGAAGCCTGAGGCCTAGCCTCACGGCATGCCGCGCCCTACGCCGCACACGCCCCCCCACACGTGTCCGTACCCCGACCTCGAGCCTCAGCCTCACGGGGGGCCTAACCCTAACCCTAGCTCCGGCCCTTCGCCGGGCCGCCAGGCCTGAAGCCTGAGGCCTAGCCTCACGGCATGCCGCGCCCTACGCCGCACACGCCCCCCCACACGTGTCCGTACCCCGACCTCGATCCTCAGCCTCACGGGGGGCCTAACCCTAACCCTAGCTCCGGCCTTTCGCCGGGCCGCCAGGCCTGAAGCCTGAGGCCTAGACTCACGGCATGCAGCGCCCTACGCCGCACACACCCCCCCACACATGTCCGTACCCCGACCTCGAGCCTCAGCCTCACCGGGGGCCTAACCCTAACCCTAGCTCCGGCCCTTCGCCGGGCCGCCAGGCCTGAAGCCTTAGGCCTAGCCTCACGGCATGCCGCGCCCTACGCCGCACACGCCCCCCCACACGTGTCCGTAACCCGACCTCGAGCCTCAGCCTCACGGGGGGCCTAACCCTAACCCTAGCTCCGGCCCTTCGCCGGGCCGCCAGGCCTGAAGCCTGAGGCCTAGCCTCACGGCATGCCGCGCCCTACGCCGCACACGCCCCCCCCACACGTGTCCGTACCCCGACCTCGAGCCTCAGCCTCACGGGGGGCCTAACCCTAACCCTAGCTCCGGCCCTTCGCCGGGCCGCCAGGCCTGAAGCCTGAGGCCTAGCCTCACGGCATGCCGCGCCCTACGCCGCACACGCCCCCCCACACGTGTCCGTACCCCGACCTCGAGCCTCAGCCTCACGGGGGGCCTAACCCTAACCCTAGCTCCGGCCCTTCGCCGGGCCGCCAGGCCGGAAGCCTGAGGCCTAGCCCCACGGCATGCCGCGCCCTACGCCGCACACGCAACCCCACACGTGTCCGTACCCCGACCTCGAGCCTCAGCCTCACCGGGGGCCTAACCCTAACCCTAGCTCCGGCCCTTCGCCCGGCCGCCAGGCCTGAAGCCTGAGGCCTAGCCTCACGGCATGCCGCGCCCTACGCCGCACACGCCCCCCCACACGTGTCCGTACCCCGACCTCGAGCCTCAGCCTCACCGGGGGCCTAACCCTAACTCTAGCTCCGGCCCTTCGCCGGGCCGCCAGGCCCGAAGCCTGAGGCCTAGCCTCACGGCATGCCGCGCCCTACGCCGCACACGCCCCCCCACACGTGTCCGTACCCCGACCTCGAGCCTCAGCCTCACGGGGGGCCTAACCCTAACCCTAGCTCCGGCCCTTCGCCGGGCCGCCAGGCCTGAAGCCTGAGGCGTAGCCTCACGGCATGCCGCGCCCTACGCCGCACACGCCCCCCCCACACGTGTCCGTACCCCGACCTCGAGCCTCAGTCTCACCGGGGGCCTAACCCTAACCCTAGCTCCGGCCCTTCGCCGGGCCGCCAGGCCTGAAGCCTGAGGCCTAGCCTCACGGCATGCCGCGCCCTATGCCGCACACGCCCCCCCACACGTGTCCGTACCCCGACCTCGAGCCTCAGCCTCACGGGGGGCCTAACCCTAACCCTAGCTCCGGCCCTTCGCCGGGCCGCCAGGCCTGAAGCCTGAGGCCTAGCCTCACGGCATGCCGCGCCCTACGCCGCACACGCCCCCCCACACGTGTCCGTACCCCGACCTCGAGCCTCAGCCTCACCGGGGGCCTAACCCTAACCCTAGCTCCGGCCCTTCGCCGGGCCGCCAGGCCTGAAGCCTGAGGCCTAGCGTCACGGCATGCCGCGCCCTACGCCGAACACGCCCCCCCACACGTGTCCGTACCCCGACCTCGAGCCTCAGCCTCACCGGGGGCCTAACCCTAACCCTACCTCCGGCCCTTCGCCGGGCCGCCAGGCCTGAAGCCTGAGGCCTAGCCTCACGGCATGCCGCGCCCTACGCCGCACACGCCCCCCCACACGTGTCCGTACCCCGACCTCGAGCCTCAGCCTCACCGGGGGCCTAACCCTAACCCTAGCTCCGGCCCTTCGCCGGGCCACCAGGCCTGAAGCCTGAGGCCTAGCCTCACCACATGCCACGCCCTACGCCGCACACGCCCCCCCACACGAGTCCGTACCCCGACCTCGAGCCTCAGCCTCACCGGGGGCCTAACCCTAACCCTAGCTCCGGCCCTTCGCCGGGCCGCCAGGCCTGAAGCCTGAGGCCTAGCCTCACGGCATGCCGCGCCCTACGCCGCACACGCCCGCCCACACGTGTCCGTACCCCGACCGCGAGCCTCAGCCTCACCGGGGGCCTAACCCTAACCCTAGCTCCGGCCCTTCGCCGGGCCGCCAGGCCTGAAGCCTGAGGACTAGCGTCACGGCATGCCGCGCCCTACGCCGCACACGCCCCCCCACACGTGTCCGTACCCCGACCTCGAGCCTCAGCCTCACCGGGGGCCTAACCCTAACCCTAGCTCCGGCCCTTCGCCGGGCCGCCAGGCCTGAAGCCTGAGGCATAGCCTCACGGCATGCCGCGCCCTACGCCGCACACGCCCCCCCACACGTGTCCGTACCCCGACCTCGAGCCTCAGCCTCACGGGGGGCCTAACCCTAACCCTAGCTCCGGCCCTTCGCCGGGCCGCCAGGCCTGAAGCCTGAGGCCTAGCCTCACGGCATGCCGCGCCCTACGCCGCACACGCCCCCCCACACGTGTCCGTACCCCGACCTCGAGCCTCAGCCTCACGGGGGGCCTAACCCTAACCCTAGCTCCGGCCCTTCGCCGGGCCGCCAGGCCGGAAGCCTGAGGCCTAGCCCCACGGCATGCCGCGCCCTACGCCGCACACGCAACCCCACACCTGTCCGTACCCCGACCTCGAGCCTCAGCCTCACCGGGGGCCTAACCCTAACCCTAGCTCCGGCCCTTCGCCGGGCCGCCAGGCCTGAAGCCTGACGCCTAGCCTCACGGCATGCCGCGCCCTACGCCGCACACGCCCCCCCACACGTGTCCGTACGCCGACCTCGAGCCTCAGCCTCACCGGGGGCCTAAACCTAACCCTAGCTCCGGCCTTTCGCCGGGCCGCCTGGCCTGAAGCTTGAGGCCTAGCCTCACGGCATGCCGCGCCCTACGCCGCACACGCCCCCCCACACGTGTCCGTACCACGACCTCGAGCCTCAGCCTCACGGGGGGCCTAACCCTAACCCTAGCTCCGGCCTTTCGCCGGGCCGCCAGGCCTGAAGCCTGAGGCCTAGCCTCACGGCATGCAGCGCCCTACGCCGCACACGCCCCCCCACACGTGTCCGTACCCCGACCTCGAGCCTAAGCCTCACCGGGGGCCTAACCCTAACCCTAGCTCCGGCCCTTTCCCGGGCCGCCAGGCCTGAAGCCTGAGGCCTAGCCTCACGGCATGCCGCGCCCTACGCCGCACACGCCCCCCCACACGTGTCCGTACCCCGACCTCGAGCCTCAGCCTCACGGGGGGCCAAACCCTAACCCTAGCTCCGGCCATTCGCCGGGCCGCCAGGCCTGAAGCCTGAGGCCTAGCCTCACGGCATGCCGCACCCTTCGCCGCACACGCCCCCCCACACGTGTCCGTACCCCGACCTCGAGCCTCAGCCTCACGGGGGGCCTAACCCTAACCCTAGCTCCGGCCCTTCGCCGGGCCGCCAGGCCTGAAGCCTGAGGCCTAGCCTCATGGCATGCCGCGCCCTACGCCGCACACGCCCCCCCACACGTGTCCGTACCCCGACCTCGAGCCTCAGTCTCACCGGGGGCCTAACCCTAACCCTAGCTCCGGCCCTTCGCCGGGCCGCCAGGCCTGAAGCCTGAGGCCTAGCCTCACGGCATGCCGCGCCCTATGCCGCACACGCCCCCCCACACGTGTCCGTACCCCGACCTCGAGCCTCAGCCTCACGGGGGGCCTAACCCTAACCCTAACCCTAGCTCCGGCCCTTCGCCGGGCCGCCAGGCCTGAAGCCTGAGGCCTAGCCTCACGGCATGCCGCGCCCTGCGCCGCACACGCCCCCCCACACGTGTCCGTACCCCGACCTCGAGCCTCAGCCTCACCGGGGGCCTAACCCTAACCCTAGCTCCGGCCCTTCGCCGGGCCGCCAGGCCTGAAGCCTGAGGCCTAGCCTCACGGCATGCCGCGCCCTACGCCGCACACGCCCGCCCACACGTGTCCGTACCCCGACCTCGAGCCTCAGCCTCACCGGGGGCCTAACCCTAACCCTAGCTCCGGCCCTTCGCCGGGCCGCCAGGCCTGAAGCCTGAGGACTAGCGTCACGGCATGCCGCGCCCTACGCCGCACACGCCCCCCCACACGTGTCCGTACCCCGACCTCGAGCCTCAGCCTCACCGGGGGCCTAACCCTAACCCTAGCTCCGGCCCTTCGCCGGGCCGCCAGGCCTGAAGCCTGAGGCATAGCCTCACGGCATGCCGCGCCCTACGCCGCACACGCCACCCCACACGTGTCCGTACCCCGACCTCGAGCCTCAGCCTCACGGGGAGCCTAACCCTAACCCTAGCTCCGGCCCTTCGCCGGGCCGCCAGGCCTGAAGCCTGACGCCTAGCCTCACGGCATGCCGCGCCCTACGCCGCACACGCCCCCCCACACGTGTCCGTACCCCGACCTCGAGCCTCAGCCTCACGGGGGGCCTAACCCTAACCCTAGCTCCGGCCCTTCGCCGGGCCGCCAGGCCTGAAGCCTGAGGCCTAGCCTCACGGCATGCCGCGCCCTACGCCGCACACGCCCCCCCACACGTGTCCGTACCCCGACCTCGAGCCTCAGCCTCACGGGGGGCCTAACCCTAACCCTAGCTCCGGCCCTTCGCCGGGCCGCCAGGCCGGAAGCCTGAGGCCTAGCCCCACGGCATGCCGCGCCCTACGCCGCACACGCAACCCCACACGTGTCCGTACCCCGACCTCGAGCCTCAGCCTCACCGGGGGCCTAACGCTAACCCTAGCTCCGGCCCTTCGCCCGGCCGCCAGGCCTGAAGCCTGAGGCCTAGCCTCACGGCATGCCGTGCCCTACGCCGCACACGCCCCCCCACACGTGTCCGTACCCCGACCTCGAGCCTCAGCCTCACCGGGGGCCTAACCCTAACCCTAGCTCCGGCCCTTCGCCGGGCCGCCAGGCCCGAAGCCTGAGGCCTAGCCTCACGGCATGCCGCGCCCTACGCCGCACACGCCCGCCCACACGTGTCCGTACCCCGAACTCGAGCCTCAGCCTCACCGGGGGCCTAACCCTAACCCTAGCTCCGGCCCTTCGCCGGGCCGCCAGGCGTGAAGCCTGAGGCCTAGCGTCACGGCATGCCGCGCCCTACGCCGCACACGCCCCCCCACACGTGTCCGTACCCCGACCTCGAGCCTCAGCCTCACCGGGTGCCTAACCCTAACCCTAGCTCCGGCCATTCGCCGGGCCGCCAGGCCTGAAGCCTGAGGCCTAGCCTCACGGCATGCCGCGCCCTACGCCGCACACGCCCCCCCACACGTGTCCGTACCCCGACCTCGAGCCTCAGCCTCACGGGGGGCCTAACCCTAACCCTAGCTCCGGCCCTTCGCCGGGCCGCCAGGCCTGAAGCCTGAGGCCTAGCCTCACGGCATGCCGCGCCCTACGCCGCACACGCCCCCCCACACGTGTCCGTACCCCGACCTCGAGCCTCAGCCTCACGGGGGGCCTAACCCTAACCCTAGCTCCGGCCCTTCGCCGGGCCGCCAGGCCGGAAGCCTGAGGCCTAGCCCCACGGCATGCCGCGCCCTACGCCGCACACGCAACCCCACACGTGTCCGTACCCCGACCTCGAGCCTCAGCCTCACCGGGGGCCTAACGCTAACCCTAGCTCCGGCCCTTCGCCCGGCCGCCAGGCCTGAAGCCTGAGGCCTAGCCTCACGGCATGCCGCGCCCTACGCCGCACACGCCCCCCCACACGTGTCCGTACCCCGACCTCGAGCCTCAGCCTCACCGGGGGCCTAACCCTAACCCTAGCTCCGGCCCTTCGCCGGGCCGCCAGGCCCGAAGCCTGAGGCCTAGCCTCACGGCATGCCGCGCCCTACGCCGCACACGCCCGCCCACACGTGTCCGTACCCCGAACTCGAGCCTCAGCCTCACCGGGGGCCTAACCCTAACCCTAGCTCCGGCCCTTCGCCGGGCCGCCAGGCGTGAAGCCTGAGGCCTAGCGTCACGGCATGCCGCGCCCTACGCCGCACACGCCCCCCCACACGTGTCCGTACCCCGACCTCGAGCCTCAGCCTCACCGGGTGCCTAACCCTAACCCTAGCTCCGGCCCTTCGCCGGGCCGCCAGGCCTGAAGCCTGAGGCCTAGCCTCACGGCATGCCGCGCCCTACGCCGCACACGCCCCCCCACACGTGTCCGTACCCCGACCTCGAGCCTCAGCCTCACGGGGGGCCTAACCCTAACCCTAGCTCCGGCCCTTCGCCGGGCCGCCAGGCCTGAAGCCTGAGGCCTAGCCTCACGGCATGCCGCGCCCTACGCCGCACACGCCCCCCCACACGTGTCCGTACGCCGACCTCGAGCCTCAGCCTCTCCGGGGGCCTAACCCTAACCCTAGCTCCGGCCCTTCGCCGGGCCGCCAGGCCTGAAGCCTGAGGCCTAGCCTCACGGCATGCCGCGCCCTACGCCGCACACGCCCCCCCACACGTGTCCGTAACCCGACCTCGAGCCTCAGCCTCACGGGGGGCCTAACCCTAACCCTAGCTCCGGCCTTTCGCCGGGCCGCCAGGCCTGAAGCCTGAGGCCTAGCCTCACGGCATGCAGCGCCCTACGCCGCACACGCCCCCCCACACGTGTCCGTACCCCGACCTCGAGCCTAAGCCTCACCGGGGGCCTAACCCTAACCCTAGCTCCGGCCCTTTCCCGGGCCGCCAGGCCTGAAGCCTGAGGCCTAGCCTCACGGCATGCCGCGCCCTACGCCGCACACGCCCCCCCACACGTGTCCGTACCCCGACCTCGAGCCTCAGCCTCACGGGGGGCCTAACCCTAACCTTAGCTCCGGCCCTTCGCCGGGCCGCCAGGCCTGAAGCCTGAGGCCTAGCCTCACGGCATGCCGCGCCCTACGCCGCACACGCCCCCCCACACGTGTCCGTACCCCGACCTCGAGCCTCAGCCTCACGGGGGGCCTAACCCTAACCCTAGCTCCGGCCCTTCGCCGGGCCGCCAGGCCTGAAGCCTGAGGCGTAGCCTCACGGCATGCCGCGCCCTACGCCGCACACGCCCCCCCACACGTGTCCGTACCCCGACCTCGAGCCTCAGTCTCACCGGGGGCCTAACCCTAACCCTAGCTCCGGCCCTTCGCCGGGCCGCCAGGCCTGAAGCCTGAGGCCTAGCCTCACGGCATGCCGCGCCCTATGCCGCACACGCCCCCCCACACGTGTCCGTACCCCGACCTCGAGCCTCAGCCTCACGGGGGGCCTAACCCTAACCCTAGCTCCGGCCCTTCGTCGGGCCGCCAGGCCTGAAGCCTGAGGCCTAGCCTCACGGCATGCCGCGCCCTACGCCGCACACGCCCCCCCACACGTGTCCGTACCTCGACCTCGAGCCTCAGCCTCACCGGGGGCCTAACCCTAACCCTAGCTCCGGCCCTTCGCCGGGCCGCCAGGCCTGAAGCCTGAGGCCTAGCCTCACGGCATGCCGCGCCCTACGCCGAACACGCCCCCCCACACGTGTCCGTACCCCGACCTCGAGCCTCAGCCTGACCGGGGGCCTAACCCTAACCCTACCTCCGGCCCTTCGCCGGGCCGCCAGGCCTGAAGCCTGAGGCCTAGCCTCACGGCATGCCGCGCCCTACGCCGCACACGCGCCCCCACACGTGTCCGTACCCCGACCTCGAGCCTCAGCCTCACCGGGGGCCTAACCCTAACCCTAGCTCCGGCCCTTCGCCGGGCCACCAGGCCTGAAGCCTGAGGCCTAGCCTCACCACATGCCACGCCCTACGCCGCACACGCCCCCCCACACGAGTCCGTACCCCGACCTCGAGCCTCAGCCTCACAGGGGGCCTAACCCTAACCCTAGCTCCGGCCTTTCGCCGGGCCGCCAGGCCTGAAGCCTGAGGCCTAGCCTCACGGCATGCCGCGCCCTACGCCGCACACGCCCCTCCACACGTGTCCGTACCCCGACCTCGAGCCTCAGCCTCACCGGGGGCCTAACCCTAACCCTAGCTCCGGCCCTTCGCCGGGCCGCCAGGCCTGAAGCCTGAGGCCTAGCCTCACGGCATGCCGCGCCCTACGCCGCACACGCCCCCCCACACGTGTTCGTACCCGGACCTCGAGCCTCAGCCTCACCGGGGGCCTAACCCTAACCCTAGCTCCGGCCCTTCGCCGGGCCGCCAGGCCCGAAGCCTGAGGCCTAGCCTCACGGCATGCCGCGCCCTACGCCGCACACGCCCCCCCACACGTGTCCGTACCCCGACCTCGAGCCTCAGCCTCACCGGGGGCCTAACTCTAACCCTAGCTCCGGCCCTTCGCCGGGCCGCCAGGCCTGAAGCCTGAGGCCTAGCCTCACGGCATGCCGCGCCCTATGCCGCACACGCCCCCCCACACGTGTCCGTACCCCGACCTCGAGCCTCAGCCTCACGGGGGGCCTAACCCTAACCCTAGCTCCGGCCCTTCGCCGGGCCGCCAGGCCTGAAGCCTGAGGCCTAGCCTCACGGCATGCCGCGCCCTACGCCGCACACGCCCCCCCACACGTGTCCGTACCCCGACCTCGAGCCTCAGCCTCACCGGGTGCCTAACCCTAACCCTAGCTCTGGCCCTTCGCCGGGCCGCCAGGCCTGAAGCCTGAGGCCTAGCCTCACGGCATGCCGCGACCTACGCCGCACACGCCCCCCCACACGTGTCTGTACCCCGACCTCGAGCCTCAGCCTCACGGGGGGCCAAACCCTAACCCTAGCTCCGGGCCTTCGCCGGGCCGCCAGGCCTGAAGCCTGACGCCTAGCCTCACGGCATGCCACGCCCTACGCCGCACACGCCCCCCCAAACGTGTCCGTACGCCGACCTCGAGCCTCAGCCTCACCGGGGGCCTAACTCTAACCCTAGCTCCGGCCCTTCGCCGGGCCGCCAGGCCTGAAGCCTGAGGCCTAGCCTCACGGCATGCCGCGCCCTACGCCGCACACGCCCCCCCACACGTGTCCGTACCCCGACCTCGAGCCTCAGCCTCACCGGGGGCCTAACCCTAACCCTAGCTCCGGCCCTTCGCCCGGCCGCCAGGCCTGAAGCCTGAGGCCTAGCCTCACGGCATGCCGCGCCCTACGCCGCACACGCCCCCCCACACGTGTCCGTACCCCGACCTCGAGCCTCAGCCTCACCGGGGGCCTAACCCTAACCCTAGCTCCGGCCCTTCGCCGGGCCGCCAGGCCTGAAGCCTGAGGCCTAGCCTCACGGCATGCCGCGCCCTATGCCGCACACGCCCCCCCACACGTGTCCGTACCCCGACCTCGAGCCTCAGCCTCACGGGGGTCCTAACCCTAACCCTAGCTCCGGCCCTTCGCCGGGCCGCCAGGCCTGAAGCCTGAGGCCTAGCCTCACGGCATGCCGCGCCCTACGCCGCACACGCCCCCCCACACGTGTTCGTACCCGGACCTCGAGCCTCAGCCTCACCGGGGGCCTAACCCTAACCCTAGCTCCGGCCCTTCGCCGGGCCGCCAGGCCCGAAGCCTGAGGCCTAGCCTCACGGCATGCCGCGCCCTACGCCGCACACGCCCCCCCACACGTGTCCGTACCCCGACCTCGAGCCTCAGCCTCACCGGGGGCCTAACTCTAACCCTAGCTCCGGCCCTTCGCCGGGCCGCCAGGCGTGAAGCCTGAGGCCTAGCCTCACGGCATGCCGCGCCCTATGCCGCACACGCCCCCCCACACGTGTCCGTACCCCGACCTCGAGCCTCAGCCTCACGGGGGGCCTAACCCTAACCCTAGCTCCGGCCCTTCGCCGGGCCGCCAGGCCTGAAGCCTGAGGCCTAGCCTCACGGCATGCCGCGCCCTACGCCGCACACGCCCCCCCACACGTGTCCGTACCCCGACCTCGAGCCTCAGCCTCACCGGGGGCCTAACCCTAACCCTAGCTCCGGCCCTTCGCCTGGCCACCAGGCCTGAAGCCTGAGGCCTAGCCTCACGGCATGACGCGCCCTACGCCGCACACGCCCGCCCACACGTGTCCGTACCCCGACCTCGAGCCTCAGCCTCACGGGGGGCCTAACCCTAACCCTAGCTCCGGCCCTTCGCCGGGCCGCCAGGCCTGAAGCCTGAGGCCTAGCCTCACGGCATGCCGCGCCCTACGCCGCACACGCCCCCCCACACGTGTCCGTACCCCGACCTCGAGCCTCAGCCTCACCGGGTGCCTAACCCTAACCCTAGCTCTGGCCCTTCGCCGGGCCGCCAGGCCTGAAGCCTGAGGCCTAGCCTCACGGCATGCCGCGACCTACGCCGCACACGCCCCCCCACACGTGTCTGTACCCCGACATCGAGCCTCAGCCTCACGGGGGGCCAAATCCTAACCCTAGCTCCGGCCCTTCGCCGGGCCGCCAGGCCTGAAGCCTGACGCCTAGCCTCACGGCATGCCGCGCCCTACGCCGCACACGCCCCCCCCACACGTGTCCGTACGCCGACCTCGAGCCTCAGCCTCACCGGGGGCCTAACTCTAACCCTAGCTCCGGCCCTTCGCCGGGCCGCCAGGCCTGAAGCCTGAGGCCTAGCCTCACGGCATGCCGCGCCCTACGCCGCACACGCCCCCCCACACGTGTCCGTACCCCGACCTCGAGCCTCAGCCTCACCGGGGGCCTAACCCTAACCCTAGCTCCGGCCCTTCGCCCGGCCGCCAGGCCTGAAGCCTGAGGCCTAGCCTCACGGCATGCCGCGCCCTACGCCGCACACGCCCCCCCACACGTGTCCGTACCCCGACCTCGAGCCTCAGCCTCACGGGGGGCCTAACCCTAACCCTAGCTCCGGCCCTTCGCCGGGCCGCCAGGCCTGAAGCCTGACGCCTAGCCTCACGGCATGCCGCGCCCTACGCCGCACACGCCCCCCCACACGTGTCCGTACGCCGACCTCGAGCCTCAGCCTCACCGGGGGCCTAACCCTAACCCTAGCTCCGGCCCTTCGCCGGGCCGCCAGGCCTGAAGCCTGAGGCCTAGCCTCACGGCATGCCGCGCCCTACGCCGCACACGCCCCCCCCACACGTGTCCGTACCCCGACCTCGATCCTCAGCCTCACGGGGGGCCTAACCCTAACCCTAGCTCCGGCCTTTCGCCGGGCCGCCAGGCCTGAAGCCTGAGGCCTAGCCTCACGGCATGCAGCGCCCTACGCCGCACACACCCCCCCACACGTGTCCGTACCCCGACCTCGAGCCTCAGCCTCACCGGGGGCCTAACCCTAACCCTAGCTCCGGCCCTTCGCCGGGCCGCCAGGCCTGAAGCCTGAGGCCTAGCCTCACGGCATGCCGCGCCCTACGCCGCACACGCCCCCCCACACGTGTCCGTACCCGACCTCGAGCCTCAGCCTCACGGGGGGCCTAACCCTAACCCTAGCTCCGGCCCTTCGCCCGGCCGCCAGGCCTGAAGCCTGAGGCCTAGCCTCACGGCATGCCGCGCCCTACTCCGCACACGCCCCCCCACACGTGTCCGTACCCCGACCTCGAGCCTCAGCCTCACGGGGGGCCTAACCCTAACCCTAGCTCCGGCCCTTCGCCGGGCCGCCAGGCCTGAAGCCTGAGGCCTAGCCTCACTCCATGCCGCGCCCTACGCCGCACACGCCCCCCCACACGTGTCCGTACCCCGACCTCGAGCCTCAGCCTCACGGGGGGCCTAACCCTAACCCTAGCTCCGGCCCTTCGCCGGGCCGCCAGGCCGGAAGCCTGAGGCCTAGCCCCACGGCATGCCGCGCCCTACGCCGCACACGCAACCCCACACGTGTCCGTACCCCGACCTCGAGCCTCAGCCTCACCGGGGGCCTAACCCTAACCCTAGCTCCGGCCCTTCGCCCGGCCGCCAGGCCTGAAGCCTGAGGCCTAGCCTCACGGCATGCCGCGCCCTAGGCCGCACACGCCCCCCCACACGTGTCCGTACCCCGACCTCGAGCCTCAGCCTCACCGGGGGCCTAACCCTAACCCTAGCTCCGGCCCTTCGCCGGGCCGCCAGGCCCGAAGCCTGAGGCCTAGCCTCACGGCATGCCGCGCCCTACGCCGCACACGCCCGCCCACACGTGTCCGTACCCCGAACTCGAGCCTCAGCCTCACCGGGGGCCTAACCCTAACCCTAGCTCCGGCCCTTCGCCGGGCCGCCAGGCGTGAAGCCTGAGGCCTAGCGTCACGGCATGCCGCGCCCTACGCCGCACACGCCCCCCCACACGTGTCCGTACCCCGACCTCGAGCCTCAGCCTCACGGGGGGTCTAACCCTAACCCTAGCTCCGGCCCTTCGCCGGGCCGCCAGGCCTGAAGCCTGAGGCCTAGCCTCACGGCATGCCGCGCCCTACGCCGCACACGCCCCCCCACACGTGTCCGTACCCCGACCTCGAGCCTCAGCCTCACCGGGGGCCTAACCCTAACCCTAGCTCCGGCCCTTCGCCGGGCCGCCAGGCCTGAAGCCTGAGGCCTAGCCTCACGGCATGCCGCGCCCTACGCCGCACACGCCCCCCCACACGTGTCCGTACCCCGACCTCGAGCCTCAGCCTCACCGGGTGCCTAACCCTAACCCTAGCTCTGGCCCTTCGCCGGGCCGCCAGGCCTGAAGCCTGAGGCCTAGCCTCACGGCATGCCGCGACCTACGCCGCACACGCCCCCCCACACGTGTCTGTACCCCGACATCGAGCCTCAGCCTCACGGGGGGCCAAATCCTAACCCTAGCTCCGGCCCTTCGCCGGGCCGCCAGGCCTGAAGCCTGACGCCTAGCCTCACGGCATGCCGCGCCCTACGCCGCACACGCCCCCCCACACGTGTCCGTACGCCGACCTCGAGCCTCAGCCTCACCGGGGGCCTAACTCTAACCCTAGCTCCGGCCCTTCGCCGGGCCGCCAGGCCTGAAGCCTGAGGCCTAGCCTCACGGCATGCCGCGCCCTACGCCGCACACGCCCCCCCACACGTGTCCGTACCCCGACCTCGAGCCTCAGCCTCACCGGGGGCCTAACCCTAACCCTAGCTCCGGCCCTTCGCCCGGCCGCCAGGCCTGAAGCCTGAGGCCTAGCCTCACGGCATGCCGCGCCCTACGCCGCACACGCCCCCCCACACGTGTCCGTACCCCGACCTCGAGCCTCAGCCTCACGGGGGGCCTAACCCTAACCCTAGCTCCGGCCCTTCGCCGGGCCGCCAGGCCTGAAGCCTGACGCCTAGCCTCACGGCATGCCGCGCCCTACGCCGCACACGCCCCCCCCACACGTGTCCGTACGCCGACCTCGAGCCTCAGCCTCACCGGGGGCCTAACCCTAACCCTAGCTCCGGCCCTTCGCCGGGCCGCCAGGCCTGAAGCCTGAGGCCTAGCCTCACGGCATGCCGCGCCCTACGCCGCACACGCCCCCCCACACGTGTCCGTACCCCGACCTCGATCCTCAGCCTCACGGGGGGCCTAACCCTAACCCTAGCTCCGGCCTTTCGCCGGGCCGCCAGGCCTGAAGCCTGAGGCCTAGCCTCACGGCATGCAGCGCCCTACGCCGCACACACCCCCCCACACGTGTCCGTACCCCGACCTCGAGCCTCAGCCTCACCGGGGGCCTAACCCTAACCCTAGCTCCGGCCCTTCGCCGGGCCGCCAGGCCTGAAGCCTGAGGCCTAGCCTCACGGCATGCCGCGCCCTACGCCGCACACGCCCCCCCACACGTGTCCGTACCCGACCTCGAGCCTCAGCCTCACGGGGGGCCTAACCCTAACCCTAGCTCCGGCCCTTCGCCGGGCCGCCAGGCCTGAAGCCTGAGGCCTAGCCTCACGGCATGCCGCGCCCTACGCCGCACACGCCCCCCCCACACGTGTCCGTACCCCGACCTCGAGCCTCAGCCTCACGGGGGGCCTAACCCTAACCCTAGCTCCGGCCCTTCGCCGGGCCGCCAGGCCTGAAGCCTGAGGCCTAGCCTCACGGCATGCCGCGCCCTACGCCGCACACGCCCCCCCACACGTGTCCGTACCCCGACCTCGAGCCTCAGCCTCACGGGGGGCCTAACCCTAACCCTAGCTCCGGCCCTTCGCCGGGCCGCCAGGCCGGAAGCCTGAGGCCTAGCCCCACGGCATGCCGCGCCCTACGCCGCACACGCAACCCCACACGTGTCCGTACCCCGACCTCGAGCCTCAGCCTCACCGGGGGCCTAACCCTAACCCTAGCTCCGGCCCTTCGCCCGGCCGCCAGGCCTGAAGCCTGAGGCCTAGCCTCACGGCATGCCGCGCCCTAGGCCGCACACGCCCCCCCCACACGTGTCCGTACCCCGACCTCGAGCCTCAGCCTCACCGGGGGCCTAACCCTAACCCTAGCTCCGGCCCTTCGCCGGGCCGCCAGGCCCGAAGCCTGAGGCCTAGCCTCACGGCATGCCGCGCCCTACGCCGCACACGCCCGCCCACACGTGTCCGTACCCCGAACTCGAGCCTCAGCCTCACCGGGGGCCTAACCCTAACCCTAGCTCCGGCCCTTCGCCGGGCCGCCAGGCGTGAAGCCTGAGGCCTAGCGTCACGGCATGCCGCGCCCTACGCCGCACACGCCCCCCCACACGTGTCCGTACCCCGACCTCGAGCCTCAGCCTCACCGGGTGCCTAACCCTAACCCTAGCTCCGGCCCTTCGCCGGGCCGCCAGGCCTGAAGCCTGAGGCCTAGCCTCACGGCATGCCGCGCCCTACGCCGCACACGCCCCCCCACACGTGTCCGTACCCCGACCTCGAGCCTCAGCCTCACCGGGGGCCTAACCCTAACCCTAGCTCCGGCCCTTCGCCGGGCCGCCAGGCCTGAAGCCTGACGCCTAGCCTCACGGCATGCCGCGCCCTACGCCGCACACGCCCCCCCACACGTGTCCGTACCCCGAACTCGAGACTGAGCCTCACCGGGGGCCTAACCCTAACCCTAGCTCCGGCCCTTCGCCGGGCCGCCAGGCCTGAAGCCTGAGGCCTAGCGTCACGGCATGCCGCGCCCTACGCCGCACACGCCCCCCCACACGTGTCCGTACCCCGACCTCGAGCCTCAGCCTCACCGGGTGCCTAACCCTAACCCTAGCTCCGGCCCTTCGCCGGGCCGCCAGGCCTGAAGCCTGAGGCCTAGCCTCACGGCATGCCGCGCCCTACGCCGCACACGCCCCCCCACACGTGTCCGTACCCCGACCTCGAGCCTCAGCCTCACGGGGGGCCAAACCCTAACCCTAGCTCCGGCCCTTCGCCGGGCCGCCAGGCCTGAAGCCTGACGCCTAGCCTCACGGCATGCCGCGCCCTACGCCGCACACGCCCCCCCACACGTGTCCGTACGCCGACCTCGAGCCTCAGCCTCACCGGGGGCCTAACTCTAACCCTAGCTCCGGCCCTTCGCCGGGCCGCCAGGCCTGAAGCCTGAGGCCTAGCCTCACGGCATGCCGCGCCCTACGCCGCACACGCCCCCCCACACGTGTCCGTACCCCGACCTCGAGCCTCAGCCTCACCGGGGGCCTAACCCTAACCCTAGCTCCGGCCCTTCGCCGGGCCGCCAGGCCTGAAGCCTGAGGCCTAGTCTCACGGCATGCCGCGCCCTACGCCGCACACGCCCCCCCACACGTGTCCGTACCCCGACCTCGAGCCTCAGCCTCACCGGGGGCCTAACCCTAACCCTAGGTCCGGCCCTTCGCCGGGCCGCCAGGCCTGAAGCCTGAGGCCTAGCCTCACGGCATGCCGCGCCCTACGCCGCACACGCCCCCCCACACGTGTCCGTACCCCGACCTCGAGCCTCAGCCTCACCGGAGGCCTAACCCTAACCCTAGCTCCGGCCCTTCGCCGGGCCGCCAGGCCTGAAGCCTGAGGCCTAGCCTCACGGCATGCCGCGCCCTACGCCGCACACGCCCCCCCACACGTGTCCGTACGCCGACCTCGAGCCTCAGCCTCACCGGGGGCCTAAGCCTAACCCTAGCTCCGGCCCTTCGCCGGGCCGCCAGGCCTGAAGCCTGAGGCCTAGCCTCACGGCATGCCGCGCCCTACGCCGCCCACGCCCCCCCACACGTGTCCGTACCCCGACCTCGAGCCTCAGCCTCACCGGAGGCCTAACCCTAACCCTAGCTCCGGCCGTTCGCCGGGCCGCCAGGCCTGAAGCCTGAGGCCTAGCCTCACGGCATGCCGCGCCCTACGCCGCACACGCCCCCCCCACACGTGTCCGTACCCCGACCTCGAGCCTCAGCCTCACGGGGGGCCTAACCCTAACCCTAGCTCTGGCCCTTCGCCGGGCCGCCAGGCCTGAAGCCTGAGGCCTAGCCTCAAGGCATGCCACGCCCTACGCCGCACACGCCCCCCCACACGTGTCCGTACCCCGACCTCGAGCCTCAGCCTCACGGGGGGCCTAACCCTAACCCTAGCTCCGGCCCTTCGCCGCGCCGCCAGGCCTGAAGCCTGAGGCCTAGCCTCACGGCATGCCGCGCCCTACGCCGCACACGCCCCCCCACACGTGTCCGTACCCCGACCTCGAGCCTCAGCCTCACCGGGGGCCTAACCCTAACCCTAGCTCCGGCCCTTCGCCGGGCCGCCAGGCCTGAAGCCTGAGGCCAAGCCTCACGGCATGCCGCGCCCTACACCGCACACGCCCCCCCACAGGTGTTCGTACCCCGACCTCGAGCCTCAGCCTCACCGGGGGCCTAACCCTAACCCTAGCTCCGGCCCTTCGCCGGGCCGCCAGGCCTGAAGCCTGAGGCCTAGCCTCACGGCATGCCGCGCCCTACGCCGCACACGCCCCCCCACACGTGTCCGTACCCCGACCTCGAGCCTCAGCCTCACGGGGGGCCTAACCCTAACCCTAGCTCCGGCCCTTCGCCGGGCCGCCAGGCCTGAAGCCTGAGGCCTAGCCTCACGGCATGCCGCGCCCTACGCCGCACACGCCCCCCCACACGTGTCCGTACCCCGACCTCGAGCCTCAGCCTCACGGGGGGCCTAACCCTAACCCTAGCTCCGGCCCTTCGCCGGGCCGCCAGGCCTGAAGCCTGAGGCCTAGCCTCACGGCATGCCGCGCCCTACGCCGCACACGCCCCCCCACACGTGTTCGTACCCCGACCTCGAGCCTCAGCCTCACCGGGGGCCTAACCCTAACCCTAGCTCCGGCCCTTCGCCGGGCCGCCAGGCCTGAAGCTTGAGGCCTAGCCTCACGGCATGCCGCGCCCTACGCCGCACTCGCCCCCCCACACGTGTCCGTACCCCGACCTCGAGCCTCAGCCTCACGGGGGGCCTAACCCTAACCCTAGCTCCGGCCCTTAGCCGGGCCGCCAGGCCTGAAGCCTGAGGCCTAGCCTCACGGCATGCCGCGCCCTACGCCGCACACGCGCCCCCACACGTCTCCGTACCCCGACCTCGAGCCTCAGCCTCACCGGGGGCCTAACCCTAACCCTAGCTCCGGCCCTTCGCCGGGCCGCCAGGCCTGCAGCCTGAGGCCTAGCCTCACGGCATGCCGCGCCCTACGCCGCACACGCCCCCCCACACGTGTCCGTACCCCGACCTCGAGCCTCAGCCTCACGGGGGGCCTAACCCTAACCCTAGCTCCGGCCCTTCGCCGGGCCGCCAGGCCTGAAGCCTGAGGCCTAGCCTCACGGCATGCCGCGCCCTACGCCGCACACGCCCCCCCACACGCGTCCGTACCCCGACCTCGAGCCTCAGCCTCACGGGGGGCCTAACCCTAACCCTAGCTCCGGCCCTTCGCCGGGCCGCCAGGCCTGAAGCCTGAGGCCTAGCCTCACGGCATGCCGCGCCCTACGCCGCACACGCCCCCCCACACGTGTCCGAACCCCGACCTCGAGCCTCAGCCTCACGGGGGGCCTAACCCTAACCCTAGCTCCGGCCCTTCGCCGGGCCGCCAGGCCTGAAGCCTGAGGCCTAGCCTCACGGCATGCCGCGCCCTACGCCGCACACGCCCCCCCACAAGTGTCCGTACCCCGACCTCGAGCCTCAGCCTCACCGGGGGCCTAACCCTAACCCTAGCTCCGGCCCTTCGCCGGGCCGCCAGGCCTGAAGCCTGAGGCCTAGCCTCACGGCATGCCGCGCCCTACGCCGCACATGCCCCCCCACACGTGTCCGTACCCCGACCTCGAGCCTCAGCCTCACCGGGGGCCTAACTCTAACGCTAGCTCCGGCCCTTCGCCGGGCCGCCAGGCCTGAAGCCTGAGGCCTAGCCTCACGGCATGCCGCGCCCTACGCCGCACTCGCCCCCCCACACGTGTCCGTACCCCGAATTCGAGCCTCAGCCTCACGGGGGGCCTAACCCTTACCCTAGCTCCGGCCCTTCGCCGGGCCGCCAGGCCTGAAGCCTGAGGCCTAGCCTCACGGCATGCCGCGCCCTTCGCCGCACACGCCCCCCCACACGTGTCCGTACCCCGACCTCGAGCCTCAGCCTCACGGGGGGCCTAACCCTAACCCTATCTCCGGCCCTTCGCCGGGCCGCCAGGCCTGAAGCCTGAGGCCTAGCCTCACGGCATGCCGCGCCCTGTGCCGCACACACCCCCTAACACGCATCCGCACCCCGATCTCGACCCTAAGCCTCACCGGAAGCCTAACCCTAACCCTAGCTCCAGCCCTGACCCTGACCCCTGGGCCTCCCCTGCAGCCTGAAGCCTGAGGCCTAGCCTAACGGCACGCTGCGCCCTACGACGCACACGCCCCCTAACACGCATCCGCACCCCGATCTCGACCCTCAGCCTCACCGTGTCTTAACCCTAACCCTAGCTCCAGCCCTGACCCTGACCCCTAGGCCTCACCCGCAGCCTGAAGCCTGAGACCTACCCTAATGGTACGCCATGCCCTGCGCCACACACGACCCCTAACACGTACCCGCACCCCGATCTCGACCATCAACTTCACCAGGGGCCCAACCCTAACCCTAGCTCCAGCCCAGACCCTGACCACGGGACCTCACCCGCAGCCTGAAGCCTGAGGCCTACCCTAACGATAACCCATACCCTGGCCCGTACACTCCCCCTAGCACGTATCTGTACCCCAATCTTTCCCTAACCCTCTCCCGGCGCTAAGCCTAACCGTAAGTCCTGTTCGTGAGACTCGTACAATTAAGACCTTAGTCCCTTTTTTCACCATTTTTGTGCAACCAATCCAGTTAAAATAGGATGCGTTAACAACTGTAAAATTAATATTTAAAAGATCTCATTCTCTTAGGATTTCAGGAGCGTAATTCTGAAAGCTGGTCTGGAACTGACACTGGCACTGAGAGACTTCGTAGCCAGTTGTCTAATTCTACCTAAGTAGGTTTCAACTTCTGACGTAGTATTGATGTATCCATAACAGTCGCTAATGACCACTACACATATTTCTCTTCTTTCTATTAGTATCTGATCTAACATCATTGTTTGGAATTTAATAGTTAAGAGAGGATTCCTTGAAAACGTATGGTTGCAGCTATCAGCAGACATTATTTTGAGAATGGCTGGTGGCATCCTGAGTGTGATATAGCTAAGAAATTGAATTTCAACAATACAGGAATGTGGGGACTTACCTGGCGGTTCAGTGTTTAAGACTTCACCTTCCAATGCAGGGGTTGCCGGTTGGATCCCTGGGCAGGGTGCTAAGATCCCACATGCCTCTCAGCCAAAAAACCAAAACATGAAACAGAAACAATATTGTAATAAATTCAATAGAATTACAAAATGGTCCACATCAAAAAAAAAAACTTAAAAGGAAAACAAAACAAAAATTACAGGAATGCATCTAAATCACATCTACAATGGTCACTTAGGTTTATCTTGGGTGTCTGAACCCTAGTTACTCCTTTTTGACTGTCAAATGCATTCCCGTCCTCAATACCAAAGCAGATGTACAATTCGTATCCAAAAGACCATACAACGGGCCACTTTGGTCAGTAAAATTTAAGTTAAACCAGGTATAAGCCAGAGTGACTTCCTCACACCTCAATACGTGAAGAGTTTTTTTCCCTTTTCATTACAAGTCTTTCAATAGAAAGCATTGGTGATCAAAATGTCAATCCATCAGTGTCAGAATGATTCAGCTGTTTGGCCCATGTGTAGACCATGTCCCTCAGCGCTAGGCCTCCTTTATATTTGCCTAGTTAATCCACATTGGGGGAATACTGATCAGCTATTGTGAACATGCTCAGAGGTATGTTAATGAGAAAACGCTTTATGTAGGCCATCCATTTTATTATTCATACCCAATTGTCACACAAGCATTGTACATGTGCTTTTAGCAGTAGACCTAAAGCAAACAGTGAAACATCATGAGTAAGTACATTCTGATCATTTCACTAGATAGTTTTCCTTTCCTCTTAAACATCAGGGCAAAATGAAGCCAACACAGTAACCTTCATAAATACACACTTCAGTACAGAAGTGTCATTTATCCAACTGCTCCAAGTCCTAAGTAGCTTGAGTGCAAGGACTTCCCTGTGTCTGGAAAACACAGATCAAAGCCAGTAACAAAAAACCAAATACATTATAACCATACTCACCAGTTGACTCAGTAACCAATCCTTTCATTAACTTTTTATGAAGCCATCCGATTCTACATTAAGATTTTTCATTTCTTACCCAGTTTGGCATTATGATATGAAACTTATCAGAGACCTGTGCTTGCCAAAAGGTCCTTCACATAGATCTTCTTGAAGATGGAGCACTTTTGCAAAGTGCTAGAGCACAACAGCAACTATCTATAAAACACATAAGGACTTAAAATTCATGGTTAAACATTTGATCACAATGTAAATGACAAAAGAAGCCATGATTGCTGCTACATACAACATTTTAAAATATATAGAATTATGAGTGAAAAAATTTTACCAGGACATACTAGATTTTTAGGAATTCCATGTAATTTAACATACTAATCAAACATTTCTCTCTGAGATGGCTCAAGGGCCTTCTAAAGCATCTCAAAGTTAGCTGGAGATTAAAAAAACTGTTAGAATTGGCCAAACAACACTTATTCACTGAACCAAAGCAAAGAGATTTCAAACAAAAAGAGAGATCACAGACACAGGCAAAGGAACTCACAAGCTCTTTGCAATCAAAAGCAGCATTCCAAGAAAACTTTGGAGGGAGAAACCAAATCCAGGCTTGGCCTAACCCACTTCCAACAAAATCCATCTTAGAAAATCCTGGTCATGCACAACTCTTTTCTCAATGTTCCCTTTGCACAAATGTTCATCACCT
This sequence comes from Kogia breviceps, assembly GCF_026419965.1. NCBI lineage: Eukaryota > Metazoa > Chordata > Mammalia > Artiodactyla > Physeteridae > Kogia > Kogia breviceps. The sequence continues at coordinate 42,618 of NC_081327.1, forward strand.
TCTGTATCCATCTTATGTTGCCCCTTATTATTTTCTGCATTCAGAAACCACCAGCTCTAGTACAAAGTGACTTTCTTTTCTCTTTGTACCATCAGCCTGTTACCTAGCTGCTCACTTTCTTTATTACGTAGCTTCATAAATGCTTGAACATATGGAACTTCTTTTGTCTTTCTCTTCCTGTGACAAAATAACTCTAGCTGAAGGATAGTATAGTCATTTAGGCTACCATTCAAAGACCACCTTTCCTCGTTCTTCAAGAATGTATCCATACATTGGCCAGACAAAATTACAATAGAATTTCATTCTTTTCATAGTCTTAGGTTTACAACTATAGGTTGACCTGTATGCCAGGATTTTGCCCATTGGCTAGCAGATGGAACTGAAGAAGAAGCACTTCTTATGTTTGAACTATAGAACACTCACACACAGACTAAGAACAAAACAAAATCCTAAACACCAACCGAAGCCTCAAACCAAAGGAACCAGAAACCAAAGAGAAACCAAAAACCAAACAGCACAAGGCTCAAATCAGCTTCCAAGTCTCAACTTAGCCTGTGACCTCTGTTCAAGTGGTGCACCTCCCAAATGAGATTTCCTGGAATGAAAAGTCACCCAAATGGGAACCAAGGTTCCCCCAAATGTACCGGGCTAAAAGGACCTCAGACTGCATGCCAGAGTGTTACCCCATGCTGGCTGAGTTGCTGCAACATCCCAAATGCTATTTTTCTGGTTCCCCAAAATAGTCCCTTGAAGTAGGACATTTGGGGCACTCCAGGCAGGAGGAAGAGAGGAACGTCCTCAAGGCAAAGACAGCCTCAGCAGCTGCTAGGGTGGTTCCTCTTCCACCATCTACTCCTGCCCCAGAGTTCTAACTGCTGGGATGACTGGGGCTCGGCCTTTCCAGGCAAGGGTCCCAGGTGGTCTGACCTCTAAAGGAATTCTGCAACTCTACACTCTCTCGGAAGAGGCTGGTGTGGAGAAAATCTCAGTGTCCGATCAAGTCAGGGTACCTACAGGGGACATCCCCAAGTCAGGCCCACATTGGGTACTAAATGTAATGTCGAAAACTCGACCTCTGTGCACCAGTGCCAAATCGAATCTCAGAGAGAGGGGTTTGCAGGAAGTAGAAAAGAATAGCTTTACTGCTTTGGCAGCCAAAGGGGGACACAGAAAACTCGTGCCCTCAAAAACCATGTGTCCCAATGCAGGAGGATCTGGTGAGGAGGTTTACAGCAATGGTTTAAGGAAACAGTTGATCTTAAGGATTAGTGTGTGTACAGGGCCTTAACTCACTTTAATCTGGCCTCAGATGGTCTCTTGATGAGCTTCTCTGGAATGAAGAAGACTAAAATCTTCTGTTTTGTGGGGGTTTTAGGTTGATAAAGAGCCCAAAGATACTCTTACCTGTATCCCTTGAGGGAAAACCAGGATCCTGGCCCAAGGCTGCACTATTGCTTCTTGATGGTTTCTCTCTCGTCTCTGCATCTCCTCCTTTCCCTGATGAGCAACTGTTCGAACCTGCCCTTTGGAACTCAGGGAAGGTCCTGGAATCTCTAGCCTAACTAAGGCCCTGACACTGTTCCTAACTCAGACCCTGACACTCTCCCTAACTAAGGCACTGACACTACTCCTAACTCACTCCCTGACACTGTACCTAACAAAGGTTCTGATGCTAATCCTAACTCAAGCCCTGACACTGTCTCTAACTAAGGTCCAGCATCTGTCCCTAATACAGGCCCTGCTACCAGCAAAAACAAAAATCCAGACACTATGCTGAGCTAATATCCTGACCCATTTCTAACCAAGGTCCTGACACTGTCCCTAAGAAAGCCCTGTTGCTATCCCGACGTGAAGACCTGAGGCTGTGCCTAACTCAGGCCCTGATAATGGCTTTAGCAAAGCTCCTGAGGCTGATCCTAATGAGGCCCTTATGCTGCTCCTAAGTCATGCCCTGATACTATCCCTAGCTAAGGCCCTGACACTAGGCCTCACTCGAGCTCTGTCACTCTCCTTAAGTCTGGCTCTGACGCTGTCCCTACCTCAAGCCCTGACACTGGTCCTAAATTAGGTCCTGATGCTCTAAGTAACTAAGGTCTTGGCACTATCCCTAGTTCATGTCCTGACACTATTCCTAGACCTTAACCTAACCTTGTGTTTAACTAATGTCTAGCCTCTTATACTAAATAAATCCCTGTCGCTGTCCCTAACTAAGGCCCTGAAATTAGTCCCGAGGCCGTGACCCTGTCCCTAACTGAGGCCTGGAGGTCCTCACTCAGGCCCTGACACTACAACCTAACTCAGTACCTAACAAAGGCTCTGATGCTTGTCCTAGGTCATGCCCTGACACTGTCTCTGGGGCCCTGCTGCCGTCAATATCTAAAGTCCTGACATTATCCTGAGCCAATATCTTCACCCATGTCTTACCAAGGTCCTGAAACTGTCCCAACGTAAGCCCTGACACTGTCCCTAAGTGAGGCCCTGAGGCTGTCCCTAACAGAGGCCATGAGAATGTCTTTAAAGAAGACCCTAACGTTGATCCTACAGACGCCCTTATACTAATCCTAAATCATGCCCTGACACTGTCCCTAACTCAGGCCCTAAAGATAGGCCTCACTTAGGCCCTATTGCCGCACCTTAGTTAGGCTCTGACACTATCCCTACATCAGCCCTGACACTGGTCCTGATTAAGGCTCTGACTCTGGTCCTAAGTAAGGCCGTGACGCTCTCAATAACTAAGGTCTTCACACTATCCGTAGCTCACTTCCTGACACTACCCCTCGGCTTGAAGCTGCCTCTGTCCCGAGCTAATGTTCTGCCTCTTATACTCCCTGAAGCCCTATGCTCTCCCTAACTAAGGCCCTGACGCTCTCAATGACTAAGGTCTTCACGCTATCTGTAGCTCACTTCCTGACACTACGCCTCGCCTGGAAGCTGACTCTGTCCCGAGCTAATGTTCTGCCTCTTATACTCCCTGAAGCCCTAATGCTCTCCCCAACTAAGGCCCTGACTAGCTCTAACTAAAACCCTGACACACTCTAACTACGGCCCGAAATCTGTCCCTAATATAGGCCTTGCTGACGGCAATAACTAAAATCCGGACACTATGCTGAGCTAATATCCTGAACCATTTCTAACCAAGGTCCTGACACTGTCCCTAAGAAAGCCCTGTCGCTGTCCCTACGTGAAGACGTGAGGCTGTGCCTAACTCAGGCCCTGAAGCTATGCCTAACTGAGGCCTTGATGCTGTGCCTAACTCAGGCCCTGACCATGTCTTTAACTAAGACCCTAATGCTGATGCAACAAAGGCCCTGATGCTGCTCCTAAGTCATGCCCAGACAGTGTCCCCAGCTAAGGGCCTGATGCTACGTCTCACTCAGGCCCTGTCGCTCTCCCTAAGTCAGGCTCTGATGCTGTCCCTACCTGAAGCCCTGACACTGGTCCTAAATAAGGCCCTGATACTCTCAGTGACTAAGGTCTTGACACTATCGCTAGGTCATTTCCTGACACGATCCCTAACCCTAACCCTGTCCCTAGCAAATGTCCTGCCTCTTATACTAACTGAAGCCTTTATGCTGTGAATCCCTCAGGCCCTGAATTTAGCCCCAAGGCTGTGGCACTGTCCCTAACTAAGGCCTAGATGCTCGTCCTAAATCCCACACTGACACTGTTCCTAACTCAGGCCCTGACACTGTACCTAACAGAGAACCAGATGCTAGTCCTAACACAGGCCCTGACACTGTGTCTAACTAAGGCCCTGCTGCCATCAATATCTAAAGTCCTGACAGTATCCTGAGCTTATATCCTGACCCATCTCTTACTAAGGTCCTGAAACTGTCTCTAAGTAAGCCTTGACGCTGTCCCTAAGTGAGGCCCTGACGCTGTCTCTAACAGAGGCCCTGATAATGTCTTTAACAAACCCCTTAGGCTGTTCCTACTGAGGCCCTTATGGTGCTCCTAAGTCATTCTCTGACACTGCCCCTAGCTAAGGGCCTGACTCTAGGCCTCACTCAGGCCCTGTCGCTCTCCCCAAGTCAGGCTCTGACGCTGTCCCTACCTGAAGCCCTGACACTGGTCCTAAATTAAGCACTGATGCTCTAAGTAGCTATGGTCTTGACACTATCCCTAGGTCATTTCCTGACGCTATCCCTAGACCTTAACCTAACCTTGTCTTTAACTAATGTCGAGCCTCTTATGTTAAATAAATCCCTGATGCTGTCCCTAACTAAGGCCCTGAAATTAGTCCTGAGGCCATGACCCTGTCCCTGAGACCTGGAAGCTGTCCTTAACAAAGGCCCAAGGTCCTGAAACTGACACTATCAGTTAAAGAACTGAGGCCCTGACACTCTCCCTAATTAAGGACTGAGGCTGTCTCTAACTAAGGCCCTGAGTCTGTCTTTAACTAATGGCCTCACTCTTTCCCTAACAAAGGCCCTGACGCAGTCCCTAACTAAGGCCCTGACACGGTCCCTAAGAACATGAGCTGTCTCTCATTAATGCCCTGATGCGGCCCATAAATGATGTACTGAAGATGGCACTAAGGTCCTGACGATGTTACTAATGACCCCAAATGTCTCTTACTAAGGCCCTCAAATTACCCGAGGCCCTAAAGATGTCCATAACTAAGTCTCTGACACTATCTCTAACTAAGACCCTCAAGTTATCTTTAACTGAGGCCATAACAGCGTCCCTAACGAAGAACTTGACATTGTCTCTAACTAAGGCCCCGAGTCTGTCTTTACCTAACGGCCTCACTTTTTCCCCAACTACTCCCTGACGCTGCCCCTAACCAAGGCCCTGATGGTGTGCCTGATTGCCTGAGCTGTCTTTCACTAATAACCTGACTCTGCCGATAAATAACACCCCGGTTATGTCCCTAATGAACAGCCTGAAGTGTCTCTTACTAAGGTCCTCAAGGTTTTCTCTGAGGCCCTGACACCCTCCTTAATTAACGCCTTGACACTGCCTTTACCTAATGGCCTGATGCAGTTCCGACCTGAGATGCTGATGCTCTAAGACCTTGAAGTCTCTACCTGAGAAGCTGACACTGTCTGTAACTAATTTCCTGACTTTTTCCTTAACTAACATCCTAATTTTGTCTCTAAATAACGGCCTGACACTGGTCCTAACTACAGCCCTGATGCTGTAGTTAGCCCTATCTAAGGCCCTGACGATGTCCCTACTAGACTTAGATGTCCCTCACTGTGGTCCTGATCCTGTCCATTACTAAGGCCCTGAATATGTGCTTAAGTAAGTCTCTGACACTGTCCTCAGGCGCTGACCCTCTTCCTAACTAAGGGCCTTGACGCTGTCTCTAAAGAAGGCCCTGACACTGCCCCTAAATAACGGCCTGACACTGGTCCCAAGGATGGACCTGATCCTGTCCGTGACTAAGGCTCTGAAGATGTCCCTCATTAAGTCTCTGACACTGCCCTTAATAAGCCCCTGACGCTGTCCCTATCTAATGGCCTAAGCTATAACTTACAAAGTCCCTAACACTATCCCCAAGACGCTGACGCCCTCCCTAACTTAGCCTTTGATGCTGTCCCTTAGTGCCTAAGCAGTCACAAAATAATACCCTGATTCTATCGCTAAGGCCCTGAATATATCCCTGAGAAAGTCTCTGAAGTGTCCCTCACTAACGGCCTAAACTCTCTCTTACTAAGTCCCTCAAGTTATCTCTGAGGGCCTGACAGCACTGGCCCTAACTAACGTCCTGATGCTGAACCTAACTAAGGCCTTGATGCCGATTCTACCTGAGGCCCGAGAACTGTCTGTAACCAATGACCTGCCTCTTTCCCTAACTAACACCCTAGTTTGGTCCCTCATTAACGTCCTGACACTGGTCGACACTACAGCCCTGATGCTGGCTCAATCTAAGGCCTTGACGATGTCCCTAATAGCCTTAGATGCCCCTCACTGTGGGCCTGACCCTGTCCCTAACCAAGGCCCTGACCCTCTTCCTAACTAAAGCTGTGATGATGTCTCTACCTGAGGTACTGGCACTGTCTATAATAATGGCCGACTCTTTCCCTAACACCCTTATGCTGTCCCTAATAGCCTCGTGTACCTCTCAATAATGCCCTGAGCCTGTCCATAACGAAGGCCCTGAATATGTCCCTAAGTGTGTCTCTGACGCTGTCCTTAACTAAAGCCCTGATGCTCTCTCTACCTAAGGCACTGACACTGTCTGTAATAATGGCCTGACTCTTTCCCTAACTAACACCCTGATGCTATCCCTAATTGAGGCCCTGAAGATGTCCCCAATACCCTTAGGTGTTCCTCAGTATCACCCTGATCCTGTCCATAACGAAGGCCCTGAGTATGTCCCTAGCTAAGTCTCTGATGCTGGCCCTAACTAAGGCCCTGATGCTGTCTCTACCTCAGAATCTGACATTTGAACGTCCTGACTCTCCCTAACATCCTGACGCTGCCCCTAAGTGAGGCCCCGACACTCTTCTTAACTAAGGACTTGCCGCTGTCCCTACCTAACACCCTGACACTGTCTGTAACTAACGACCTGACTCTTTCCCTGACTAACACCCTCGTTTTGGCCCTAACTAACGCCCTGACACTGGTTCTAATTATGGCCAAGATGCTGGCTCCAAGGCCCCGAAGATATCCCTAAGTAACAGCCCGAACTGTGTCTAACGAAGGCTCTCACGTTTTCTCTAACTGAAGCACTGACGCTGTCCCTTATAGTCTAAGCTGTCACTAAATAATGCCCTGGTCCCGTCCATAACTAAGGCCCTGAATATGTCCCTAAGTACATCTCTGACGATGGCCTTAACATCCCGAACTCTCTTCAAGTTCCCTCTGCGGCTCTGACACCGGCCCTTCCTAAGGCCTCGCCCCGGGCTTGTCCCCGGCGGCTGCGCGGTTTTCTCTCGTCCGCGTCTCTAGCCAGCTGCCTGCCGTCGGCCACTCTAAGAGTCTGCGGTGCAGCGTCCCACGTGGGACGTGCCTGTGTCGGCTCAGCTGTGGGAGGAGAGTCACGGCTGCTCCGCCCTCCAGGGGACGGCGGCTCCGGGTAGGAATCTCTCCGCCGGTGTCTGGACACAGGGTTCTGTGCCCTTGTTTGCTGTAAATCCCTTGGAGTTACCTCTATTTTTTTTTAATGGCTATCCCCCTCAGCATATTCATAATTTAAATTATTTACCACATTAAAATTCAGGAATGACATTATTACAAAGAGCAGGAAGACACCGGATGCCCCCCCCCAATGATCTAGTACTTGGAGGATTTACAATTCTAATGAGAAAGCACTCACTCTCCTCACCCTCTTGGGCGTCAGCACAAGGCGGGGATCAGCTGCGTCCTTTATTTGTCCCTCTGATTTTCCAGAACCTTTCCTTCGAGAAGAAATCTCTGGGCTCTGCGGGAACTGTGAGTGGTGGCCATCAGGTAAATCTGAGCCTGAAAAGCAAGAGGAAGAGAGCTAGAGGCGGAGGGGAGAATCGGTGACGGGGAGAAGCAGGGGCATCCACGTTCAATCGCAGGCTGAGAGTCTGGGTTCGTCTCCACCGAAGCCAAGGACCCCCAGGAGCTGGCCCTGCTGGCCTTGTCACCTGGTGTGGGGACTGGGGACAGCCAGACCTCCATGGCCACTCTCAGAGAAACCAAGAAGGTGGGAGCGCACCCCTGAGAGCCAGATTGAAAACTGGTCGTGCTGTGAAACAATAAGATGCCCTTTCCAGAAAAGTGAAGACTGTTCTCTTGGTTCTCAAAGACTTGCAAATACTCCGTGTCCTTCTGGAGGCACGCTGAAGCCTTCAGCCTTTGAGGGCAGTAACGGGAGTGCATCTGGGCTCAAAGCCATCCAGCACTCACTCCTTGAGGGTGCTGAGGATGACCCGCGTCCACCCCTCGGCTGCTGTGGGCCTGAAACCCCCTGACCGCCGAGGACGGGAAGGGCCGCGCAGACGCTCCACTGGATACCGGGGACTGGGCTGGTGGGTTACAGGCCTTAATCAGATACATGGTTTGCAAACATCTTGTGCCATTTGGGATGGCGGATTACCTTATTCCTTGTTCCTTTCATACACAACGGTTTTTCATTTTGAGGAAGTCCAATTCATCTATTTTGTCTTTTGCTGCTTGGGCTTTCAGTAGATCTAAGAAATCATGACCAAATCCAAGGTCATGAAGATTTACTCTCATGTTTTCTTCTACGAGTTTTATAATTTTGGTTCTTGCAACTAGGCCTTTGGTCCATTTTGCGTTGATTTTGTATATGGGGTGGGGGTAGGTAAGGGTCCAACTTTATTCTTCTGCATGTGGGTATCCAGTTGTTCCAGAACGTGTGCTAACTGTGTGGGAGAAAATACCTGCAAACGATGCGACCAACAAGGGTTTGATTCTAAAATATACAAACAGCTCATACAACTCAAAAAAAGGAAAAAAAAATCAAAAAGTAGGCAGAAGGTCTAAATAGACATTTCTCCAAAGAAGACATACAGATGGCCAATAGGCACATGAAAAAATGCTCCACATCACTAATTATTAGAGAATGCAAATCAAAACTACAGTGAGTTATCACCTCATAGTGGTCAGAATGGCCATCATTAAAATGTGTGCAAATAAATGCTGGAAGGGTTATGGAGAAAAGGGAACCCTCCTACACTGTTGGTGGGAATGTAAATTGATGCAGCCACTATGGAAAACAGTATGGAGGTTCCTCAAAAACTAAAAATAGAGCTACCATATGATCCAGCAATCCCGCTCCTGGGCACATATCCAGACAAAACTATAATTCAAAGAGATACGTGCACCCCAGCATTCACAGCAGCACTATTCACAATAGCCAAGACACGGAGGCAACCTGAATGTCCCTCAACAGATGAGTGGATGTAGAAGATGTGGTACATATATGCAATGGAATATTACTCAGCCATAAAACAGAATGAAATAATGCCATTTGCAGCTACATGGATGGACCTAGAGATGATCATACAAAGTGAAGTAAGTCAGACAGAGAACGACAAATACCATATGATCTCTCTTATATGTGGATGATAAAATGAGACCCAAATGAACCCATCTACAGAACAAAAACAGACTCACAAATATAGAAAACAGACTTGTGGTTGTCAAGGGGAAGACAGGGGAGAGGGATGGATCGGGAGTTTAGGATTAGTAGATGCAAATTACTATATAGAGGATGGATAGACAAGGTCTTACTGTACAGCACAGGGAACTGTATTCAATAGCCTGTAATAAACCGTAATGGAAAAGAATATGAAAAATATGTATATATGTATGTATATACGAATCACTTTGCTGTACAGCAGAAATTAACACGACATTGTAGGTCAACTATACTTCAGTATCAATTAGTTTGAAGGCACTTTTATAAATCAGGTCTTATTTCTCTTGTCCTTTCATCCTGGGACAGATGTATAACAGAAACTAACCTGGATTACTCCGCGACGAACTCATATCACACAGAATTTTAACTGTTGAACAAACCATGAATACCAGTTACACCATGGGATGTCCTGATCCAATATGTAGTTTGTAAACCTTGTAGCAAGACTGCAGAATCCACTAAATTTGGAATTCAAACTGAAATGAAGCCACCTGTCCCATGACTGCTCCACAACTAGTTATACAACATCAATTGGAAACCATATACAATCAAATGAATGTAGATAGAAACAACTATAGCCTTCCTTTTTTTTCTTTTAGATGAAGATGGTATTTAAGGCGATGTCTTGGGCCATTTCAGGGTGTTACTCAATTTCCTGGGTATCTCCCATGCACACAGGAGGTACACGTGGTAGTTAACTTGTTTGTGCAACTATATGAAGGTAGTTAATACCACAACACTACATACGTAAAGTGAATTAAATGCTAAAGTCATGTTTTGTATTTTTAATGACAATGAAAAAAAAGTGTAGCGCTGATATTTGTTACAAAAATGAACATTAAAAACATTCTTAGTGAAAAAAGCCATACAGAAAAGGCCACCCAGATCCCATACTCATCTTGTCTGCTTCAAATCCATCAAGGTTGTCCAAATGAGGGGGAAACTCAGTAATGGTTCCAGAAAAAGAAAACTGGATCAGGATGGAAAAAGACATTTTCACACAGTTGGGACAGCAGGTGAAAGTTGACATGGGGCTGAGTATTAAATTATACTGTGGACATCAGGATGTCTTCATTTAGGGGGTATATGCTGGTTCCTTGGGCGAAACACACTGAGCATTTTGTGTGAAGTGGCGAACGTGAGTACTTTTTGCCATCATTGCAACTTTTCTGTACATTTAAAATTACTGGAAAGTAAATTACTTTTCTAGACAACCATGTCAGTATCATGCCAGAAAATCAGAAAAGACAGACATCAAATTTTGTTATAGAGGCCAACACTTACCCAGACCAAGTTCAACCACGGTTGTGATACTTATTTCCCTTGTAGGAGTCCGCATGGTATAAAGAGGCACCGTGGGAAGAGTATATTAGTAGCTACCATGTCTTGGGTCCTGCGGATTACCTGGGGTGCAGTAGAAACTGTGAGATTTTAGTATTGCAATTTTTCACATTACTTCAAACACTATGTTAAAAATAATTTCAGTAAAGTTGCAAACTATGCAATCAATATACACAAATCAGTTGTTTCTATACACTAATAATGAACCAACAGCAAGAAAAATTAAGAAAACAATCCCATTTACAATTCCATCAAAAAGTACGAACTATTTAGCAATAAATTTAACCACGGACATGAAAGACCTATACACAGAAAACTATGAAGCATTGATAAAGGAACTGAAGACACAATAGAAAACAATATTCCATGCTCATGCATCAGAAAAATTACTATTATTAAAATGTTTATTCTACCTAAAGCCATCAACAAACAGTGCCAGGAAAACTAGACACCAGACTCCAAAGAACGACACTGGTCACCATCTACACTGCACGTAAAACTAACTAAAAGCGCACAGTATTCCACGAAAACCCTTTCTCTCCCGAGTCCCCTGAAGACGCACCCCACCCCCCCAGCAGTCAGCTGCACAGGAAGATTCTCCACACTTGCTCGTTTTTTCCTCTTGCGGAGTCTCCTCACCAGTGGTTCCCGAGAAAACCCAGCTCCTGTCAGTGTGGACAATGCCTCATGGTCCAGAAACCTAAGCCCTGACAGGAGACAAAGCTCCTGTCTGCTTGTCACGGAGCAAAGTCTGTGGGCAGGGTGCACCTGTGCCCCCAGGGGCAGACAGGTGGGTCCGGCGCCCCCTGTGGGACGTCAGAGAAGTGCCGGGAGCGCCGCACTCACAAACCCAGAGGCCTCATCCGGAAGGCTGTTCTGCTGTATATACTAAGTTTGGAAATCCAAACTGAAACGCAGCCAAGTATCTCACTGTATCTTCTCAAAAGATGGCTAAGGAGCAATTGATTACAAACCATATGTAATGAAATGAATGTAGACACAAACTTTACAACTTAAAACAAAATTCACTCAAAATTGCCCATAGACAAATTTAAAATTACCAAACTATAAAAATCCTAGAAAAAAAGATAATCTACATGACTTTGAGTCTGGTGACCTTATTCAGAAAAACGGAAGACAAACCACAAACTGCAAGAAACTATTTCCCAAACACATATCTGATAAAGGATCTGTACTCCAGTTATGCCAACAACGCCATTAAAATTTGGTAAAGATTGAAACACACACCTGGCTCAAGAAGATAAACAGGCAGTAAAGCATACAAGAATATACTCAGCATGCTGGTGGAATGCATGTACAACCAACTTCAGAAGACAGTTTGGCAGTTTTTTGTCAAATCTAAACAGTCTCACCTTAGGATCCAAGAAGTGTACCTCTTGTATTTAGACAACTGCTTTGAAAAACTGTGTTCAAACCGAAACTAGCATCAAGTAATGCACAGCAGCTCTATTCATAATGGGTAAAAACATAAAGATGTCAGGATGTCCTTCCGTAGATGAATTCATAAGCAAATTAGGGCACATCCACGTCAAGGGGAGCAGAACACACCATTCCAAAATGGGCCCATTTGACAAAAGGACTATTGGGACTGATTAAGTTAAGAAACAGCAGACCCAGGAGAATCTTTCAAAACCAAGTAGAAAATGCCCCTTTAGGAGGGAAATGTACATTTATTAAGGATATCTCCATTTGAAAGGGTACGTCCCTCTCTGGACCAGGATTTGGTCTAAATATCAAGAAAAGCTTGTTGGTACTTCCCTGCTGGTCCAATGGTTAAGACTCCATGCTCCCAATGCAGGGGACCAGGGTTCAATCCCTGGCCAGGGAACTAGATCCCGCATGCTGCAATTAAGAGCCCGCATGTCACAACTAAAGATTCACAGGCCACAACTAAGACCCGGTGCAGCCAAATAAATAAAAGTTAAAAAAAACTTGTCAATGAAATAGGCCTGGATGTAAATCTGTGTAACAACCATACCCTTGTTTACTGGGCTTTGACCAATAACATCCCTTAAATGGCTTCCTCCATTCCCTAACATCTTTCTTTCGTTCTCAGCAGAAGATAGCATTTAAGCTAATGGCTTGGGCCATTTCGGGGAGTGACTCAGTTTTCCTGGGTATCTTTCAAGTATACAGGAGGTATGCACGGTATGTATTAAACTTCGGATTGTTTTCTCCAGTTCGTCTCTTTTTCATTACAAGGGACATCTCAATAAAGAACATAGAAGTGTAGAGGGAAAATTATTTTTCCTCTCATATACGTGCAATGCAATAGTATTCAGAGATATAAAGGAGTGGACCATCAACCCGTGCAAAAAAAAAAATAGATGCATCTAACACTTACATTGCTAAGTGAAAGAATCCAGTCTGAAGTGCTACACACTGTACGACCTCATCTATATGACATTCTAGAAAAGGCAAAACTGACAACGGTAAACAGTTTACGGAATATGTGGTTGAAACAGTCCATGATACTTTAGTGGTGAATAATTGTCACTATGCATTTGTCTACACCCACAGAGTTTTTACAACCCAACAAGTAATTTACAATCTATTCAAACTTAGCTACTTAGGATATGGGAGCGTCAAAGACTGGAATACAGAATGTAACAAAGAATCTAACTGATTCAGAAATGTATGAAAAAACTCACTGTTGGTAGCGGGACAGATGGGCTGCCCTGAGTTGACTTTGGAAATGTACACACTCTGTAGGCCAAAGACAAAATGTGCCATACATACACAGGGGACTCTATGTTCCTTCCCATGAGGGGTAGTAGCTAACGGTACTGAAACTACCATATCAGTAATCGAATGGAACAAGCGCTTAATTGAACAAATGACAAATGGTGGAAGCCAGTTTTCTTACCACTGCAGAGGGATGTTACAGTCAAACAAAGGGAGAAGGTTACAATAGCCATGTCATAACAGATCAAGTTGGAAATATCAGTATAAACTATCTTTAGCCTACACATAGTTCCACATGGAAATCTTTATAATTATGTGTATAGACATAGCCTGGGATACATGCATATATTTCTATGTACTGTCAGCTGAGCACATTTAGCTCCCACATGTAAGTTTTTAATACCATTCTCTAATAAAAAGAACAAGGGCTCTTTGAAGAAAGGGCTGATGCTAGGACTGAGACGGTAAATATAAGAAACAGGATAACCTTAAAATATCAGAAAGTAAAGAGGTACCAAAAATTTTAAAAACCCACAAAAGAAAAATTATGTAAAATGAAAACAGGAGGAAATGGAAAAAGCTCTCAACAGCCAAAGCAAGAATTAACTAAGCAGTCTAAAACTGTAATGCTGGATTATAACCAAAAGTTTACAATAATTATTCACAAGTCCAAACTGGTAAAAATAAATTACATCGTTTTTGATAAATGGTGTTAAACAGAAATCTCCTATGCAGAAAGCCTCTCAACATATATATAGCCACTCAGCTGTCCATCAAGGATGTGAAGCTAACTCCTCTCTCCTCAAGCGTGGGCTCTGCATTATGACTTCCTCCTAAATAAGACACACAGGATGGACACGGGGAAAAAATTAACCTCACTGTGGGAAAACTTGACAAACACTACTTCAGCTGGGTGACCAAAGTTAAGAATATAAGTGAGAAGCTTCCTTAAGAGCCTGTCCTCTTGATATACAGTGAAGAGGAGTCACTTCACCTCTGTGATCTGCTTTCTCAAAGCCAAGTCGAACCACGACAGAACCACCAAGCAAATCCCAGTGCAGGGCAGTCTACAAAATACCTGCCCAGTCCTCCTCCACACTGTCAAGGTCACGGAAACCAGGAGAGTCTGAGCAACTGTCAGAGCCCAGAAGACACTAAACAGACATGATGACCCCATGTCCTATGAGACCCTGGAACAAGGAAAGGTATAACAAAGGGAACATGAATGGGAACTTCCGTTAATAGTAAAGTATCAATATTGGTTCATTATTTGTCATGATTCTGTAGAAAATTAGACAGGAAAAATTAAACACCAAGTAAGAAAAACCTACTGTAACAAACTGGAAATCTACAGGAAAAGGGGTATTTCTTTGTAAAAAAAAAAAAAAAAAAAAAAAAACAACCACATTACCAAAATGAACCCTAAATTAAGGAAAATACAAAAAGACCAATGAATCACCGAGGAACCTCTCCCCCATACTGGTTATCCTATCACTGTTCCAGGGTCTCCCTCTCCCGGGACAGGGAAGGAGCAGGGACAGAGCTGTCTGGCAGCTCCCCTAGTATATGACCCCACCCGGGGTCTTCACCTCCCCCAGCCACGCCTACCCAGTGAGGACACCTGAGGAAGGACCAGGGGTTGTTGATTCAGATGTATCAACCAGGACTTTTTCTCTCCCCAGCCACTGGACACACTTACAGAAGTAAAATAAATGAGTATTTATCGTCAGGGTAGAAATGCATTAATACTTGCAAGTGGCAAGTTGAAGGATGGGACTGGATCTGGCAGGTCCCGTGGCTCACACTGTCTCAGTGTGACCTTGCTTCTCTCCACGCCTTTGTCCTGCTCAGTGCCTGTGGGGGACCCCATTCACAGGCACAGGCTCTCGCACTGCCCTTGGGCCAACAGCTGTTCTAGGCTGACAAACACTCACCATCCATTCTCCGAGAAAGAGTTTCTCCTTTTCCTGGATTCCAAGAAAGTCATGGCTTTAAATGCCTTTGATCTGGCTTGGGTGGCATTCTCACCCTTGACCCATCACCAGAAGATGGAAAATGGGACTGGCTAGATGTGGGCTGTAAACCCATCTTCAAGCTGGTGCAACACGCGCTCATCCTTCTGGAACTGTCTGGACTGGAAGCAGGTGAGATGTAATTCCCAAAGGAAAACTGAGGCACTTGGGCCTCAGAGCAGATGCTGGCTTGGAGAAAGCAGCAGATTTTAAGTCAATGACAGCTCACTGCACAGCACAGAATCTGACACAAAAGGAAGAAAGGGGTTCACTTAGGGTCAGGGCTGCAGCTACTCATCCAGTGCTCTTCCTGTCCTCCCAAGATGGCAAGAAGTTCTTTCACTTGCTGAAAAGTCAGGATCATTGGTGGTGGTAAACGCAAGTCTCTTTCCCTGGGCATCAGGTCCTCACATCTCAGAGACTGGCCCAGAACAGCCCATGTGCCCTCAGAAGACACACAGACTTCATCCCTGCCCCTGAGAGGTGGGAACCCTTGAGCTATGCTATCTCCCTGGCCATATTAACTACCCATCCCTGAAAAACAATACTGTTCCTTTTCCAGTTTCTTCTCTCTCCTTTACGAAGAGGAAGAAACCAAATGCTAAGGTGGTAAGGAAACTCGCGTGCAATGAAGTAACGGGAGGCTCAAGAATTTTTCCATGCCATGGAACCCATAATTGGCAGGCTTTCCAGAGGCCACATGGATGTATATGGCTCTCCAAGACAATGCAGTCTCAGTGTAAACCTCCCATTTGGAGGTCCAGTTGCTCCCGTATCTTTGATTCCTAATGAATATGTATGTCAAAAGTTTCTAACGACTGAAAGGGCAAAGGACTGCAGGGCCACGGTCTGCTGTATGGGTGTTGTGTCAGGGACACACTCTAATGTTTAGAGGATTATTACTTCTGTTGGCAGCCTATGAGGCTGTGAGCGGGAGGCCTTTTTCTCAACCACATGCACCTTGGTAGTTGAAACTTCTCACAGGAAGGTCTACACAGCCCAGGTAGCTCTTGAATCGCCCGGCATCATGGTCAGCTCTGTAACTGTCCATGAGGGCCTGACTATGCCCAGGCTGGACTGAACTAGAGGACCACAGATGCCCGCCTGGCAAGTGAGAGGTCAAGGGCTGTCCTGCCTGAGACTTGATCATCTCTCATGCCCACTCAGATGGGACAAAGGATGCCTCCAGTTCCAGGAGGGCCCCCACCAGCCCTTAAGAAGGCAGCATCGGGGGCTGGCAAGTCACTGCACCCAATCCTGTATAAATCCACACATGTCCACTGAGCGCCCTCCTGTCTGGGCTGCCCAGGCAGAGTAGGGCCAGCATCACCCTCCCCAGGTAGGAGGGCTGAAGGAAACCACGCATGACTTCTGACATGCTCCTCAATCCTTGACAGAGGTCGAGGTGGATAAGAAACAGTCCGAGACAAGAACAGACATTTCATTCTTCTCTCAGAGCCCAGGACTAGTGGGAGGGAGGCCAGAAAAACAGTTATTGACCTCAGCTCCCTGACTCCTGTCTGACCCTGGGCAAGTCCTATCCATTCTGGAGGCTTCAGAGAGAAGGAGAGGGGCGGGCAATGAGGGCCAATTGTGCTTAAACCTAACTCTAACCTTTACCCTAAGAACCCTAACCTCTAACCGTAACCCCCTAACAACCCTAGCCCCAGACCCTTAGACCCTCGCCCCTGACCCCTAAACTCTAATCCCTGACCCTTTAACCACAGCCCTCTACCATGACTCTCCAACAATGACCCATAACCCTAAACCGTGACCCCTGAACCCTCACACTGACTCAACCCCAGGCCTAAAGCCTGGCATAGTGGGTACCGAGGGATGACTGTATGAACTCTCACAGAAACCAAGGAATTCAATCTTCCTGACCATGAATTTAGCAACGTTTTTTTAGATTTGACAGTAAAGCATAAGAAATGAAAGAAAAAATAGATAAATTGGGTTTCCTCAAACTTACAAACCTTTGTGCATCAAAAGAGGCTATCCAGAAAGTAAAGACAGCCCACAGAATGGAAGACAATATTGGCACATTATATATCTGATAAGACTCTCTACCTAGAATATACCCAGGACTTTTACAACTCATCAACACAAAGACAAACAGTAACATTTTTGAAACAGACAAATGGCTTGCACGGACTGCTCTCCAGGCAAGACACACAAATGGTCAACAAGGACACGAGAAGCTGTCAAGCATCAGTAGTTATGATGGAAACGCAAATTAAAACCCCAGTGTGGTGCCCCTTCACACACGCTAGAGTAAAAATAAATTTTAATATAAATTTTAAAATATGTAAATAAAAACAACAAATGCTGGCAACAATGTAGAGAAACTGGAACCCTTAAAAGTTACTTGTGGAGATGTACTATGGTGCAGTCTATGTGTTCAAAACTTTAGCATTTACTCAAAAATATAAAATATAATTACCATGTGGTTCAACAACTCCACTCCTAGACATATACCCCCAAAAATGGAAAACAGGCGTTCAAACAAAAACTTGTACACCAATTATTCATAGCAGCACTGTTCCCAATAGCCCAAGGTAGAAAGGATTTCAATGTCCATCAGCAGGTAAACGGATAAGCAAAATAAGGTAGATCCATAAGCTGCATTACTCTGTCATATAAAGGAATAAAGTAAAATTCTACAGCCGCTGTGGAAAACTGTATGGTGGCTCCTCAGAAACATGGAAAACGTATGATCCCTTGATTCCGCTCCAGGGTGTACACCCAAAATATTAGAAAGCGAGGACTGGAACAGACATTTGTACCCCGTGTTCATAGCAACATTATTCACAACAGCCAAAAGGTGGAAGCAGCACAACACATCCTTCAGCAGATGAATGGACAAGTACAGTGTAGAATATACACAACGGAATACGATTCAACCTCGAAAACTAAGGTAATTCTCACACATGCTACAACGTGCATGAACCTTGAAGTCGTTATGCCAAGTGAAACCAGCCAGACACAGAAAGGACGCACGTTCTATGATTCCACTAGTATGAGGTATCCAGATAAGTCAACTTCAAAGACAAAGTAGAATAAGGTTGCCAGGGGTTGAGGTGAGTTAGGGTTTAATGGCTCCGGTTTCACACGGGGAAAATAAAGCTCTGGAGATGGAGGGTGAGGATATTTTTACAACAATGTGAATGTAGTTAATGCCACAGAACTGTATACTTAAAAATGGTTTCAATGGGGCTTCCCTCGCGGCACAGTGGTTAAGAATCCGCCTGCCAATGCAGGGGACACGGGTTCAAGCGCTGGTCCTGGAACATCCCGCATGCCGCAGAGCAACTAAGCCCGCGAGCCACAGCTACTGAGCCTTCGTGCCACAACTACTGAAACCCATGCGCCTAGAGCCTGTGCTCCACAACAAGAGAAGCCACTGCAATGAGAAGCCTGCACACGGCAACAAAGAGTAGCCCCTGCTCGCCGCAACTAGAGAAAGCCTGCGTGAAGCAACAAAGACCCGACACAGCCAAAAACTAAAATAAAATAATTTTTTAAAAGCTTTAAAAAATGGTTTAAATGGTAAACTGGAGTATTTTGTGAAAGTGGAAAACTTTATACTGCTATTTAAAGTTTTTTATACACTTGAAATTCACTAGAAAATAAAGTACTTATCAAAACCACCATGTCATACCACGCCGGAAACACAGACATCAAACTCTGTTATAGAGGCCAAGCCCTACCCAGATCCAGTTCACCCGCAGTGGTGATGCTAATCAGCCTTGTAGGCATCCACATACTACAGGAGGCACCGTGGGAAGGTTACACTGGGAGCCACTATGTCTCGGGTGCCGATTGCTGAATTCTAGTTTTCCACATTCAACCGCCAAAAAACTGTTACAACTAAAACATGAATTCAGTAAAGCTGCAGGATACAAAAAAAGAAAAATCAACGCACAAAGATCATTTGCGATTCTATACGCTGATAAGGAACCATCAGAAAAAGAATTTTTAAAAAATCTCACTTACAACTGCATCCAAAAAGATAACGAGGAGTAGATTGAACCAAGGACGTGAAGGACCTGCACACTGAAAATGGAAGACACTGAGAAAGGAAACTGAACAGACAAAAATAAATGGAAAGGTACCCCGTGCTCATGAGTAAACAGAACACTGTGAAGATATGCATTCTAAGGTGGGACTTCCCTGGCCGCCCAGGGGTCGGGACCCTGCACTCCCGCTGCAGGGGCCGCGGGTTCCATCCCTGGTTGGGGAACTAAGATCCCGCATCCTTCATGCCACATGGTGTGGCCCCAATTTTTTAAAATTAAAAGAATATGCATCCTAGCCAAATTAATGTACACATTCAATGCAATCCCTACCCAAAGTGCAATGACATTTTCCATAGAAACAGAGCAAACAATCTTAAGTTGTGTGTGGAGCCACGAAGGACCCAGAAGAGCCAGAGCGACCCCGAGGCAGGAGAACGAGCTGGAGGCCTCTCGCTCCCTGACTTCACACTTCATTACGAAGCTACAGTCCCAACGAAGTGTGGCATTGGCACAGAAACAGGCACACGGGCCAGAGGAGCAGAGCAGAGAGCCCAGGAGTCAACCTACAGCTATGCGATCAGTTAATTCACAAGAAAGGAGCCCAGAACATACGCCAGGGAAAGGACAGGCCCCTCAATAAACGGTGCTGGGAAAACCAGACGCCACTCGCCAAAGAACAACACTGAACTCTGTCTACACCCCACACAAAAGGGGCCAAACACCCAGTTTTCCACATCAAGCCCTTCCTCTCCCGGGTCCTCTGAAGACAGACACCCGCAGCGGTCAGCCACGCACAGGAACCTTCTCCCCACTTTTCCTCACCTTCTCCCTCAGCGGCAGCACCTCCCGGCAGGTCCCGAGGAGACCAGGCTCCCCTCGGCATGAACTGGACCCCCCAGTGTCCCAGAGCTGAAGCCTCGGCGGGTCCTGAGGAGAGCCGGCTTCCGTTAGTGTGGACTTGGCCCCGGGTTGTACCGAAGCCCGGCCATCAGCGTGGACTCAGCCCCGCGTCTTCCTGAAGCCAAAGCCCCAGCAGGTCCCGAGGAGACAGGGCTCCTCCCAGCATGAACATGAACAGCATGATCTGAACAGACATCCTGCCAAAAAAGATACAGATAGTAAAAGTCATACAGGAAAAAGCTCAACATCATATACCATTAGGGAACTACAAATTAAAATCATGAGACACCATAGCACACCAATTGGGACTGCTAAGCTCCAAAAATATGACAATACCAATTGCTAGAGGGTGAGGAACAGAAGGAACTCTCCCTATAGCTGGGGGGTGGTGCCTGTGCAGCCACTTTGTAAGACAATTTGGCAGTTTCTTCCAAAGCTAAACAAGTCTCACGTTGGGATCCAACAATCATACTTCCAGTATTTAGGCAACTGCTTTGAAAATCTATGTCCAAATGCAAACAAGGATGCAGTTATGCACAGCAGCACCTCCATAATGGCTAAAAACTTGAAATCAGGATATCCTTCAAAAGATGAATGCATAAGCAAATTGGGATACATCCATGTCAAGGCGAGAATATGCCACCTCAAAAATATGTCTCTCTGGCATAAGGGTTATTGGTCTGCTTTTAAAAAATAGGGCTTCCCTTGTGGCTCAGTGGGTAAGAGTCCACCTGCCGATTCAGGGGACACAGGTTCGAGCCCCGGTCCGGGAAGATCCCACATGCCGCAGAGCAACTAAGCCTCTGCGCCACAACTACTGAGCCTGTGCTCTAGAGCCCGCGAGCGACAACTACTGCGCCCGTGTGCCACAACTACTGAAGCCTGCACGCCTAGAGCCTGTGCTCCGCGACAGGAAAATCCACAATGTGGTGCCCGGGCACCGCAATGAAGAGTAGCCCCTGCTCGCCACACCCAGAGAAAAGCCTACATGTGGCAACGAAGACCCAATGAAGCCAAAAAGAAAATAATAAATTTATTTTTTAAAAAATCTCAGAAAGGGCTTCCCTGGTGGCGCAGTGGTTGAGAGTCTGCCTGCCGATGCAGGGGACGCGGGTTCGTGCCCTGGTCCGGGAGGATCCCACATGCCGCGGAGCAACTAGGCCCGTGAGCCATGGCCGCTGGGCCTGTGCGTCCGGAGCCTGTGCTCCGCAACGGGAGAGGCCACAGCAGTGAGAGGCCCGCATACCGAAAAAAAAAAAAAAAAAAAAATCTCAGAAAGCTGAGATTGCCATTTTATGAAGGGCATTTACAATAGAGAAATCTCCATTTATAAGGGTATGTCCCTCTTTGCACCAAACATAGAAGGATAATTAAATCTTAAGTAACTCTTTTCAATGGGGAAGTCCTGACTTAAATGTGCACACAGCCATACCCTTGTTTACTGTGCTTTGCATGATAACCTTCCATAACCGGCCTTCCCCCCTTCCCCAGCATCTTTTCTGTTTTTAGCTGAAGACGGTATTGAAGGGGATGGTTTGGGGGGTGACTCAGTTTTCCGTGGTATCCCCCCTCTATTCAGAAGGTATACATGTTATTAAACTTCTGCTTTTCTCCTGGTAATCTGTCTTTTATTACAGGGGCGGGGGGGGGGGCCTCAACAAAGAACCTAGAAAAGTAGAGGGAAAGTTGTTTTTCCTCCCATACACATGCAGTGGAATACTACTCAGCAGAAAGGAATGCACCATCCACCTATGGAAAGACATGGATAAACCTTCAGCGTGTACTGCTAAGTGAAAACTCCAGCCTGAGCAGGCTGCACACAGTGTGACCCCATTGATGACATCCCGGGAAGGCAAAGCTACGTAGATGATAAGCAGATCATGGGGTGGGGGGTTTGAAGTAGTCCATGTGATACTCTAGGATGGATACCTGTCACTATGCATTTGTCTAAGCCCATAGATGTGTGTAGCCCAAGGGGCCAATCATAATCTACTCAAATTTAGTTATTTAGGGTGTAGGATGCTGCACGATGGAATACGTCATGTGACAGAATCTAACGGTATTAGAAATATATGGAAACACCTCACTGTAGGGGATGGGGTAAAAGCTGCTGACTTAAGTTACCTTTGGAAATGAATGGAATCTGTAGGCTAAAGGCAAAATGGCCCGTATATATACAGTGGGCTTTGTTTTATGAAGTTCTTTCCAGGGTGTAGTAGCTAACAATTCTGAAACCTCTGCACATGTAATGTGGAAAGGAGCAATGCATAGATAAATGGCAGATGGTGGGAGCCAGGCTCCTTGCTGTGGGAGTGCGAAGTTACAGGTACGCAAGGGGAGAGCCTCTGCCCTCGTAATCCTGGATCTGGGCTTCCTGGGAGGATGCCGACTGGCCGGGGGGAACACACAGATCTTCACGCCGGGAAGACCCTGCAGACATAGGAACTTCGCACCCCATCTTTCCATCCACACCTGCTGGAAACACTCAGCACTCCGTAATCAGTCAACTGCAGCGTTTAAGACATTCTCACCCCTAAGCAGATAAAGGAGCGTGAGGGTCTTGCTTACCCCTAAGCTGTCCCAGAATCTAGGCCCTGGGTGGAGACAGTTTGGGGATTCCTGGGACACTGAATCCAGGCTCTGGGGGTGGAGCCAAGTTGGGGGCTCCTGGGCCTCTGAATCCAGGCCCTGGGGGTGGAGCCAGGTTGGGGGTTCCTGGGCCTCTGACCAGCAGGTGAGAGGAAGGAGGAAGACCAGTCCTGAGGACAGAGGTGCCCTGAAGTCTGTGAGCCCAGGAGCCCCGATGGGACTCATTCCCAGTGAGGACATGGGCGGGGCCTGCAGTGGTTCTGTGTTCCCCCTGGGCCCTTTGATGAAGCCACGGCAGCACTGGGCCCAGACGTCTCCTGGCGGCGTCTCAAACTCTGACACAGTGGTTTTACAAAGGAACAAGAGAATGGAGCTGAGCCCCTGACGGCCACTCCTTTCTGGCTCTGAGTTGCTTCCAACAAGACCGCAGTCACCTGCATTAGTCTGCTGTGACCCACCTGCCCCCACTTTGCCTTTCCTCTCCCTCCCTGCGATGATTCCAGGGACATTTCCAGCCCGGACCCCTCTCCCAGGCCAGACGCCTCCGTCCAGTCACTGCACACCCATCTCACCTTGGGGGCTTAGCAGGGCCTCAGAGGACTGGGATCCTGCAGCTCCCCACACCCAGGAGCAGCCCCACCTTCCCAGGTTGCTGAGCCCAGGCACCAGGTGTAACCGAGCAGGACCCTGTGGGGCCTTCCCAGGACAGACCCCTCCCCCACACCCTCTGCTGTAGCTCCTCTCTGAAGTACCCGGATAACAGTGCCCGATGCATGCTTCCTCCACCACCAAGGGGAAGAAATTAACTACTTGATGATCAGGAACAGGTAGCCCCGGAGCTCCTGGTGCCTAAGAATTTATAACGTTAACCGCCCGTTACCTCACCATCAATCAGAGAATCGTGCACCAGCTGATCACATACCCTGCGACCCCCCTCCTTCACCTGGCCTTGAAAATTGCTTTGCTGAAATCCCTCAGGGAGTTCGGGGTTCTAGAGCACAGGCCACCTGGCCTCCTTGTATCGGCACTTTGACAATTCAGGCTGCACCTTCCTCCACCACCCCCGGTGTCAGTAGACTGGCTCTGCTGCCCTCGGGCGAGCGGACCCACGTTCGGTTCGGTAACACTGGGGCCTCCCAGGCTCCCACTCGCCTTGGGCCCCAGTGACTGTCAGCTCCTCCTCCACAGTCTTGTTGCAGCAAAAACAGAAACGAAGTTTCCCTGCCCTGAGAACAAGGGGACAGCGAACAGACTAGAGAAGAAACGTAACCTGGCCTGAAAGAGCTCATCACTCCTTGTTTTCCTCTGTCACTCATTTGTAGTAACTAGATTTGTACTTCACAAAGCTAACCTCACTCCCTGACACTACGGGGTTTACACTCAGCACCCATCACCCCTCACCGTGTGTGTTACAGCCCCGGCCTCTCACTCCCTAACCTTATTATGTAACGCACTTACATTCTATACGCCCCTCACAACAAATCACCCCTAGTTTTTCATTTCAGAAACAAGGTCACCGGCCGATACCAGAGGCAAACGGACGCAATTACCAGGCTGCCGGACGCCAATTACCGGGCGGCCTGACGCCAGCTGTGACTGATTTGAAATAATGCAAAGGAAAGGAGGAATGCAAGACCTTCACTACTTTGATCCTCATCCTCTACCCCGGACTGCGGGAGCCCCACATACAAAACCTTCCCTGATTCTCGAGGAGGGGTGCCCAGTTCTTGAGGTCTAGCCGGCTGTGTCTTCCCTGCTGCCTCGCAGAAAAATAAAGCCATCTCTCTCTTCCTCCAAAATCCGTCTCCGTATTTCTGTTCGGCCTCGGTGCACAGGGAAGCCGATATTTCGACAACAGCCTGTGGCCAGTTCCCGCGCTAATTCTCCTCTACGCCCACAGCCCTGGCCCAAGCCCGATCTTGTGCCTGGTTCCTCCATCAGGCCTGGCAAAGCTCCCTGCCCCACGGTGCGTCTCACACCCCACCCCAACGTGCTCTTTCTGAAGCATAAACGAGACTGTGACTCTCTCCCTCCTGTAATCCCCCAAAGTTTCCCCACTTTCGCTAGGGTATCTGCCGGGAGAGACATCTGTCAAGGCCCTGAGAGTCCCCGGCAGCCCCACTAGGCTGCTGGCTCCTGGGTTCCCAGACACTGAGCACCTCAGCAGGCCAGGTGACACGGCAGGAAACCCCAGAACTGCTCACCTCAGGAGGGGGCTGGCACTGCCACTGCCTGATCAAAGAGAGCAGAGAAGGGTTCCCCAGCTGGGACACAAACTCTGCAGAGTGGCCTCTCCTTGCGCCATTAGCTCACCTCGTATGACTTGAGGGAAGGAAGGACCGAGGCACACTTGGTTCCTAAGGAGGACGGTATAGGCTCAGTCATGTCTCCCCAAATCCACATGCTGAATGCCTAACCCCCAGGACCCCAGGACGTGGCTGTATTTGGAGATGGGATTTTTAAAGAGGTGATCAAGGTAAAAATGACGTCACTAGGGTGGATCCTAATCCAATAGGATTGACGTCCTACAAGAAGAGATTAGGACACAGATAGGCACAGGGGGAGACCATGTGAGGACCTGGGGAGAAGATGGCTGTCTAAGCACCAAGGAGAGAGACCTCAGAAGAAGCCATCCTGCAACACCTTGATCTCAGATGTCTGGTCTCCAGGACTGGGGGAGGATGAACTCCTGCTGTTTTAAACCACCCAGCTTGTGGTCGTTTGTTACAGAAGCCACAGAACAGTCACACGGACCCTGCTCTGTGGGACCCTGGAAGTGCGGGTCTCATTAAAGACCAACCGAGGCTGGGTTACAGAACCCTTAGAGTCAGCACTGGGCCCCAGAAATTCTAAAGCAGTGGCTGGACACCAGAACGTTGAGGGGTCAGTCGGAAGCCAATCCCTAAGGGTGCCGGCTGCACACGGCCTCCCCAGGTTTTCATGCCTGTACAAGTTGGGGATAAGTATTTCCATCCTGATTCGGGACCTCTGATATCACCGTTCACGCTGCCAATTAAGAACCCACCAGTTACACAGAGGAAAACCCTAGCAGGACACTTGCTCCAGTGGGAAACAATTCTGAAGTCGGTCAGAGGCGGGGAATCGTCTCCCACGCAGCCAGCAGCCTCCCCGCAAGGAACGTCCTCATTGCAAAGCTGGGGGACCATGTCAAGGCGTCCCTGAGTAAACGTGAGCTGACCCCCAGGCCAGCTGCTGCTGAACTGTACCCTCCCTTCCCTGCTAAAACACCTGAATGTGTGCAAGGACTTGAAAGCCTAGAGGAAGGGCCATGGAGCCACACCAGCACGGAGGCCGACTTGGGGCCTGCAGGCCAGCCAGGATGGTTCTGGTCCTGGGCGCTTTTCTGGAAGCTTTCCATCTCCCTGCCTGACGTACCCCTCCTGTCCCGGCCCCCACCGCTTTTCTCCATCCTCACCTCTGCCCGGGGAGAAATTCCAGCGGCAGGTATGGGTGACACATCCTCTTCTTTAGCAGGAGGCAGCCCGGCAACTCCTGCAGAAAGTCCACCAGAGCCCCACTCGCACCGGGCCACGCACAGAGCCGTGGGCCCTACTCCCTCCCAGCAGCCCAGCCCCGAGACTGCTGACGGGGCAGAGAATATGGCGTCAGGCACAGCTGCAGGGGCTCTTGCCTGGAGCGGGGTTTATATTGACCTCAGCCCAGGCACACCTGGGGAGGACTGGCCGGCCGGGTCAGGCTGCCCAGGTCAGCCATTCCTCGCCCCTCAGGGGCTCACAGTTGCAGAAAATGGACCTTGCTGCACCGGTCAGTTCCAAGGAACACGTGTAGGTCCTGAGGGTCAGGATAGACAAGGAGCTGCAGCCCTGGCTTGTTTTCTAACCATTTTATCTGGCCCATGAGTGGGAGACAACTTCAAGAAGACCCTCTCCTAATGAGAGGAACCCAGGAGTCAGGGAGAGGAGGGGTGGTGGGTGGAGACAGAGACCTGGTGCCCCGGCTGCAGTGGAAGCCTCTGGAAGACCAGGCGGAGGGAGGCCGAACAGAGTGAAGCCGAGTCACAGACCTGTCCCGGAGCCGCTGTTTGTTAGTTCAGGTCCTGCTCTGAGGTGCTTTGTGTCAGCTCTGACCAAAGGGTGAGCTGGGGGTGCTCTGAAAGAAGGGCTACGTGCACAGTTCCTGTGTGCCCAGCCTTGCTGGGGTACCTGCCCAGGTAACCTCCATACCCTGGGCGGGGCCTCACCACGAGAGCCCCATGGGCTGCTGGGTACCTGCCCAGCTGAGTTCCATACCCTGGGAGGGACCTGACCACGAGAGCCCCGCGGGCTGCTGGGTACCTGCTCAGCTGAGCTCCATACCCTGGGAGGGGCCTGACCACGAGACCCTGTGGGCTGGGAGGGGTGTGTGTGTATGAGCGTCCTCTCTGTGCAGCCGGCACAGAGTTGCTTGGCACCTTCCCTGTGGGCAATGCTGGGATGAAATGAGGACCAGGAGATGCCACGGACCCCCTGAATCCCTGTCCATCCCGAGTGATGAGGTGAGTAGGCGGGTGCTGGCCACTGGGCTGCGTGAGGGAGGCCCCACGGGTATCTCTTGTGTCTTCCACCTGACACCACGGAGGCCTCCCCAGGACAGAGCAGAGGGCCTGCCTGGGGCAGGTGGGAGCTCCTGGTGACCCTGCAGGGGACATGCGAGGGACGGACCAGGCGGGAGGGGGAGGGAGCCCAGGAAGGGCCATGGGGCTCGGGGCCGAGGGGTCCTTTCTAGGTCTGAGCTGGCGGTGGACGTGCAGGTGGTGCGTGTGATCCAGGAAAGCTGCCCTGGTGACGTGAGGCTGAACGTGCTTCAGTGACAAGCCTTCCGGGTGATCCCAGAACAGGACAGTGAGACGGATCCTATTAGAAGAAGGTGAGTGAGTCCCCCCAGGAGGAGGCTCTGTGCGCTGGCCCCGGGAGGGGGTGAAGGGAACGGGCGTGGAACCTGCGTGGGGGGGGGGGGTATTCCCCCTGGGCGGGCGGAGGGTGCCGACCCCACTCCGTGGTCCCACAGCTGTGCTTCTGGCTGGATTACCTGGCTTCTCGGAGCCTCAGCTTCCTGGTCTGCTCGTGGGGTGATGGCAGCACGGACTAACTAGTAATTTGCTCAGAACAGGGTAGGAAGGGGTCTAGTGGAAATTCCACGGAACACCGTCAGCATGGGAATCGCAGGCCCTGCTTCCCGCAGGTCTGTCTTCAGGGTCAGGCGAGCAAATCCGAGCAGACTTGCAGCAGAGCCGGGGGAGGGGCTCCGTTTGGTGGGTCCCCCCGTTTCCTGAATCTCGGAAGGAGCAGCTCCAGCGGGCAGTGGCAGCTTCATCCCACACCTGGAAGCATCCAGACCTCAAGGCCCAGCAGCCCCCGAGCCCTGTGTCTGGGCCCCCGGGAGGCAGGCGGGACAGGCCGGCGTCCTCCTTGCCCTCTTCCTGCCCAGAACCTTCGAGGTCCAGGCCGTCACTGGGGAGAAGCAGGGATGGGGGTGTCCCATGTGGGAAGAGCACACGGAGCAGAGTGTGTAACGTGGGTCGGTGGGGCGCGGGCTCTGGGAGGTGCAGATGGGGGGCCTGAGGGAGCAGGGCGGGGCCGGGGGTCCTGGGGGGCGGGGGGCGAGCTGTGCCTGTGCCGGGCCTCAGACTCCGCGGGGCTTCCCTCCCCTGGTCACTGGGAGGAGGGGCCGAGCAGCGTTGGTGGAGGGACCCTCGCGTCCCAGGCCCTGGCAGCCTCGGCCCTTCAGGCTCGGGGTCGGGGAGCCCGAGGACTGCAGGTGCAGCTGTGCCCACAGGGAGGCCTGCAGGGGCCGAGCAGGAAGCGCCGGGTGGTCTCGCCTGTGCGGAAGCTTCCGAGCCGGTGTCCGGGGGGAGCTCTCACCTCGCACGTGGGTTTCGAGTCCACAGCTCAGATCACCTTCCAGCCGCCTGCTTTGTTTTCTAGACACAAAGTCCTAATATCTCCTGTGTCCCCTGCCCGTGAAAAGGCACGTCTGATCTGGCACCAGGTGCTGCCTCTGGTCCCTCCTGACTGGACGCCCGGCAGCCAGTGTCACCGCGTCGTGACTGTCGGGGGTGGCAGGTGTGGGGAGACGAGAGCACAGGGTGCAGGCCCACGAGGGGCCGTGCCGTCCGCGGAGCCGGTGCTGTGGCTGTACGTGTTCCCTCCCCGACCCCGCGGGCAGAGAGCACCGCCCCCTTCCAGACTGCTACCAAGTGAAGTCACGTGACCCCTGCTCGGCCCCGGCCTGGCGAGGCGCTCTGCCTCGGCGGGGAAGCTTTCCTTTTTCCACGGGGGTGCAAGTAGGCAAATAACAAAACCAAAGCTGAGACCAGCACAGCACAGGCTCTGTTCAGTGGCCAGAGAATGCAGAAGCGGGACCTAAGTTCACAGATCACCTTCTCGCCCTCCTGGAGAGAGTGCTTTCATTTTAAAGAGTAAAGACAAAGGGAGGAGGAGTGAGGCTAATGATGGGGTGAAGAGGCCTTCCGGGGAAGGGGCGGGGCCTTTTCCAAGGGGGTGGGGCACCACCTCCTTTTACCCGTTTCTGGTCGTTCATGTCCAGTCACGGCCACCGGTGGCTGTGTCACTGAATATGCTGATATAGTAAATTCAACACGTGATGAGACTCAGGGTCTGTTGCGGGTCACATTCGTTGCCATCTTGGTCCCAGCTGGTCCCATCTGTCTGTTTGTAGCTTCCTTTCTTATCTCTGGACGCCTTAACTTAAATACTTAGGTGAACTCCTGCTGAAGGTGGGGGTGGAGGACAGCCCTGTGAAAGGTGGGAGCACGGGTTCTGAGCAGGGCCTGGGGCAGCTCTGACAATAGAGGCGGAGCCTGAGACGGGCGGTCAGTCTGACTCCCTCACTGGGGCCTGTGGTCGGCTTGCGGAGGTGGTCAGCCGGGGCACGTGTCAGCGAAGGTTCTCGGTGTTTACGCACAGGATGCGAACGTGGGCCCAGATGCAGAGCTGCCTGCGGACGCTGCTACAGAAACCCCTGATTTTTTCCTGAGAAAAGTGTTGGGGGGGCATTCAGGCAACAGGGCAAACTGCTTTCTTTGGATGTTCCTGTGGGGAAGTGGGTGCATAGCAACAGGGGCTCAGCCTGCATAACCCCAGAAGCCCTCCCAGGACAGCTCCAGAACTGCTTCTGGAATGGCAAGGAGAAGTGGGTCTTCCACCCACTAGACGTGGAGGAGAGGGCTGGGGTCTGCATGGCCTCCCTCACCTTCAGGGACCGGCTGGGAGGCTCACAGGACTCAGCACATGCTCGTGGCTTGTGTGCTCACAGCTGAGATGGGTCACGGCACCCAGTAGGGATGCAGGGAGGGAGGGCCCCTGCTCCCGTCACCTCATGACCCTTCATGCCCCCTCCTTCCCTCGAGGGGCTCTAGGGTGTCTCTTCCCCCAGCGACGAAGGGCAGAACCACGACAGTTACCCGCACCCCTGTGTCCCCAGGGAAGCTCATTAGAGGCTTGGCACCCGGCTGGGGGCTGGTCACGTGGTGTTCTCTGTCCTCACCCTCCAAAATGCCGGTGCCCAGAAGGGGAGCCGGGGTTCAGCATGAACCACATGGTTTGTGCACACAGCACAGGCGCAGGGGGCTGCCCCTAACGGGAGGTGGGAGGGCTTAGATCAGGGCAGGGACCTGCTCAACAGCTGCATTAGCTTCCTGGGGCAGCTGTGACAAACGACCACAGACGGAGGCTCAGAGCAACAGAAACCCGTCCTCTCTCAGTCCTGGAGACCAGACGTCTGAGATCAAGGTGTCCCAGGGCCGCGCTCCCTCCGGAGGCTCCAGGGGAGGGTCCTGCCTGCCTCTTCCAGCTCCTGGGGGATCCAGGCATCTCTGGGTTTGTGGCCACCTCCCTCCCATCTCTGCCTCCATCTTCACATGGCGTCTCCTCTGTGTGTCTCTCCGCTTGTCTCTTAGAAGGACACTGTCACTGATTTAGGGCCACCCTGATCCAGGATGACCTCATCTTCAGATCCGTAACTGATTATACCTGCAAAGACCCTACTTCCAAATACGGTTCCATTCTCAGATTCTGGGGGGCATGATGTGGACATAACTTCTGGGGGCCCCCATTCAACCCACGATAGCACCCAGTTCCCAGACACCAGCCGACCTTCCTCAGGACAGCATCAGGCTGGTGATGTTCTGTGTTTCCGCACGGAGTTGTCTCTTGTTTCTTGTGGTGACAGTGAGGTTGGGTGGGGGCGCTTCTGGCCGACCCCCCGGTCACTCCAGGGACCACGCTGACGTGTCCTTCCCGGGAGGGTGCGAGCACGGCCAGGACTCCCTGGGAATGCTCCACACTGACCGCTCGCTGGTCAGACACCTGCATGGGCTGGACCGGGCCCCGGACCTCTGCACCTTCTACCACATCCACAGCCTGGTGGGCTCTGTGCAGGCCTCGGACCAGGAGGTGCGAACCAGCAGGATCGGTGGGAGCCCTTCTGCCTGCCACGTGGCCTCCAGCCCACCACAGACCCTCCAGTCCTGCCACGGACACCCCCATCGCATTAACCTCCAAGAGAGCTTCTGGGCGGGTGAGAACTTGGCCAAGAGGACAGGGCAGGCCCTAACTGCAGCAGGTGCAGGCAAGGACTGGGGGTGCTTGGCTACTTGTCCCCCAAAGTCCAAGGATGTTGGCTCTGACTTGATGGGTCCACCTCCACCTGGGCTCACCTGGGGCGTCGCTGCAGGGAGAGTGTGTCCTTGGGTGATTTTCCAACTCTCCCCACCCTCAGCTTCACCCTCTGGGCCCCCCTGGCCCCATTAATAGTCTTTAAATAGTGTCTCTCACTCATCAGGCCTGCGTGGGAGATGTTAGTATTGTGTGGGAGTCAGCGCCCAGCGCCCATGGGTCCTGGGTGTCTTGGGAGGGGCGGGAGCCTCGCTCTCACGTTCCTGCCCCAGGGCACCTGGGGTCGGGGCAGCAGACCCAGGCTCTCTTCTGGCAGAAGCTCCCTCTCTGTGAGCAAGTCTTCCCCGGCTCCCCTTATCCTCACTGGAGGCTCGGGAGGCCACAGCATCGGGGCACCTCCAGCACCAGGACCCCACCCTAGGGAGCTTCTCAAGAGCAGGCACCAGGCCTGGGGGCGGAGGAGAGGAGGGGGCCGGCCTCTTCAGGATCCCCGGGGCTAGGATGCCTCCTACACAGGAGGGCCTTGGACTCAGCTTAACTACCACCCAGGTCTCCTACCCCTCCCTGGTAGGGGGACCTTTCAGATTCCAGGGCCCCAAGATCCTCCCCACCGACTTCTGACCCCACCTGCAGAGTCGGGGACCCAGAGACCCCCTCCCCGGCTTCTTTTTTCTTGGAGGCTCCCAGAATTCTCTGAAGCTGTTATGTCCAGGGTTTATTATGGTGAAGGATGCAAGTTAAAATCAGCGAGGACAGAGGCAATGAGTAGGGTCCAGCATCCTCGGCTGTGGCAGCCCAGGGAAGCCCACCTGAGTCCTGAAGTGCAGGGTTTATTGAAAACAAGGCAGAATTGCAGGAACCGGATTGCAAGAGGTAGATTGGACTCGCCGTTAAAGCACATGAAAGCTGCTCAACATTGCCTACGATTCAGTTGGCCAAAAAGGGCGTACAGGTGTAAATCCATACACCCTTGTGCCAAGCAAACATGCGGGAAATACAAATCAACACTACAAAGATGTATCGCTTTGCCCAGTCAGAATGGCCATCCTCACAAAGTGTTAAAACAAGAAATGGAGGAGAGGACGTGGAGAAAAGGGACCCCTGCTATGCTGATGGTGGGAATGTCAATTGCTAACAGCCACACTGGAGAAGGATATGATGTTTCCTAAAAATTCTAAAAAATAGAGCTATAGGGACTTCCCTGGTGGTGCAGTGGTTACGAATCCAACTGCCAATGCAGAGGGCACGGGTTCGAGCCCTGGTCCGCACAGATAACACATGCCACAGAGCAACAAAGCCCGGGCACCACAACTACTGAGCCTGTGCTCTAGAGCCCGTGAGCCACAACTACTGAGCCCGTGCACCACAACTACTGAAGCCCGATGCCTAGAGCCCGCGCTCCACAAGAAGAGAAGCCACCGCAATGGGAAGCCCATGCACTTCAACGAAGAGTAACCCCAACTTGCTGCAACTAGAGAAACCCTTCACACAATAACAAAGACACAACCCAGGCAAAAAAATTAATGAATTAATTTTTAAAAACAGAGCATAGGGCACTTCCACTCCTGGGTGTATATCTCGGGATAACCATAAATCCATAGGACACAGGCACTTCAACTACTGGCGCAGCCCTTTGCAGGAGCCTCGACTTGGAAACAATATAAATGTCCTTGGAAGGAAAAACTGGATAAAGAAGATATGGGACTATGTACCATGGAATATTACTCAGCCAAGAAACAAATGAAATAAGGCCAGTTGCAACAACTCAGGTGGACTTAGGTACGATCATTCTAAGTGACATAAGTCAGACACAAAAAGACACCTAGCGTAAGATATCACTTGTAGGTGGAATCTAAAAATGGCTACACATGAACTAAATTACAAAACAAGCAGAGTCACACATTTAGAAAACAAACTTATGGCTGCTAAAGGGGAAAGGTGGGGTGGGGTGAGGCATAAACCAGACGGTTGAAATGAGCACAGATACCTTCCAAAGACCAAAGAGGTAACCGACAAGACCTACACTATAGCTCAAAGAACTGGACTCAGGACACTCTAGCCACCAGAAAAGAATATATACGACTGGTCAGAATCTGAAAAAGAATTTATGGATGTCTCTCTGTAAGTGAATCAAGTGGATGGGCAGCAGCAAGAAAGACAGCATTCAAAACCAGCTACGCCCCATTATAAAAATAAATTACAAAAAAAGACACCGAGAGAAACTGTTACAAAATTCGTTCAGAGGCTGTGATGCAACCTGCATTGACCCCATCTAGATCCACAGCTAGACGGGACATAAGGCTGGACACTCGTGGGGCTGAGAGTTTTGGTGAGGATGGGACAGCAAATGCAGCCCTTTTACAGTAATACTGCCTGGTCCCGAATCCATGGGTCTCAAATCTTCAGATGCAGGGGACCCTTCGTACCGCTAAAACATGCACGGGACACACAGAGGACGGTACACCGTCGGTTCGGGAAGAGTTTGGAAAAGGCACCTCATCTCCTCATCTCCGGGTGCTCAGGCTCTGCCCACCAGCCTCTTTCCTAACAATCTCCCCACTTGGGGAATCAGCAGCTACAATGGCCTGTTTCGAACAGTTTCGAATTTGTCCAGTGGATGAAGAGGAAGGCGGGTAACCAATGAGAGACAAGCCCTAGGTGTTTGCACAGGCACATGTCACTCTCATTTCCAATCAGGAGGATGAATTGACCAAAGGCTCAGCTTGCCTCCGGAACCAGAATAAGGCTTGAAGCAATCCTGCTGTTTTGTGGCCAGTTCCCCAAAAATCAAGTTAAAAAATGGAGCTCAGGGGCACTGCAATTCACAGACCTGCAGGGCTATAAATGATACCTATCATCAAAAACTATCTTGAGGGAAGTCAACGAAAAGGATTGAAAGCAAGGCAGAATTGCAGGAAAGGGATTTCAACAGGTAGATTGGCCTCGCCCTTAAAGCACATGAAAAGCGGCTGAACTTCGCCAAGGATGCAGTTGGCCAAATAGGGCGTATGCGTTTTTCCTGAATTTACTAAATATATTCAGGAAAAACGCATATGCCCTTTTTTGCCAAAGAAAAAAGCAGACAGGGCTTCCCTGGTGGCGCAGTGGTTGAGAATCTGCCTGCCGATGCAGGGGACTCGGGTTCGAGCCCTGGTCTGGGAGGATCCCACATGCCGCGGAGCAACTAGGCCCTTGAGCCAAAACTACCGAGCCTGCGCGTCTGGAGCCTGTGCTCCACAACAAGAGAGGCCGCGATAGTGAGAGGCCCGCACAGCGCGATGAAGAGTGGCCCCTGCTCGCCGCAACTAGAGAAAGCCCTCAGACAGAAACGAAGACCCAACAAAGCCAGAAATAAATAAAGAAATTAATTAATTAATTTTTAAAATTAAAAAATATATATATTTAAAAAAATTTTTAAGAGCA
The DNA here is from genome assembly GCF_026419965.1 of Kogia breviceps. NCBI lineage: Eukaryota > Metazoa > Chordata > Mammalia > Artiodactyla > Physeteridae > Kogia > Kogia breviceps. The sequence continues at coordinate 77,350 of NC_081327.1, forward strand.
GACAATGCAAATCAACACTACAGAGGTACCACATCCCAGCAGTGACAAGGACCATCCTCACAAAGGATAAAAACCACAAATGCAGGACAGGGCGTGGAGAAAAGGGAGCCCTGTTATGCTGGGGGGGGATGTAAATTGCCAATGGCCACTCCGGAGAAGTGTATTGTGTTTCCTAAAACATCTAAACAACAGAGCTACAGAGCATACGGCACTTCCACTCATGGGCTTGTATCTTGGAAAAAGCAAAAATCGACAGGACACAGGCACCCCAACGGGTACTGCTGCTCTGTTTACAAGAGCTTCGACATGGGTACAACTGAAATGTTCCTGGCAGGAAAAAAATGGATAAAGAATATTTAGTACTTATGTACAATGGAAAATTGCTGAGCCCTGAAATCAATGAAATAAGGCCAGTGGCACCAACTAGAGGGGATATAACTACGGTCATTCAGAGTGAAATAAGTCAGACAAAATGAATATTATCGTAAGATGTCACTTACAGGGGTAATCGAAAAATCGCCACACATGAACTGAATTACAAAACAGGACAGAGTCACGCTGTTAGAAAGCACACTTATGCTTGCTTAAGGGAAGAGGTGAAGTGGGGTGATGCATAAAACAAGAGTTTGAAATTAGCACAGACACTGTTCCATAAACCAAATGTGTAATTGACGAGACCTACTCCTTGCTCAATGAACTGGACCCAACAGCCCCTATTCACCGCAGAAGAATCTATCCGACTAGTAAGCATCTTAAAAGCTAAGTATTGCTATCTCCCTCTAAGTGAATCAAGTGTGTGTAAAGCGGCATAAATACAGCAGTGAAAATCAGCTAAACCCCATTATAAAAATACATTTCAAAAACTAAAAAAAAACAAGCACGGTGTAAGACAGAGAAATTCTTCCCAACTGCGTTCAGGGGCTGTGATGCAACCAGGATTGACCACATCTACAGCCACAGCTGGATGACACATAAGGCTGGACACTCTTGGGGCTGAGAGGATTGGTGAGGTTGGGAGAGCAAATACAGACCCTTTAAAGTACTACTGCGTGCTCCCCATTCCATGGGTCCCAACTCTCCAGGTTCAAGGGAATTTTCCTACAACAAAAACTCTCATGGGAAACGCAGCGGATGGTACACCGTGTGATCGGGAAAGCTTTCTAAAACGCACCTCCTTTTTCATCACCTGGTGCTCGGGTTCGCCATTCCAGCCGCTTTACTAACAATCTCCCCACCTGGGTTTGTTTCTGTTTTATAAATTTGTTCATTTCCATCATTTTTTAGACTCCACTATAAGTGATATCATATGATATTTGTCTTTTTCTGACTTACTTCACTTAGAATGAAATGATGCCATTTGCAGCAACAGGGATGGACCTAGAGATGATCATGCTTTTTCACTTCTGAGTAATATTTGATTGTGTACATGTACCACTTCTTCATTATCCATTCATCTGTTGATGGACATTTTGGTGGCTTCCATGTCTTGGCTATTGTAAATAGTGCTGCAGTGCATGTTTGGGTTTGGGGGCATTTGTCTTTTTGAATTCTGGCTTTCTGCAGATGTATGCCCAGAAGTAGGACTGCTGGATGATATGGCAGCTCTATTTTTACTTTGTAAAGGCATCTCCATACTGTGCTTTATAGTGGCTGTTACCAGCTTACATCCCACCAACAGCATAGGAGGGTTCCCTTTTCTCCGTGTCCTCTCGAGCATTTATGGTTTGTAGACTCTTTGATGATGGCCATTCTGACTGTGTGAGGTGATACCTTGCTGTAGTTTTGATTTGCATGTGTCTAATAATTCGAGATCTTGAGCATCTTTGCATGTTTTTTTTTAAACACTGAGAAAAATTTACAGTTGACATTGGCTTTTAGAAAGTCTGACTCTTTTGAATTTCTGTTCGATAACTAGCACAGGACATTTGTTAAGGGCAGATGTCATTTACACCCTGGCAGTCCTTGTGACTATTAAGTGCCCGTAAGCACATGTTTTAAAGTTGCTGTTGTGGGAATGGGCACAAGTGGCAGGGTTTCTTTCCTTCATGACCTTTCTGGTTACCTGGGTAACCAGAGCCACTGTGGAGGACGGGCTCCCGGATTGTAAATGAGTGTGGGCTGGGCCAGAACAAATACCCAAAATCTCGTGTTTTGTTACTTCTTGTTTTTGTTTTAATTTTTCTTTTTTATTAAAGTTGATTTAAAATATTCTGTTTGTGGTAGGCATACAGAATCTTGTTCAGTTATGTATACTCATATGTTTATTCATCTTCAGATTCCTTTCCCATATGGGCTATTAGAGAGTGTTGAGTAGACTTCCCTTTGTTATACAGTAGGTCCTTGGTGATCATCTATGTTATATGTATTAGTGTGTAAATATTTTCCCAGCCTCCTGATTTACTCCTTCCCCCCACCTTTCCCATTGGGTCACCATAAGTTTGTTTTCCCAGTCTGTGAGTCTGTTTCTTTCTTATTTTATTTTTTTGGCTGTACTGCGAGGCATGCGTGATATTAGTTCTCCCAACACCAGGAATCGAACCCATGTCCCCTGAATTGGAAGCTCAGATTCTTAACCATTGGACCACCTGGAAAGTCCCTGTTTCTCTCTTGTAAATTAGTTCATTGGTATCAATTTTTAAATTTCAGCTATAAGTAGTATCATATGATATTTGACTTTCTCTTTCTGACTTACTTCACTTAGTATCATTATCTCTAATTCTATCCATGGTGCTGAAAATGGCGTTCCTTCATTCTTTTTCATTTCTGAGTAATATTTCACTGTGAACATGTACCACTTCTTTATCCATCCATCTGCTGATGGATATTTCGGTTGCTTCCATGTCTTAGACATTGTAAATTGTTCTGCGGTACACATATGGGTGCATGTGTGTTTTCCAATTCTGGTTTTCTCCTGTTATACGCCTGGGAGTGGGACTGTTGGATCATATGGTACCTCTAATTTTACCCTGTTAAGGCACCTCCAAACTGTTATTTATAGTGGCTGTTACCACGTTAGATCCCAACATCAGCATAGGAGGGTTCCCTTTTTCTACAACCTCTCAAGCATTTATTGTCTGTAGACTTTTCGATGATGGCTATTCTTATTCATGGGAGGTGATCCCTCATTGTAGTTTTGATTTCCATGACTCTAATAATACAGGAATTAGAGCATCTTTTCAAGTGCTTTTCTTTTAAACAGTGTAAAATTTACCTATTGAAATAGGATCTTGAAAGTCTGTTCCTTTGGAATTTATTTTGCTTACCTACCCCTGGACGTTTCCTGATTGTGGGTGTCATTTACAGCCCAACAGTCCTTGTGAATATTAAGTACCCATAAGCATTGTTTTTAAAGTTGCAGTTGCAGGAAAGGGCAACAAGGCATCGGAATTTATTCGTACTCAACTTGATTGCTAGGGAAAACAGAGGCTTAGTGGAACTCCTCTTCCTAGGTTGTAAATTAGAGTGTAAAGTACCAGGACAGATACCCAAAATCTTGTGTCACATTACTTCTTGTTTAATTTAATTTTTATTTCTTATCAGAGTAAATTTGATTACAGTGTTGTGTTTGTTGTAGGTGTACAGAATCTGGTTCATTCATAGCTATACATACATCTAATCAGGTTTAGATTCATTCCCATGTTGGTCATTAGAGAGAGTTGAGTAGACCTCCCTTGGCATCTAGTAGGTCCTTCTTGTTTATATATTTTATATGAATTATTAAATGCATGTTAACCCCAACATCCTAATTTTTCCATTCCTTTCACTTTTTCTAAGTCTGTATGGGTTTTTCGCAGTGGAAATATGTTCATGGGTATCAATTTGTAGATAACACTAGTAAATGATATCATCGGATAATTGTCTTCCTTTTTGTGACTTACTTTACGTAGTACGATTAGCCCTAGGTTCATCAGTGGTGCTGCAGAAGGCATTGTTTCCTCTTTTCCATGGCTAATATTCGATTGTGTACATGTACCACTTCTTCTTTCTCCATTCATCTGTACGTGGACATTTTGCTTGCATCCATGTCTGGCTATTGTAAGTATCGCTGAACAGCACTTTTGGGTGCCTGTGTCTTTCTGAATTGTGGTGTTCTCGGGTTACAGGCCCGTTAGTGGTTTGGCAGGATCACAAAGTAGCTCAACTGTTAGCTTTTAAAGGCACCTTCATTCCGTTCTGATTAGTGGCTGTTACCAGTTTACATCCCAGCAACAGCATAGGAGGGTATCCATTCTCAGAAACCCATTCAGCATTTGTTGTTTGCAGACATTTTTTTTCTGATGGCCATTCAGACTATTGTGAGGTGATGCCTTTTTGTAGTTTAAATTTGCATGTCCCTAATAATTCTTGATGTTGAACATTTTTTCATGTCCTTTAAAAAAAAACACTGTGAGGAAATTTACCTCTTGAAATTGTCTTCTCCAGATTTTCTACTGTTTTGCATATTAATGTCCATTCCTGATCGCAGGCTATATTTTTTGAGGGCAGGTGGCATTTAAAGCCCTGCAGTCCTTGTAAATATTAAGTGACTAATAGCACTGGGATTAAAGCTGCTGTTGCGGGAATCGGCCACAAGGCGGCAGATTTCGACATTCCCAGCTCTGGTTACAAGGGCAGGAGAGCCTTCCTGGAAATTTGTGTTCCTAGGTTGCAAATTGTAGTGGAATGTCCCAGGACAAACTCCCAAAAGCTTATGTCTCCTACTTATGTTTGTTTTTTTAATTTATTTTATGTTTTTTATTGGAGTAAATTTTATTAAGAGTGTTGTGATTCTCTGGGGTTACTGATTCTGACCAATTTTTCATACATATATCTGTTCATCTTTGGATCCTGTTACCATGTAGGTTATTACAGAGTGTTGAGTAGACCTCCCTTGGTACTTGGTAGGTGTTAGGTGATTATATAATTTATATATCTTATATGTCATATGTTTATATACATATAACATGCATTAGTGTATGTATGTTAAAGCCATAATCCTAAATTATCCATCCTCCCACATTTCATTTTGGTTAACCATTAGTTTGTTTTATACGTCTCTGTGTGTCTTTTCCTTTGGAAATATGTGCATTGGCAGGAATCTAAAGATAACATCTAGAAATTATATCATAGGATATATACCATAAACTATTGACTTACTTAACGTAATATGATCATTTCTACACTCACACGTAGTCATGAAAACGGCGTTGTCCATTTTTTTTCGAAAGCTAATCTTCCATTAGGTACATGTAACACTTCTTCTTTGTCCACTCATCTGTGGATTGACATTTTGGCTGCTTCCGTGTCTTGGCTATTTTGAATATTGCTGCAGTACAACTTTGTCAGTCTGTGTCTTCTCGATTTGGCTCTTAGGCGATAGGCCCAGTGGTGGGAGTGCTGGATCGAATGGCATCTCAATTTTTACTTTTAATTGCAGCTCCTTTCTGTTCTCATTACTGGCTGTTACCACTTTACATCTCACCAGCAGCTAGAGAGTACACAGTTCTCTAAAACCCCTTCAGCATTTGTTGATTGTAGATAGTTTGCCGATGGTCATTCGACTGATGTGAGTTGAAACCTTTTTGTAGATTAGATTTGCATGAGTCTAATCATTCCTGATGTTGAGCTTTTAACCATTTCCTTTTTTTAAAAAAAAAAGTGTCTAAAACTTACCTCTTCATGCTACCTTTCTGAAAAATTGGCCAGTTGTGAATTTTTTTGGCCATTCCCTAACTCAGGACATTTTTTGAGGGCAGATGTGCTTTACAGCCCCGAGTCCTTGTGAATGTTTCTTGTTTTTGTTTTTTTGAGGTACGTGGGCCTCTCAGTATTGTGGCCTCTCCCGTTGTGGGGCACAGGCTCAGCGGCCATGGCTCACGGGCCCAGCCACTCTGCGGCATGTGGGATCCTCCCGGACCGGGGCACGAACCCGTGTCCCCTGCATCGGCAGGCTGACTCTCAACCATTGCGCCACCAGGGAAGCCCTCTGTGAATGTTAAGTGACCGTTAGCTGTAAGTTTAAAGCTGCTCTTGCGGGAAACGGCCACAAGGCGGCAGCATTTCTCCATTTCCAACTCTGGGTTTGGGGGCAACAGAGCCTTCCTGGAAATCGTGTTAGTAGGCTGCAAGTTAGAGTGGAATGTGGCAGGGAAAACCCCCAAGAGCTTATATGTCCTTACTTCTTGTGTGTTTTTTAAATTTAATTTTTATTTATTATCAGAGCAAATTTGATAAAAATGTTTGTTTTAGGTGTACGGAATCTGATTCATTACATCTATGTATATAACTATTCATCTTTGGGTCCTTTCCCGTGTAAGTTATTACAGAGTGTTAAGTAGACCTCTCTTGGTATTGCATAGGTATTTTGTGATATATATTTCATATGTATCAGTACATGTCTGTTAACCCCCATATCCTAATTCATACATTCCTTACACTTTTCCATTTGATTAAACTTAATTTTGTTTTCTTAATCTATGTGTGTCCTTCTCTTGGAAATAATTTCATGGGTATCAATTTTTAGGCAACACCTATAAGTGATGTCATAAGATATCTGTTTTTCGGTTTCCTCCCTACTTTAAATTGGGTGTTTATCTCTAGGTCCTTCTATGGTGGTGCAAGCGGCACTGTTTCATTCTTTTCCATGGCTAATATTCCACGTGTACATGGACCACTTCTTCGTTGTGCATTTTTCTGTTGATGGACATTTTGGTTTCTTCCAAGTCTTGGCTGTGTTAAATGTTGCTGCAGCGCAGGATGGCCAGCCTGTGTCCTTTTGATTCTGGTCTGCTCAGGTGATAGGCGCATCAAAGGGCCTACCAGGTCACATGGTAGCTCAATTTCTACCTTTAAACGCACCTCTATTATGTTCTCACTACTGACTGTTACCAGTTTACATCCCTTCAGAAGTTAGAGAGTACACAGTTCACTAAAACCCCTTCAGCATCTATTCTTTGTAGACTTTTTGCTGAAGATCATTCTGACGGCTGTGAGGTGAAAGTTTTTGTAGACTGGATTTGTATGGCTTTATTACTTCCTGATGTTCAGAACTTTTTCATACCCTTGTTTTATAAAACAAAGAAAAAGGAAAAGACAAATGGTGTGTTAAATATACCTCTTGAACTGTGTTCTTCAAATGTGGACGTGTTTTGAATTTCTTGGTCAGTTTACAACCTCAGGATTTGTTTTGACGGCAGGTGTCATTTAAAGGCCTCAATTATTTTGAATATTAAGTAACCATTAGCCCTGGGTTTAAAGCTGTTGTTGTGTGAAACGGCCACCAGGCAGAAGCATATCTCCTTACCAAAAGTGGTTACTAGGGCAACAGAGCCTTAATGGAAGTCGTGTTCTAGGTTGTAAATTTAGAATGGAATGTGCCAGAAAAAAGCCCCTTAATTTTATGTCTCACTACTTCTTGTTCCTTTTTTAAATTTAATTTTTATTTTTTATCACAGCAAGTTTGATTACAATGGTTTCTTTGTTCTGCGTGTGCAAGATGTCATTCTTTTACACACACATATTTTTATTTTCCCTTCAGATCCTTTTGCCATGTACGTTATGACACAATGTTGAGTGCTCTTCTCTTGGTGTTCCGTAGGTCTTCGGTGATTATACATTTCACCTGTGTTTGTATGTCTCTGTTAAACCCAATATGCTAATGTATACAATCCTCACACCTTTTCATTGGTGAACCATAAGTTTGTTTAATCACTCTGTCATTGCCTTTCTCTGTGGAAATATCTTCAGTGATATCAATTTTTAGGTAACACCTATAAGTGATATCATAGGATATGTGTCTTTCGCTTTCTGACTTACTGCAAGTTGCGTGATTACCTCTAGACTCACCTATGGCGCTGCTAATGGCATTGTTTCATTTTTTTCCTTGGCTAATATTCCATCTGTACACGTACCAGTTCTTCTTTGTCCGCTCATCTGTTGATGGGCTTTTTGGTTGCTTCCATGTCTTGGCTGTTGTAATACTGCTGCAATGCAGATTTGCCTGCCTGTGTCTTTCCACTTCTGTCTTCTTTCTTAGGTTATAGGCCCAGGAGTGGGCCTGCTGGATCATATCGTAACTCAGTGTTTACCTTGTAAAGGCACCTCCATTCTGTTCTCATTAGTGCCTCTTACCAAGTTAAGTCCCACTTAACGTCGAGGGTATGCACTTCTCCACAAGCCCTTCAGTATTTATTGTTGGTAGTTCTGTTGCTGATGGTTCTTCTGACTGGTGTGAGCCGATACCTCTGTGGTTGGATTTGCATGCGTCTCATAATCCCTTGAAATTGAGCTTTCAGGCATGTCTTATTTTTCTTCAAACTGCGTGTACAGCTTACCTCTTCAAATACTTTTCTGGAAGTATGTGCCACATTTTGAAATATTTTGGCCATCACCTCCCTCAAGACATTTTGAGGGCAGATTACATTTACAGCCCTCCACTACTTGTGCATATGAAGTCACCATTAGCACAGGTTCTAAAGCTGCTGTTGCAGGTAACGGCCAGAGGGCGGCAGCATTTCTGCGTTTCCCCCTCTGGTAACTAGTGAAACAGACCTTCCTGCCAGTGGTGTTCCTCGATTATAAATTAGAGTGGAATGTGCCCGGATAAAACCCCAAAAACTGATGTCTCCTTACTTATGTTTGTTTTTTTAAATTGAATTTATATTTTTCATTGGAGTAATATTCAGTTGTGTACATGGACCACTTCTCCTTTCTGCACTCCTCTGTTGATGGACATTTTCGTTGCTTCCAAGTGTTGGCTATGGCAAATATTGCTGGAGTGCAGGATTGCCAGCCTGTATCTCTTTGATTCTCATCCTCTCAGGTGATAGACCCAGCAGTGGGTATGCTTGATTGAACGGTCGCTCAATGTTGACCCTTTCAAGGCACCTCCATTGTGTTTTCATTAGTGGCTCTTACAACGTCCCACTTAGAACCGAGGGTACGCATTTCTTCACAACCCCTTCAGCATATATCGTTTGCAGAATATTTGCTGATGGCCATTCTGACTGGTGTGAGTGGATAGGTTTTTGTAATTTGTATTTGCATGTCTTTAATAATTCCTAATGTTCAGCATTTTTCCATGCCTTATTTTATTCTGTTAAACAAAAACAGAAAAACACTGTGAGTAAAATAAACCCCTTGAAATTGTCGTGTTGGAAGGGTGCTCTCTTTTGATATTTTTGGTCGACTTTCGACCCCAGGATTTTTTTTTTTTTTTCGAGAGCAGATGTCATTTACAGGCCTGCAATGAGTGTGAATATTTTGTGACCTTTACCATTGGGTTTAAAGCTGCTGTTGTGGAAAACGGCCACAAGGCGGCAGCATTTCTCCATTCCCAAATCGGGTTACTAGGGCAGAAGAGCCTTTGTGGAAGTCGTGTTCCCAGGTTATACTATGAATGGAATGTGCCAGGAAAAAACCCCAGAAGTTTATGTTACATTACTGCTGTACATTGTTTTAATTTTTTTAATCGGGGTAATGGTTAGAATATTGTTTGTCCTAGGTGTACACAATGTAGTTCATTTGTACATTATATATATATATATATTCATGTACAAATCTTCTTCCCATGTAAATTATTGCAGAGTGTTCCGGTGACCTCCCTTGCTATATGGTCGGTCTGTTTGATATATGTATTTAATATGTATTTGTACACAAATGGTAACCTTAATCTTAATTTATCCATTCCCCCCACCTTTCCATTTAGAGAAGCACAGTTTGTTTTCTAAGTCTGTGAGTGTCTTTCTCTGGGGAAATATGTTCATTTGTGTCAGTTTTTAGATAACACCTAAAAGTGATAACATAGGATATGTCTTTTGCTTTCCGACTTACCTCATCTTCTGTGATTATCTCTAGGCTCATCTATGGTGCCTCAAAGAGCAGTGTTTCATTGTTTTCCGTGGCTAATATTCCATTGTGTACACGGACCACTTCTTCTTGGTGCATTGTTCTGTTGATGGACGTTTTGGTTTCTCTCAAGTCTTGGCTATGGTACATGTTGCTGCAGTGCAGGATGGCCAGCCTGTGTCTTTTTGATTTGGGGCTACTCAGGTGATAGGCCCATCAGTGGGCCTACCCGATCACATGTTAGCTCAATTTTTACCTTTGAATGCATCTCCATTCCGTTCTCACTTCCGGCTGTTACCTCCCAGCAGCAGCTAGAGGGTACAGAGATCTCTAAAACCCCTTCAGCATTTACTCTTTGTAGACTTTTTTGCTGATGCTCATTCTGAAGGCTGTGAGGTGAACGTTTTTGTCGACTGGATTTGCATGGCTTTATTAATTCCTGATGTTGAGCATTTTTCCATGCCCTTTCTTTTAACAAAAAAAAGAAAGGAAAAGAAAGAAGACAGAATGTGCGTAAAATATGCCTCTTGAAATTGTCGTTTTGAAATGTGCACGTCTTTTGAGTTTTTTACTCGATTTACGACCCAAGGATTTGTTTTGAGGGCAGGTGTCATTTACAGGCCTGCAAATATTTTGAATATGAAGTGACCATTAGCGCTTGGTTTAAAGCTGCTGTTTTGAGAAACGGCCACAAGGTGGCAGCAGTTCTCCTTTACCAAATCTGGTTACTAGGGCAACAGAGCCTCAATGGAAGTCGTGTTCTAGGTTGTCAATTAGAATGGACTGTGCCAGGAAAAAGCCCCTTAATTTTATGTCTCACTACTTCTTGTTCCTTTTTTAAATTTAATTTTTATTTTTTATCACAGCAAGTTTGATTACAACGTTTTGCTTGTTCTAGGTGTGCAAAAGGTGGTTCTTTTACACATTTTCCCATGTTGGTTATGACACAACGTTGAGTAGGCTTCTCCTAGTGTTCGTAGGTCTTTGGTGATTATATATTTCACCTGTGTTTGTATGTCTCTGTTAAATACAATATACTAATGTATACAATCCTCACACCTTTCCACTGGTGAACCATAAGTCTGTTTAATGAATCTGTGATTGCCTTTCTCTGTGGAAATATCTTCACTGATATCAATTTTTAGGGAACACCTATAAGTGATATCGTAGGGTATGTGTCTTTCGCTTTCTGACTTACTGCAAGGTGCGTGATCACCTCTAGACTCACCTATGGCGCTGCTAATGGCATTGTTTCATTGTTTTCCTTGGCTAATATTCCATCTGCACATGTAACACTTCTTTGTCCACTCATCTGTGGATTGACATTTTGGCTGCTTCCGTGTCTTGGCTATTTTGAATATTGCTGCAGTACAACTTTGTCAGTCTGTGTCTTCTCGATTTGGCTCTTAGGTGATAGGCCCACTGGTGGGAGTGCTGGATCGAATGGCATCTCAATTTTTACTTTTAATTGCAGCTCCTTTCTGTTCTCATTACTGGCTGTTACCACTTTACATCTCACCAGCAGCTAGAGAGTACACAGTTCTCTAAAACCCCTTCAGCATTTATTGATTGTAGATAGTTTGCCGATGGTCACTCGACTGATGTGAGTTGAAACCTTTTTGTAGATTAGATTTGCATGAGTCTAATCATTCCTGATGTTGAGCTTTTAGCCATTTCCTTTTTTTAAAAAAAGTGTCTAAAACTTACCTCTTCATGCTATGTTTCTGAAAAATTGGCCAGTTGTGAATTTTTTTGGCCATTCCCTAACTCAGGACATTTTTTGAGGGCAGATGTGCTTTACAGCCCCGAGTCCTTGTGAATGTTTTTTGTTTTTGTTTTTTTAAGGTACGTGGGCCTCTCAGTATTGTGGCCTCTCCCGTTGTGGGGCACAGGCTCAGCGGCCATGGCTCACGGGCCAGCTGCTTCATGGCACGTGGGATCTTCCCAGACCGGGGCACGAACCCGTGTCCCCTGCATCGGCAGGCTGACTCTCAACCACTGCACCACCAGGGAAGCCCTTTGTGAATGTTAAGTGACCGTTAGCTGTGTGTTTAAAGCCGCTCTTGCGGGAAACGGCCACAATGCGGCAGCATTTCTCCATTTCCAACTCTGGGTTTTGGGGCAACAGAGCCTTCCTGGAAATCGTGTTAGTAGGCTGCAAGTTAGAGTGCAGTGTGCCAGGGCAAACCCCCAAGAGCTTATATGTCCTTACTTCTTCTTTGTTTTTTTAAATTTAATTTTTATTTATTATCAGAGTAAATTTGAAAAAATGTTTGTTTTAGGTGTACAGAATCTGATTCATTATATCTATGTATCTAATTATTCATCTTTGGATCCTTTCCCATGTAGGTTATTACAGAGTGTTAAGTAGACCTCTCTTGGTATTGCCTAGGTATTTTGTGATATATATTTCATATGTATCAGTACATGTCTGTTAACCCCCATATCCTAATTCATACATTCCTTACACTTCTCCATTTGGTTAAACTTAATTTTGTTTTCTTAATCTATGCATGTCCTCTTGGAAATAATTTCATGGGTATCAATTTTTAGGTAACACCTATAAGTGATGTCATAAGATATCTGTTTTTCAGTTTCCTCCCTACTTTAAATTGGGTGTTTATCTCTAGGTCCTTCTATGGTGGTGCAAGCGGCACTGTTTCATTCTTTTCCATGGCTAATATTCCACGTGTACATGGACCACTTCTTCGTTGTGCATTTTTCTGTTGATGGACATTTTGGTTTCTTCCAAGTCTTGGCTGTGTTAAATGTTGCTGCAGCGCAGGATGGCCAGCCTGTGTCCTTTTGATTCTGGTCTGCTCAGGTGATAGGCGCATCAAAGGGCCTATAAGATCACATGGTAGCTCAATTTTTACCTTTAAACGCACCTCTATTATGTTCTCACTACTGACTGTTACCAGTTTACGTCCCTTCAGACGCTAGACGGTATACAGTTCTCTAAAGCCCCTTCAGCATTTATTCTTTGTAAACGTTTTACTGATGATCATTCTCACGGCTGTGAGGTGAAAGTTTTTGTAGACTGGATTTGCATGGCTTTATTAATTCCTCATGTTCAGAATTTTTTCCTACCCTTTTTTTAAACAAAAAAGAAGGAAAAGACAAACGGTACATTAAGTATGCCTCTTGAAACTATGTACTTGAAATGTGGACGTCTTTTGAATTTCTTGGTAGATTTACAACACCAGGATTTGTTTTGATGGCAGGTGTCATTTACAGGCCTGAAGTATTTTGAATATTAAGTGACCATTAGCACTGGGTTTAAATCTGCTGTTGTGTGAAACGGTCACAAGGCGGCAGCACATCTCCTTACCAAATCTTGTTACTAGGGAAACAGAGCCTTAATGGAAGTCCTGTTCTAGGTTGTAAATTAGAATGGAATGTGCCAGGAAAAAGCCCCTTAGTTTTATGTCTCACTACTTCTTGTCCCTTTTTTAAATTTAATTTTTATTTTTTATCACAGCAAGTTTGATTGCAATGTTTTGCTTGTTCTAGGTGTGCAAGAGTTGGTTCTTTTACACATATACATATATCTATTCTTCTTTAGATCCTTTTCCCATGTAGGTTATGACACAACGTTTGGTATTCTGTAGGTCTTTGGTGATTATACATTTCACCTGTGTTTGTATGTCTCTGTTAAACCCAATATGCTAATGTATACAATCCTCACACTTTTTCATTGGTGAACCATAAGTTTGTGTAATCAATCTGTGATTGCCTTTCTCTGTGGAAATATCTCCACTGGTATCAATTTTTAGGTAACTTCTATAAGTGATATCATAGGATATGTGTCTTTCGCTTTCTGACTTACTGCAAGTTGCGTGATTACCTCTAGACTCACCTATGGTGCTGCAAATGGCATTGTGCCATTGTTGTTTTCCTTGGCTAATATTCCATCTGTACATGTACCAGTTCTTCTTTGTCCGCTCATCTGTTGATGGACTTTCTGGTTGCTTCCATGTCCTGGCTATTGTAATACTCCTGCAATGCAGATTTGCCTGCCTGTGTCTTTCCACTTCTGTCTTCTTAGGTTATAGGCCCAGGAGTGGGCCTGCTGGATCATATCGTAACTCAGTGTTTACCTTGTAAAGGCACCTCCATTCTGTTCCCATTAGTGCCTCTTACCAGGTTAAGTCCCACTTAACGTCGAGGGTATGCACTTCTCCACAACCCCTTCAGCATGAATTGTTGGTAGTTCTGTTGCTGACGGTTCTTCTGACTGGTGTGAGCTGATACCTCTTTGTGGTTGGATTTGCATGCGTCTCATAATCCCTTGAAATTGAGCTTTCAGGCATGTCTTATTTTTCTTCAAACTGCAAGTACAGCTTACCTCTTCAAATTCTTTTCTTGAAGTCCGTTCCACAATTTGAAGTATTTTGTCCAATACCTCCCTCAAGACATTTTGAGGGCAGATTACATTTTACAGCCCTCCAGGACTTGTGCATATGAAGTCACCATTAGCACGGGTCTTAAAGCTGCTGTTGCAGGTAACGGCCAGAGGGCGGCAGCATTTCTGCGTTCCCCACTCTGGTAACTAGTGAAACAGAACTTCCTGCCAGTGGTGTTCCTCGGTTATAAATTAGAGTGGAATGTGCCCGGATAAATCCCTAAAAGCTGATGTCTCCTTATTTATGTTTGTTTTTTAAATGGAATTTCTACTTTTCACTGGAGTACTCTTCCATTGTGTCCATGGACCACTTCTCCTTTCTGCATTCCTGTGTGGCTGGACATTTTCGTTGTTTCCAAGTGTTGGCTACGATAAACATTGCTGGATTGCAGGATTGCCAGCCCGTGTCTTCTTGATTCTCATCCTCTCAGGCGATAGACCCAGCAGTGGCTGTGCTTGATTGAACGGTCGCTCAATGTTGACCCTTTCCAGGCAGCTCCATTGTGTTTTCATTAGTGGCTCTTACCACGTCCCACTTAGAACCGAGGGTACGCATTTCTCCACAACCCCTTCAGCATTTCTTTTTTGCAGAATTTTTGCTGATGGCCATTCTGAGTGGTGTGAGCTGATAGATTTTTGTAATTTATATTCGCATGTCTTTAATAATTCCTAATGTTCAGCATTTTTCCACGCATTTTTTATTCTGTTAAACAAAAACAGAAAGAATCTGTGAGTACAATAAATCTCTCGAAATTGTCCTCTTGGAAGGTTACCCTCTTTTGATTTTTTTGGTCGATTTTCGACCCCAGGATTTTTTTTGAGAGCAGGTGTCATTTCCAGGCCTGCAATGAATGTGAATATTTAGTGACCCTTAGCACTGGGTTTAAAGCTGCTGTTGTTGGAAACGGCCACAAGGCGGCAGCATTGCTACATTCCCACATACGGTTACTAGGGCAGCAGAGCCCTTCTGGAAGTCCTGTTCCCAGGTTGTACATTAGAATGGAATGTGCCAGGAAAAACCCCCATAAGTATGTCACATTACTTCTTGTTCGTTAATTTTTTTAATCGGGGTAATGATTAGAATATTGTTTGTCCTAGGTGTACACAATCTGGTTCATTTGTACATTATATCTATTCATGTACAGACCCTCTTCCCATGTAAATTATTGCAGAGTGTTCCGGTGACCTCCCTTGCTATATGGTCGGTGTTTTGATACATGTATTTAATATGTATTTGTACACATACGGTAACCCTAATCTTAATTTATCCATTCCACCCACCTTTCCTTTTAGATAACCAGAGTTATCTAAAAAGCCACAAGGTGGAAGCATTTCTACATTTCCAACTCTGGGTTTTAGGGCAACAGAACCTTCCTGGAAATCGTGTTAGTAGTCTGCAAATTAGAGTGGAATGTGCCAGGGAAAACCCCCAAGAGCTTATATCTCCTTGCTTCTTGTATGTTTTTTAAATTTAATTTTTATTTATTATCAGAGCAAATTTGTTGAAAGTGTTGTGTGTGTTCTAGGTGTACAGCATCTGGTTCATTATATCTATGTATCGATCTATTCATCTTTGGATCCTTTCCCGTGTAGGTTATTACAGAGTGCTGAGTAGAACTCTCTTGGTATTGTTAGGTATTTTGTGATTATATATTTCATATTTATTAGTACATGTCTGTTAACCCCTATATCCTAACTCATACATTCATTACAGTTTTCCATTTGGTTAAACATAACTTGGTTTTCTGAATCTATGCGTGTCCTTCTCTTGGAAATGAGTTCATGGGTATCAACTTTTAGGTAACATCTATACGTGATGTCACAGGATATCTGTCTTTCGGTTCCTTTCATACTTCAAGTTGGGTGATTATCTCTAGATCCTTCTACCGTGGTGCCAACGGCACTGCTCCATGCTCTTCCGTGGCTCATGTTCCATTGTGTACACGGACCACTTCTTCTTGGTGCATTGTTCTGTTGATGGACATTTGGGTTTCTTCCAAGTCTTGGCTATGGTACATGTTGCTGCAGTGCAGGGTGGCCAGCCTGTGTCCTTTTGATTCTGGTCTGCTCGGGAGATAGGCCCATCAGTGGGCCTACCCGATTACAGGTTAGCTCAATTCTTACCTTTAAATGCACCTCCCTTCTGTTCTCACTACTGGCTGTCACCAGGTTACATCCCACCAGCAGCTAGAGGGTACGCAGTCCTCTAAAACTACTTCAGCATTTATTCTTTGTAGACTTTTTTGCTGATGATCATTCTGACGGCTGTGAGGTGAACGTTTTGGTAGACTGGATTTGCATGGCTTTATTAATTCCTGATGTTGAGCATTTTTCCATGCCCTTGTTTTTAACAAAGAAAAAAAAGACAAAATGTGTGTAAAATATGCCTCTTGAAATCGTCGTTTTGAAATGTGCACGTGTTTTGAATTTTTTGCTCGATTTCCGATCCAATGATTTGTTTTGAGGGCAGGTGTCATTTACAGGCCTGCAATTATTTTGAATATCAAGTGACCATTAGTGCTGGGTTTAAAGCTGCTGTTGTGGGAAACGGCCACAAGGAGGCAGCATTACTCCATTCCCAAATCTGGTTACTAGAGCAGCAGAGCCTTACTGGGATTCGTGTTCCGAGGTTGTAAATTAGAATGGACTGTGCCAGGAAAAACACCCATAAGTTTATGTCACATTTCTTGTTCGTTGTTTTAATTTTTTTAATCGTGGTAATGATTATAATATTGTTTGTCCTATGTGTACACAATCTGATTCTTTTTGTACGGTATATATATTCTTGTACAGATCCTCTTCCCATGTAAATTATTACAGTGTACAAATGAACCAGATTGTGTACACCTAGAACAAACCATATTGTAATTATTACCCCATTTTTAAATATTACAACAACGCGCAAGAACTAACAAGACATAAACTTATGGGGGGCCTTGTGGCCGTTTCCGACAACAGCAGGTTTAAAACCGAGTCGTAATGGTCAGTAAGTATTCACAATCATTGCAGGTCTATAAAAGACACCCGGCCTCTGAAAAAATCCTGGCATCGAAAATCGACCAATAAATGAAAAGAGGGCAACCTTTAAGAAGACAATTTCAAGAGGTATATTTTACTTACTATTTTTTCTGTTTTTTTTTTAAATGAAAAAGGCATGGGAAAATGCTGAACTTTAGGAATTATTAAAGACATGCAAATCCAAATTACAAAAACCTATCGGCTCACTCCAGCCAGAATGGCCATCAGCAAAAATTCTGCAAAGAATAAATGCTGAAGGGGTTGTGGAGAATTGAGTATCCTCGGTTCTAAGTGGACATGGTAAGAGTCACTAATGAACACACAATGGACGTGCCTTGAAAAGGTCAACATTTAGCTATCATTCAATCAAGCATACCCACTGCTGGGTCTATCACCTGAGAGGATGAGAATCAAAAAGACACGGGCTGGCAATCCTGCAATCCAGCAATGTTTACCATAGCCAACACTTGGAAGCAATGAAAATGTCCAGCCACAGAGGAATGCAGAAAGGAGAAGTGGTCCATGTACACAATGGAATAGTACTCCAGTGAAAAGTAGAAATTCCATTTTAAAAACAAACGTAAGTAAGGAGACATCAGCTCTGGGGGGTTTATCCGGGCACATTCCACTCTAACTCACTACCGAGGATCACCACTGGCAGGAAGGTGTGTTTCCCTAGTTACCAGAGTGGGGGACGCAGAAATGCTGCCGCCCTCTGGCCGGTACCTGAAACAGCAGCTTTAAAACCTGTGCTAATGGTCACATCATATGCACAAGTACTGGAGGGCTGTAAATGAAACCTGCCCTCAAAATGTCTTGCAGGATGTAATGGCCAAAATATTTCAAAATGTGGCACATACTTCAAGAAAGAAAACAATTTGAAGAGGTAAGATGTATGTGTCTAATAAGTCTTAAAAATTGAGCTTTAAGGCATGTCTTTTTTTTAGCACATGCACATCCAACCACAAAGAGGTATCAGCTCACATCAGTCAGAATAACCATCAGCAAAAAAAACTACAAACAATAAATGCTGAAGGGGTTGTGGAGAAATGCATACCCTCAACTTTAACTGAGATGTAACCTGGTAAAAGCCACTAATGAGAACAGAATGGAGGTGCCTTTACAAGGTAAACACTGAGCTATGATATGATCCAGCAGGCACACTCCTGGGCCTATAATCTAAGAAGACAGAATTGGAAAGACACAGGCAGGCAAATCTGCATTGCAGGAGTATTACAATAGCCAAGACATGGAAGCAACCAAAAAGCCCATCAACAGATGAGCGGACAAAGAAGAACAGGGACCTGTACAGATGGAATATTAGCCAAGGGAAAAAATGGCACAACGCCATTTGCAGCGCCATAGGTGAGTCTAGAGGTGATCACACAACTTGTAGTAAGTCCGAAAGCAAAAGACACATAATCCTATGATATCACTTATAGGTGTTCCCTAAAGATTGATACCAGGGAAGATATTTCCACAGAGAAAGGCAATCACAGATTCATTAAACAAACCTACTGTTCACCAAATGGAAAGGTGTGAGGACTGGATACATTAGGATATTGGGGTTAACAGAGATATACAAACACAGGTGAAATATATAATCACCAAAGCCCTACGGAATACGAAGAGTACTCAACATTGTGTCATGACCACATGGAAAAAGGATCTGAAGAATAGATATATATATATATGTGTGTGTGTGTGTGTGTGTGTGTGTATAAAAAAAACACATCTTGCACACCTAGAACAAACAAAACACTGTAATCCAATTTGCTGTCATAATAAATAAAAATTAACGGTCTCTTTCCCGGTACATTCCATTCTAATTTACAACCTAGAACACGAGTTCCACTAAGGCTCTGTTGCACTAGTTACCAGTTTTGGTAAAGGAGAAATACTGCCGCCTTGTGGCCGTGTCGCACAACAGCAGCTTTAAACCCAGCGCTAATGGTCACTTAATATTCAAAATAATTGCCAGCCTGTAAATGACACCTGCCCTCAAAAAAAATTTGGGGATTGTAAATCGACCAAAAAATTCAAAAGACGTCAACATTTCAAGGAGACATTTTCACGAGGCATATTTTATGCACATTTTGTCTCTTCTTTTTGTTGTTGTTTTTTAAAAAGGCATGGAAAAATGCTCATCAAGAAATAATAAAGACATGCAAATCCAATCCAAAAACGTTCACCTCACAGCCGTCAGAATGATCATCAGCAAAAAAGTCTACAAAAGGGCTTCCCTGGTGGCGCAGTGGTTGAGAATCCGCCTGCCGATGCAGGAGACACGGGTTCGTGCCCTGGTCCGGGAAGATCCCACATGCCGCGGAGCAACTAAGCCCGTGAGCCATGGCCGCTGAGCCTGTGCGTCCGGAGCCTGTGCTCCGCAACGGGAGAGGCCACAACAGTGAGAGGCCCGCATAACGAAAAAAAAAAAAAAAAAAAAAAAAAAAAAAAAAAAAAAAAAAAAAAAAAAAAGTCTACAAAGAATAAATGCTGCAGGGGTTTTAGAGAACTCTGTGCCCTCTAGCTGCTGGTGGGATGTAACCTGGCAACAGCCAGTAGTGAGAACAGAATGGAGGTGTGTTTAAATGTAAAAATTGAGGTACCAAGTGATCTGGTAGGCTCACTGATGGGCCTATCTCCTGAGCAGACCAGAATCAAAAAGACACAGGCTGGCCATCCTGCACCGCAGCAACATGTACCATAGCTAAGACTTGAAAAAAACCAAAATTTCCATCAACAGAAAAATGCACCAAGAAGTGGTCCAGCTACACAATGGAATATTAGCCACGGAAAAGAATGAAACAGTGCCGTTGACACCACCTTAAAAGGATCTAGAGATAATCACGGAACTTGAAGTAAGAAAGAAACCGAAAGACAGTTATCCTATGACATCACTTATAGGTGTTACCTAAAAGTTGATACCCACGAAATAATTTCCAAGAGAAGGACACGCATGGATTCAGAAAACCAAATTATCTTTAACCAAATGGAAATGTGTTAGGAATGTGTGAATTAGGATATGGGGGTTAACAGACATGTACTAATACATATGAAATATATAATCACAAAATACCTAAGGAATACCAAGAGAGGTCGACTCAACACTCTGTAATAACCTACACGGGAAAGGATCCAAAGATGAATAGATCGATACATAGATATAATGAACCAGATGCTGTACACCTAGAACACACATTTTTATCAAATTTGCTCTGATAATAAATAACAAATTTTAAAAACAAACAAGAAGTAAGGAGATATAAGCTTTGGGGGTTTGCCCTGGCACAATGCACTCTAATTTGCAGACTACTAACACGATTTCCAGGAAGCCTCTGTTGCCCAAAAACCCAGAGTTGGAAATGGAGAAATGCTTCCGCCTTGTGGCCGTTTCCCTTAAGAGCGGCTTTAAACCCACGGCTAACGGTCACTTAACATTCACAAAGACTCAGGGCTGTAAAAGACACCTGCCCTCAAAAAATGTCCTGAGCTAGGGAATGGCAAAAAAAACTCAACACACAGCAAATTTTTCAAGAAGATCCTAAGAAGGGGTAAGTTTTACTCTTTAAAACAAAAAAAAAAAAAGGAAAATGAATATAAAAGCTCAACATCAGGAATTATTAGACTCCTGCAAATCTAATCTACAAAAGGTTTCAACTCATGCCACTCGGATTACCATCAGCAAAATGTCTACAAACATTAAATCCTGAATCGGTTTTAGAAAACTGGGTACCCTCTAGCTGCTGGTGAGTTGTAAAGTGGTAAGAGCTAATAATGAGAACAGAAAGGAGCTGCGTTTCAAAGTAAACACTGAGCCAGCACTCCATCCAACAGGCCCACCGCTGGACCTCCCAATTGCGAAGACCGGAGTTGAGAAGACACACGCTGCAAGAGCTACAGTGCAGCCATTTTCACAGTAGCCAAGACACAGAAGCAACCAAATGTCCATCAACAGACGAATGGATAAAGAAGTGTACACAATGGAATATTAGTCATGGAAAACAAGGAAACACTGCTCTTTGAGGCACCGTAGATGAGTCTAGAGATCATCACAGAACATGAGGAAACTCATAAAGTAAAAGACACATATCCTATGATATCACTTATAGGTGTTATCCAACAACTGACACAAATGAACGTATTTCCACAGAGAAAGACACTCACAGACTTAGAAAACAAACTATGGTTATCTAAAAGGAAAGGTGGGAGGAATGGATAAATTAAGATTAGGTTTACCAGGCTTCCCTGGTGGCGCAGTGGTGGAGAGTCCGCCTGTCGATGCGGGGGGCGCAGGTTCGCGCCCCGGTCCGGGAGGATCCCACGTGCCGCGGAGCGGCTGGGCCCGTGAGCCGTGGCCGCTGAGCCTGCGCGTCCGGAGCCTGTGCTCCGCAACGGGAGAGGCCACAACGGTGAGAGGCCCGTGTACCGCAAAAACAAACAAACAAACAAAAAAGATTAGTTTTACCATACATATACAAATACATATTCAATACATATATTAAAAAGAACGACCATATACCAAGGGAGGTCTATGGTACACTCTGTAATACTGTACATGGGAAGAGGGTCTGTACATGAATAGATATATAGATATATACTGTACAAATGAACCAGACTGTGTACACCTAGAACAAACAATATTATAATCATTACCGCAATTTTTAAAATTAAATTAGAACAACGGACAAGTAATGAGACATAAACTTATGGATGTTTTTCCTGGCACATTCATTTCTAATTTACCACGTAGGAACACGACTTCTAGGAAGGCTCTTCTGCCCTAGTAACCAGATTTGTGAATAGAGAAATGCTGCCGCCTTGTGGCCTTTTCCCACCACAGCAGCTTTCAACCCAGTGCTAATGGTCACTTAATATTCATAATTATTGCATGGCTTGTAAATGACACCTGCCGTCAAAAAATGTCCTGACGTATGTAATGGCCAGAAAAATTCAAAACAGCAATAATTTTTCAAGAAAATAATTTGAAGACATAAGTTTTACTCACTCTTTTTCTAAAAAATAAAAGTACATGGATAAAAGCTCAATATCAGGAAGTACTGGTCGCATGCGAATCCAAACTACCAAAAGGTATCACCACCCAACATTCAAAATGCCATCAGCCAATGTCTACAAGCAATAAGTGCTTGAAGGATTTGTGGAGAAATGCATGCCCACCATGCTGTTGGTTGGATATAAACTGGTAACAGCTAATAATGAGAACAGAATGAGCTCCGTTTAAAAGGTAAAAATTGAGCCATCACGATCCGGCTGAGCCACTCATGGGCCTACAACCTCCGAGCCGGAGACACAAAGGCAGGCAAACGTGCGCTGCAGCCGTATTTACGATTAGCCAAGACATGGAAGGAGGCAAAATGTCTGTCAACAGATAAATGGGAAAAGAAGAAGTGGCACATGTACCTAATGGAATATTAGCCTTGAAAATAAATGAACAATGCCCTTTTCATGACTACAAGTGAGCCCAGAAATAATCATATTACGTTAAGTAAGTCAGAAGGGTGTGACAAATATACTATGACATCATTTATCAATGTTATCCTCAGTTTGCTACCAGTGAAAATATTTCCACAGAAAAGGTCACTCACAGGCTTAGAAAAGAAACTAGGGGTTAACCAAAATGAAAGGTGGGAGGGTGGACGAATTAGGATTAGGGGGTTAACATACTAATGCGTCTTATTTGTATATAAACATATAACATATAAAATATATAAACTATATAATCACTAATACACACGAAATATATAATCACCAAACACCTACCAAATACCGAGGGAGGTGTACTCAACACTGTAATAACCTACCTGGTAACAGGATCTGAAAATGAACAGATATACGTATGAATAATTGACCAGATTCTGTACACCCGGACATTCACAACACTCTAACCAAACTTACTCCGATAAAAACATATAAACTAAATTTAAAAAACAAACATAAGTAAGGAGACATAAGCCTGTTGGGGTTTGTCCTGGAACATTCCTCTCTAATTTGCAACCTACGGACACGACTTACAGGAAGGCTCTGCTGCCCTTGTAACCAGAGCTGGGAATGTAGAAATCTGCCGCCTTGTGGCCAGTTCCCGCCACATCAGCTTTAAACCCAGTGCTGATGGTCAATTTTTAATATTCACAAGGACTGCAGGGCTTTAAATGACAGCTGCCGTCTGCAGCCCCAGGAGGGCCCCACCAGCCCTCAAGGAGGCGGGGGGCTAGCAGGTTGCTACACCCAGTCCTGCATTAATGCACCCATGTCCACCGAGTGCCCTCCTGTCTGGGCTCTGCTGGACCTGGGGCCGCCCAGGCAGAGCAGGGCCAACACCACCTTCCCCAGATGGGAGGGCAGGAAGGAACCAGGCATGACTCCAGACACCCTCCACAAGCCGTGACTGACATCGAGTTCAATGTGAAACACTCAGAGACAGCACAGACATTTCATTCTTCTCTCAGAGCCCAGGACTGGGGGATAGAAAGACAGTGGTCCAGCTCAACTCCCTGACTCCTGTGTGACCCTGGGCAAATCCTATCCATCCTGGAGACCTCGGAGAAGAGAAAGGAAGGGCAACGGGGTGCAGTTATGCTGAAACCTAACCCTAACCCTAAGGAACCCTAACCGCTAACCCTAACACCCTAACCCCAGACCGCTAGACCCTCTACCCTGACTCTCAAACCCTGACCCCTGACCCTTAAACCCTGACCTGACTCAAACCCCAGACCTAAACCCTAGCCCAGTGGATACCAAGGGATGATGGTACTCTGGAATAAACCAAGGGATTCATGGACTTGAACTTAGCAATAGTTTCTTAGATCTGACACTAAAACACAAGCAATGAAAGAACAAAACAGATAACCTGGAGTTCCTCAAAATTACTTTTGTACATCAAAAGAGGCTATCCCGAAAGTAAAAAGACAGCCCACAGAATGGAAGAAAACATAGGCACATTATACATCTAATAAGAGTCTTCATCCAGAATATATCCCTAGGACGGAGGTCACGATGCCCCGTGGTCACCCCACCCCGCTGGTTGAAACACTCACCTGGAAGCAGGGAGGAGAGACAAAGGCGGGGCAGAGCCTGGGACCCGACACCCACCTGCCCTGGACCCCCACAGGAAGGGGACAGAGACATCTTGAGCTTCAGCCCGGTTTGGGGAGACACTTTGTTCCAGCAACAAACCTTTTCCTTAAAAGCCAAGGTGCTGGGACTTCCTTGGTGGTCCAGTGGTTAAGAGTTCGCCTTCCAATGCAGTGGGTGCGGGTTCGATCCCTGGTTGGGGAAATAAGATCCCACATGCCTTGCGGCCAAAAACCAAAACATGAAACAGAAGCAATATTGTAACAAATTCAATAAAAACTTTAAAAAAGATAAAAAGCCAAGGTGCTTTACAGACCCCTCCCCAGCTGTCACAGAAAGCCAGGCTTAATCTCATCACACTTTTCTCAAACCCCAGCTCACGCTGAGACCACCTCTCAGGTGATGGCGCTTCAGAACAGCCCCTTTAGAAGATCCCTGGATTTCAGCTCTCCCAAAGCTGGGGGACCGGGCCGAGGCGTCCCTGAGTAAACGTGAGCTGACCCCCAGGCCAGCTGCTGCTGAACTGTTCCCGCCCTTCCCAAGTAAAACACCTGAATGTGTGCAAGGACTTGAAAGCCTAGAGGAAGGGCCGTGGGGCCACACCAGCCACAGCACGCAGGCCGACGTGGGGCCTGCAGGCCAGCCAGCATGGTCCTGGCCCCGGGCGCTCTTCTGGAAGCTTTCCATTTCCCTGCCTGACGTACCCCTCCTGTCCCAGCCCCCACTGCTTTTTTCCTTCCTCACCTCTGCCCGGGGAGAAATTCCAGCGGCAGGTATGGGTGACACATCCTCTTCTTTAGCAGGTGGCAGCCCGGCAACTCCTGCAGAAAGTCCACCAGAGCCCCACTCGCACCGGGACACGCACAGAGCCGTGGGCCCTACTCCCTCCCAGCAGCCCAGCCCCGAGACTGCCGACGGGGCAGAGAATATGGCATCAGGCACAGCTGCAGGGGCTCTTGCTGCCTGGAGCGGGGTTTATATTGACCTCGGCCCAGGCACACCTGGGGAGGACTGGCCGGCCGGGTCAGACTGCCCAGGTCAGCCACTCCTCGCCCCTCAGGGGCTCACAGTTGCAGAAAATGGGCCTTGCTGCACCGGCCAGGTCCAAGGAACAGATGTGGGGTCCTGAGGGTCAGGATAGACAAGGGGCTGCAGCCCTGGCTTGTTTTCTAACCATTTTATCTGGCCCATGAGTGGGAGACAACTTCAAGAAGACCCTCTCCTAATGAGAGGAACCCAGGAGTCAGGGAGAGGAGGGGTGGTGGGTGGAGACAGAGACCTGGTGCCCCGGCTGCAGTGGAAGTCTCTGGAAGACCAGGC
Organism: Kogia breviceps; assembly: GCF_026419965.1. Classification (NCBI taxonomy): domain Eukaryota; kingdom Metazoa; phylum Chordata; class Mammalia; order Artiodactyla; family Physeteridae; genus Kogia; species Kogia breviceps. The sequence continues at coordinate 103,010 of NC_081327.1, forward strand.
GGAGGGAGGCCACACAGAGTGAAGCCCAGGGTCACAGACCTGTCGGAGCTGCTGTTTGCTAGTTCAGGTCCTAATCTGAGGTGCTCTGTGTCAGCTCTGAGTGACAGGTGAGATGGGGGTGCTCTGCAATGAGGGCTACGTGCACGGTTCCTGTGTGCCCAGCCCTGCCGTGGTACCTGCACAGAGGTGTTCCTTATCCAAGGAGGGCCCTGACCACAAGAGCCCCGTGGGCTGCTGGGTAGCTGCCCAGGTGAGCTCCATATCCTGGGAGGGCCCTGACCACAAGAGCCCCGTGGGCTGCTGGGTAGCTGCCCAGGTGAGCTCCATATCCTGGGAGGGACCTGACCACGAGAGCCCCGTGGGCTGCTGGGTACCTGCTCAGGTGAGCTCCATATCCTAGGAGAGGCCTGTCCACGAGAGCCCCGTGCACTGGGAGGGGTGTATGCACAAGCTGCCTCTCTTTGCAGCTGGCACAGAGTTGCTTAGGATGTAGATTAAAATCAGCCGAGGGCAGAGGTCAGGAGCAACGTCGGGGGTCCCTTGGGTGTGGTCACCCAGGGAAGCCCACCTGAATCCTGAGGTGCAGGGTTTGGGGGGGTCGGTCATGCCGACATGAGGACCACCACGTGCCCGACCTCGGCCTCCAGCCCCCAGGGGCGACTCAGGAAGCCCCACAGTGCATCGCGCCATCGGCACAGACCAGCCTGGAGCGAGGCCCACGGGGCACAGACACTCCCATCAGACTCAAGGTGACCTCCTGGAGCCAGGAGCAGAGGCCCGGCCACTCTGTGGGCAGGTGAACCTGCACCACACAGGCCCTGGTGCAGTGCCCGTTCCGTGGGGCCAGCATGGGTGCACGCGGCTCAGCCAGTGTCCCTGTGCCTCAGCCTGTGACCGCTGACCACACTGTCCTGCTCTGCTCACAAGAGCGAGGCCGATGGAGGGACAACGGGGGTGGGAACAAAGCCGGGTCACGGTCAGGTGAGAGAGGGTCCGAGGAGCGAGAACCCCCCGCTGCTCTTGCCTAGTGAGCCAGGAGCTGACGTCCGCCCTGTAGTCAGTCCGTCGTCTCCCCATATCCTGAGATAGGGCTGCCTTTCCTGCATCCTGGGGAAGGGTCATGCCTGTGTGTACAGCGGGATGCAGAGCGGTGCCTGCTGCAAGCCCGATACCTGCCCTGGCCACGTAGTTGGGGCTCGGTGACAGGGGAACATCCCGGCAGGACATGCGGCCGACCCCGGGGAGGATGCTGGGGAGAAGCGTTCGGGAGCGTCTGGAGGGAACACTCACCTGTCGGCACAGGCGGACTGAGGACACCGACCAAGGCGGGCAGGCGGGGAGCCCAGGGAGGGTCCCGGGTCACCCCTGAGGCTGGAGGAGGGCTGCGGGAATGGCGGTGGGGACGGAGGACTTAGCACCCGACAGGAGACAGGCCAGCAGGGGCAGGTGAACACTGTGCCCGACAGAAGGACGGAGAGACCAGCAGGCCCAGCCGTGGGCGTGGATATCCGGGCTGTTCTCTGTTGGCCCGAACCCGAAGGGCTCCCAGCGCCCCCGGGGCCCGGCTCCACCCTCAGCGCCCGGGGCCCGGCTCCGCCCCCAGCGCTCGCGGCCCGGCTCCGCCCCCAGCGCTCGCGGCCCGGCTCCGCCTCCTGGGCCCCGGGGCCCGGCTCCGCCCCCAGCGCCCGAACCCCGCTGTGCCCCCAGCGCCGGGGGACTGGGTCCGGCTCCGGCCCCAGCGCCCGGGGCCCGGTTCCGCGCCCAGCACCGCTGGAAAACACCCCGCGTCCAGCCAGACCCCAGCCAGGAAGAGAAGACCCGTGTACAGCCTTACGTGATTAATATGCCCAAAAGTGTCCTTTAAAGTCTCCTCTGGCTCTGTTTCTACACTGAATGGTGCAGACAGCCAAGCAGGAGGAGCAGACCAGCATCCCTGGTCAGGTCAGTGGCCACCCCCAGGAGAGCCTAGAGCTACGGGTACCCACGATGGCCCAAGTGTTAGGGCAGAAGAGTTACCTGCTCGGAAGCAAGAGGTCCAGCCAGCAGGGAGTGCTTGCTTTGTGCATGTGATCAGAGGTCGGCCCTGGGCATGCCTCAGCCAGGTGTACACAGGGGTGTATGGACAGCAGATGGAACATGTGAGGGCACCTGGGCTCCCCAGCAAAACCTTCAGGCCAAATTTAGCCCCCAGCCAATCTCCCGGGCTAGCCCACCCACCCACCCACCCCCGCCGCCCACCTCCTGCAGAAGGCAGGCAGGCTCAGGGAAGGCTTCCTCTAACAGGGCCCCTTGGCGGGAGACAGGGACCGCTCACCTGAGGACCCGTGTGCCCTGCAGTAAGGCCAACCCCACCCCAAATCCCGTATCCTTACCCCTCCTTCTGTGGGGCACCGTGGGCCTCCCAGTCTTCCCACAGGGCATCCGGGGCCTTGTCTCCAAATGCCACCACTGCCTGGAATGAGCCCGTGTCCACGGGAAGAAGAGTCAAAGGGGCATGGCAGGAGTCAAACGGAAACTGGTGGAGAGAGGGAGCGCCAGAGGAGAGAGACAAGAAGAGAGGGAGAATTAGCAGCAGGCCTGCAGGGGTGCCTGCAGCCGTGAGGATGCCCGCGCCGGGGCCAGGGAGCCCGATAAGTGTGCTGCCCCACCAGCTCACCCACAGCGTGCTGTAGTCTCTCCTCCCGCCCCCGCCCCCTACCCCCGGCCAGTCAGCAGGGGCACAGCATCATTTCGAAGGACAGAACAGGATGACATGACGCATCCAGTGTCCCGGGAGAACAGAGATGGGAGGTGTGTGGCCGGACACTCCTCCCACCCAGGCCCACTCTCTGGATCCCTGAGTCTCTTTGGGTGCTCATCTGGGGTCAGCCTTTGCCGCCTGCAGGCCCTGAAGCCCAGCTGAAGGGTGTGCGGGCCAGAAAACAAGCAGAACCCCTGTCTGAACCCCTCTCGGCTCCGTGAGCCCCAGCTCTGAATACAGGGAGAGCTCAGTGCAGTGAGCAAGGTGGCAGGAATACCGTGCCAGGGGTGCTACCCAGTGACGCCGGCTTCCTCATGGGCTTCCACCGGGAAACCAAGGATGCACTGCTCCACAAGGGCCCAGGATGCAATCAAGTCACTTGAGAATTCATCAAGGCTTCTAAAACCATATATTTGAGAAGTTCACTTGAGACACTAAATAATTTGCTGACAAAAACATTTGAGGGATTAATATAATGAAATGGAAACATGCAGACCAGTGTCACTTCCATGTGAAAGATGGGGAGGGAGGACCCCGTCTCCCCAACAAAGTCTGGAGGCCTCAGAACTCCCAACACCCCCTCCCCCTCAACACACACTATCTGGGGCCTCTCTTCTCCTTGAAGAGCTCCCGATAGCAGCTGATCACGTTGCCCACGCCCCGGCAGACGCGGAGGCTGCGCTCCAGGTTGGGGTCGTTGTCTCTGACGACCTGCAGGCCAGCATCGAAATGTGCCAGGGCCTTGGCCAGGTGCCTGGCCGTGAGCTGGCGAGAGGCCGTCGAGCTGTCCTCACCCTCCTCCCCGTCTGCCCGCTCCTGCTCCAGCCCCACCAGCTCCTCGTTGGACAGGTCTGCGCTCTGGCTCTGCAGCAGCTCAGCCACACCCGCCTCTGCCACCTCCCCGAAACCCAAGCCCGTGCGCCAGCGCCACGACGTCCCGCCGGATCTGCGGGAGGGCCTCCCCGGGTCGGGGGCTGGCGTCGTGCTGGAGGCACTCGGGCCACAGCTTCCCCCAACCCCGGTTTAACGTCGCGGGCGGAACCTCCTCCCAGGACTCGGAGATGTTGTGCACAGCGTCCAGGATGCTGTAGTCCCGCCAGAAGTCCGGGGCCGCTGACCGCTCGCCGGCGCCTCCCGCCCTCGCCGCCAAGAGGCAGAAGACCCTCCGCAGGTAGCAGGCCTTGAACGTGGCGACCACGTCCTGGGTCATGGGCTGGATGAGGGCCGTGGTGTCCTTGGGCAGGTACTCCACGCGCACGTGGTCGGAGAGGTCGTCCAGGTTCCCAGGGCGGCCCGGAGTGCTGTCCAGGACGAGCAGAGCTTTATACGGGAGCCCGTGCCGGGCGCAGTACCTCTCCACGGCGGGGCAGAAGAAGTGCACGAACCACTCCTGGAAGAGGCTCACGGTGACCCAGGCCCTCCTGTGGGAGCGCCACAGCACGGGCAGGTCGGGCTTGGGGAAGCCCCGGAGGGCGCACGGGTTCTCTGAGGGGTACACCAGCAGCGGCTTCAGCTTGAAGTCCCCGGCGGCGTTGCTGCCGAGCAGCAGGGTCAGGAGACCTTGGGCGGCTGTGAACCCGGGGCCTGGCTTCTCCGCCGTGGAAGGGGCCGTCCCGCCCGCCAGCCGCCTCCAGAAGAGCCGGGTCTCGTCCACGTTGAACACCTGCCGGGCCGTGTAGCCGCCCTTTTCGGATCACCCTCCGCAGCAGCGCCGGATACCTGCGCGCAGCCTCTGCGTCTGCGCGCGCCGCCTCGCCTCCGGCCCCGAGGCTGCGCAGCCCGTGCCGCGCCTTGAAGCGCGCGAACCAGCCTCGGCGCCCTCACCCTGCGCCCGCTTGAGCTCCTCAAACAGGCTGCGGGCCTTCTCCTGGACGAGCACCACGCTGCCCGGCACGTCACGCCGGTTCCGGTCCTCGATCCACACGCTCAGCAGCCGCTCCATGTTCTCCATCACCAGGCTGCGGCTGCGCGTCAGCTTAGAGGCCGCGTGCGGGGTGGCCGCCTGCGAACTCGCTCGGATCCTGTCCTTGTTGTCACGAATGGTGGCCACAGTGGAGGTGGAGAGCCCGAGTGCCCTCCCGATTCGGCTGAGCTTCTCTCCGGCTTCGAAGCGCCGCAGTACCTCCAGCTTCACCTGCAGGTTGATGGCCTTACGGTCCCGCTTGGCACTTCGGCGCTGGCCCGCCCTCGGCGGCCTCTTCAGGGGGGGCTTCGGGCCCGCATCACTCTCTCCGGACACCACAAGAGAATATTTATGTTCCCGCCCTGTGCCCGCTGATTTCGGGGCCGCTGCCGCCCCAGCCCTGACCCGCTGTAAAATGGGGAGACAACGTTTACCTGTGGGAAGTGCCGATGGGGCTGGGTAAAACCCTTAGGGGTCACTGACTAGTCTCTCTCTTTAGGTGGGAGATTCGGGGCCACATCCGGCCACTCGATGAATTCTGGCCCCGTGGACCAAATAAACTCCCCCTGAGGATTGCAGCAAGCCTCTGAAAACCCACTACCACTTTCCAAGGGAGCCCCCCGCTGACACCACCACCCCAAGTCACCTACTCGCTGGCCTCCTGAAGCATCCAGGGTGGCGTAATACACCACAAACCGATGTCAGACCAAATACAGAAAGCAGAAATTACCAGCACGTCACAGCCAGGCCCAGGAACGGGCAGCCACAGTGTAGAAACCTCAGCTCAGAGCTCGGTGGCAGCCGGGGAAAGGAGGGGAACAAGCTGTCCAGTTGGAGCCGACACACTTCATAGCCCTGAGCTCGCAAGACCTTGAGCAATGTAATTAAGGGCGTCAGGACTCAAGGTTTTGTTTTGTCTCTGTGTGTCGTTTTGATTTTTTGGTTCGTTTGGCCAAGCCGCGCGGCATGGGGGATCTTACTTCTCCAACCAGGGATCGGCCCCGTGCCCCCTACCGTGGAAGAGCAGAGTCCTAACCACTGGACCACCAGGGGAGTCCCTGTTTTGGGTTTTTTTAATGGAGGAAATACTTGTGCAGGGTTCAATTGCCAAGATAGGCTCCTGGAGAACCAGGCAAGGGGCAGGCCCGCCTCCCGCTGTGGGGCCCCGAGGTGGCCAAGGAGACCCACTTCCCAGCGTCCTTCCACAGGGGGGTGGGCCGAGCACCTTGTTTCTTCCAGGAGCAGCATCTCTCAGAGCCCAGCTCTACACTCTCAACCGGCGACGGGAGTTTGACAGAAAAGCAGCCCTGGGTGTTCTCTGAGGGTTGCCAGCAGGACACCAGCTGAGCCGGACTTGAGCAGATCTAGGTAGGGCCACCGCAGGCGTTCCAGGCCTCGCAGTGTCTCAGGAAGACCAGGAACGGCAGTAAGGGTGTGGTCCACCCTCCCCCCTCACCTGGCAGGAGACCCCAGCCACGCTCCCCGGCTGCTCTGCCCTCCTTCCCACGTGTGAGCAAGTCCCTGTCCTCCTGGGGAAGCCCCCTGGGTTACCCACCAGAATCAGAGACACGCAGGCGCCCCGTGACGCAGAGATAAGCTTTGGTCCCTGTGTCTTGAGGCCATCCAGAGGACAGGCAGGCCCAGGGACAGAAGACCCAGAGGGGCAGCAGCCAAGATGAGGGTGTGTGTTCTGGGATGAGAAACCGACAGCGGCCCCCCTGCCCTAGCGAGGCTGGGCACATGACTCCAAGAGAGCCACTAAAAAGAAAGGCTGGAACTGCCTGTGCCACTGGAAGGGACCGCAACACGAGACGAAGTGAAATCAGTGGGGTGCAGAGAGTTAATGGGGCTTCCTCTGGAAATGTCTGTGGGCCCCGTTCACACACACGCCCATGTGTTTGCACTGCGCGCGTGCGCAGGAAAGAGGAAGGCCGTACGATGGGTGGCAGTGGCCATCTCCAGAGAGGAAGGCTGGCTGTGGGGTTTCAACTTTATGTGCTTTTCTTAAGGTTTGAATTACTTTATAATGCACATACATGTTTTCTATACATTTTAAAATTTTCTTTAAAATGGGAAGATGAGTAACGACTGCTGTATTTCAATCTCTGTGCAAGAGAGACTACAACTACAGTAAGTCCCCTACATATGAACGAGTTCCGTTCCGAGAGCACGTCTGTAAGTCCAATGTGTTCGTTAAGTCCAACGACGTTAGCCTAGGTACCCAACTTACACAATCGGCTACACAGTACTGTACTGGAAGAGGTCTATAATACTTTTCACACGAGTAATACATAAAAAACAAACAAACACAAAAAATAAAGAAAACGTTTTTAATCTTACAGTACAGTACCTTGAGAAGTACCGTAGTACAGTACAATGGCTGGCATCCAGGGGCTGGCATCGAGGGAACAGGCAGGAAGAGTTACTGACTGGAGGAGGAAGAGGAGGTGGGAGACGGTACAGCTGAAGGATCGTCGGCAATAGGAGACGGAGGGCACGGTGCCATTTCACTCACGCCTGACGTGGATGGCACGGGTTCTGGTTCCTTGCAGGATTTAATCCTATCTACCCTCTTGTAAAAACGATCCAGTGACGTCTGGGTAGTAGCTCTCTTCTTCTCGTCATAGATGACACGGTAGCACTGGATTGCATTCTGAACGGCCGCCGCGACCTTCGTGTACCGTTCTACATTCGGGTCCTGTGCCTCAAACACTAACAGCGCCTCCTCAAATAAAGAAAACCCCCTCGCCATTTCCTGCGTCGTGAATCTCTTTGGTTCTTCACTTACTTCTTCCTCCTCCTGCCCCTCTTCGTCCTTCCTCTGGGCCTCCAGTTCCATCAGGTCTTCGTTAGTCAGCTCCTCGTGTTGCACAGCAAGGAGTTCAATGAAGTCGTCCTCTTGCAGGTCTAGCTCCAGCTTCTCGCTGAGGGCCACCAAGTTGCTGAAGACCTCTTTGGACTCCTCGTCCACCTTCTCAAATCCACGGAAATCGTGCACAAACTTCGGGCAAAGGTTCTTCCAAACCCCGTTCATGGTGACGGCGGTAACCTCACTCCAGGCAAAGTCAATGTTTTTTATGGCCTTGTAGATGTTGTAGTCCTTCCAAAATTGCCGCAGGGTCGTTCCCGACTCGTCACTCGCCTTCACTGCCTGACGAAAAGTGTGGCGTAGGTAATATTTCTTGAAAGTCGCGATAACTCCCTGGTCCATAGGCTGGATGAGCGCCGTAGTATTCAGTGGCAGATGCACTACTTTGACGTTGGGATGAAAGTCATCCATGAATGGGGGGTGGCCCGGAGCATTGTCGAGCAGCAGAAGAATGTTGAATGGGACGTCCTTCTCCAAGCAGTATTTCTCTACCTCCGGGATAAAGTGGTGGAAAAACCAGTCCTGGAAAATGGCCTGTGTCACCCAGGCTTTGGGGTTACTCTTCCACACAACAGGAAGAGAGCCCTTGGCTATGTTTTTAAGGGCTCTCGGGTTCTCTGAATGATAAACTAAGAGAGGCTTCAGCTTCATATCACCGGAAGCATTGCCGCCAAACAGCAGCGTGAGCCTATCCTTTGATGCTTTATAGCCCGGCATCAACTTTTCCTCCTTACTGATGTAACTTCGGTCCGGCATCCTCTTCCAGTACAGTCCTGTCTCGTCCACGTTAAACACCTGCTCGGGTAAATACGCGCCTTCATCAATAATTTCTCGAAGCGTTTCAGGAAATTCCCGGGCAGCTATCGTATCTGTACTCGCTGCCTTGTCACTCACTTTTACATTGTGAAGTTTGGCTCTAGCCTTGAACCGGTGAACCCAGCTACGGCTGGCATTAAAAGATTTGCCCTCTGATTCTTCGCCGTGCTTCTTCTTCAAGTCTTCATAGAGGCTCTTAGCTTTCTCCTGAATCAGCATTAAGCTCAGTGGGACCCGACGCTGACGCTGATCCTGCATCCACACGCTGAGAAGTTTCTCCATCTCCTCCATCACCTTTCCACGCTTCTTCGTTATTATTGTTGACGTCATCGGCATAGCAGACTTCACATGTTCCATGATCTTGTCCTTGTTCTTTACGATTGAGCCGATGGTTGAACGATTCAGGTTATAAGAATGAGCGACGTCCACCATCTTTTCGCCTCGCTCCACTCTCTCAATTATTTTCACTTTTGTTTCCATCGTTATCGCGTGGCGCTTCTTAGCAGTACCAGCTACATCACCGCTGCTTTTACGCTTGCTTCCGGACATCCTGGGCTTGAAATAAAGATACTGTACTACTGTACTCTATACAGTACTGTAAAGCACACAAAAGCACAACCACTTGTAGAGGATGCACGCACGTGACAATGTACGCCAGACACGTGAACTAACTTACGAGACTGGACATGCGAACGCATGTTCGCGTCTTTGAAAGTTCGTAACTTGGAGGTTTGTGTGTAGGGGACTTACTGTACTCTGTATTCAAATGGTGTGAGACTGGGGGGGCCCCAACCTCAGACCCAGGAGCTGGGAGAGGGTGAAGGGCAGGTCCTGAGCCCAGCCTGAGGGTGAGGGGCGGTGGGGCTGGGGGCTGGGCACAGCTGCTGAATGTGACCCTCCACGGCCTGGGGGGAAGAGGGGGCGGGGGGGGCGGGGTCCCGCAGGATGTGGCATCTCTGACTTCGGAGGACTCACAGCTCACCTGAGCTCCATCCGTGAAGGGCTTGGCCGGCTCTGCCAGGTCTCCAAACCGTTGGTCCTCGGGAGGGGCCTGGGCCAGTGCTGAGGGGAAAGAGCAGTGTTAGTGTCTGCAGGCCCAGCCTGGGGACCAAGGGGTGAGGCACCCAGGCCCATTAATCAATCCGGAGGTCAACGCGTCCCGCTGGCCGCGAACTCTGAGCCAGATGGGACACCGCCTGCCCTCTGATTCACACAGAACACCCCACCCTGACTGGCAGGCAGCCCCTTCCGACGCACACACACATACGCACCCCAAGAGCACGCCCAAGGCCCCTGAAACCCAGGTCGCTGAAACGCCAAGGAACCAGTCATTAGAAGCTTCCTTCAGCTGCAGCTGGGTGGTCAGTAAAGGGCTGACTCAGCAGGCCTGATCTGTCCAAACCGTCCACACTCCAAACCGAAGTCTGGCCCTTGACCTGCTCCTGGGAGGGGACCTCTAAGCCCTTGGAAGATTCTGCCTGATGAGAACATCTTTGTTTACCTAAGTTCTTGGGCCACACAGATAGTTCATGCTAACAACGTGACATGGTAGTAACCTTGGGCCGCGCCGTACAGGTCTGACCTCTGCGGGGAGTTCAGGCTGAGTAACTAAGGTCAGTCACGTTCCATAACTCGGTGACTGACCCCCGGTAAAACTCCTGGACGTCACCGCAGGCGAGCCCCCCGGTGGCAGCATCCTGTGCGTGTCGGTGCACATCCCTGCCGGGAGAATTAAGCACGACTCCCACAGGAAAGGACACCGGAATCTCGGGCCTGGTATCTCCCAGACTAGGCACCTTTTTCCACTGCTGGCTTTAATCTGTATCCTTTCACTGTAATAAACTACAACCACGAATACAATAGCCTTGTTGAATTTTGTGACTCCTTCTAGCGAATCGCTTGAGGCTAAGGGGGGGTCTTGGGGACACCCGAACACACAGCAACCGTGACAGCCAAGGAAGAGCTTAGGACATCATTCTGGTCCCCCTCTAGCATCAGAGCAGTCATCTCCAAAACCACCGAGAGAACGCCAGGGCCAGCCCCTACCCTCTCCCATGTGGGGGCATCGAGGGGCCAGCAGCAGGCTGAGAGCAGGTAAGGGTGCGGAGCAAAGGCAGGAGTTTCCGTGTAAACATGAGACCACGCGGCTTCAGGGCCGAGTGGACATAACCATGCACGCCCCACGGGATCCTCGGGAGCGCCAGGCCTGAGTCCGTTCAGGGCCAGCAGGCTGCTCCGCCAACTCCCACACTCTCACGATGCAAAATCTCTATCAATGGTGTGCATCACCTAAGCGTGCGTTCAGTGGGAAGCTGGGAACTGGTACCAGGGAACAGTCCCCTAAGACGACAAACGCTGCCCGTGGCTCAGAGGACAGCCCGGCACGACAGCCAGACGTCCTGGGAGGACCGTGGACCCGTGCGTACAAGGTGTCTCACCTGCACCTCACGGTCACGCCTGGGTGAAAACCAGTCCTGCGTTATCAAGGTTTTCCTTAGCAGCAGCTAGATCCAGTTTGCAACTTTTCCAACATGTGCAGAACCGGCTTCGGCCTGTCCCCCGGGAGACCCCAGCACCATCCAGCAGCAGCCCCTCCTTTGAGTCTCTAACTGGCATAATTCCAACCGCTTCCCAGGGCGGACACAGCTCCCTGCAGTTCCTACCACCATGTCACCTTAGAGTTCTTTTCGTACTTTTTCACTCCTTCAATGCCTCGGTTACTCTCTCTACATTCAATTCCCTCTCTTAAAGCAAGTGGTGTGTTAGCAGTTCCTCAAAAGGCCAGAGTTACCATGTGATCCAGCAATTCCACTCCTGGGTATATAACCAAGAGAGGGAAGTATACGTAAGTTCGCATCAGCAGTAATCGTAACAGCCAAAAGGTACAAACAACCCAAATATCCATAAGCGATAAATGAATAAACAGAATGTGCTATAACCGCACAATGGAACGTGACTAGGCATAAAAATGAGTGAGGCGGATGAACTACACCGCGCATGCGCGCTGGAAACATTATACTCGATAAAAGCAGCCCGTCACAAAAAGCCACGTATGGTTCCAGCAAATGTATGATTTGATTCCACTTAACAAAACGTCCAGAATAAGAAAGTGTACAGAGACACAAAGCAGCTTCCTGGCTGCCAAGGCGCTAGGAAAGGGAAGAAAGGGAAGTGGCTGCTGACGGGCACGGGGTTTACTGGAAGGTGGTAACATTAGACAGGGGTGATGGCTGTACAAACCTGTGACTGTACTAAAAGCCACGAAGCGCACAACTTTTGGATTATGTGGGTTAGAGCCTAATAAAGCTGGGTTTTTGTTTGCTTGTTGAAGTGCTATGGTTTCCACCCCTCCATACAAGGGGCCAAGCAGGCAAAAAGAACTGCACAAACACACACGAGTAAACAAGTAAACACATGCCAGGGTGGACCGAGGCGGTAACCAACCATCTCTCCTCCCTGCTGCACGGCTGTCACCTCCTCAGAGGTGCAGAAGCACACGTCCAAGCTGAAGACGTCACACAGCACCAACTGCAAAGCCACCCCTGGCAGGGCCGACCTCTGTGCCCACCTCCTCTTGCCTCCACCCCCTCTAGAGAAAGAAGGACGCCCTACTTGTGATTGGAGGTCTCACTGTCCAACTCTCAAACCAGCCTGGGCTCCAACAGGCCAAGGACCTTGCCGCTCTCCCTTCCCTGCTGGACCCACAGGGCCTGGCACATGGCGTGCACTCCGTGACTTTGCCACGAAGGAGAAACGGAAGAGAAAAAAGGCCAGTGCACCTGAGCAGGGGAGGAAATGCTACGCCAACCCCAGGCTCACACCTCTGGGAGGCTCAGCGTCTAGGAAAGTCTCCAAACATGTCACAGCTTCTGAGTCTTCTTCCCAGAGATGAGGACACAGGGCCTGGGCAGAGCGGGCAGGCACTCAGGACCCGGCATCATGGGTTGTGTCCCCCGGCACTTCCCCTGCCCCCAAGCCCAGTCCCCCGTGGCTCACCAGTCTCCTGCAACATCTGAGCGAGGTCCTCCACGAGTGCCACAGCCTCCTCGCCACTCTCGGGGCACTGGGACTCCACCCAGACCCGGGTGTCAGGTGGCAGCACGCCCAGGAACTGCTCCAGCACCAGCAGCTCCAGCATCTGCTCCTTGGAGTGCACCTCGGGCCGCAGCCACTGGCGGCACAGCTCCCGCAGCCGGGCCAGCGCCTCGCGGGGCCCTGATGCCTCCTCATAGCGGAAGCTCCGGAAGCACTGCCGGGGGTCCCTACCAAGCCCAGGCAACAGGGTTTGGGGCTGAGGCTTGAAGAACGGTTCAGGATCCCACAGGGCGGCCTCATCCTCCTCCATCTTGATGATCACGAGCTCTTCCTGACCGATGGGTGCTGGGTCGGCTGCCATGGCGAAACCTGGGGAAGCTGGCCTCTCTGCCTTCAACTCAGGCCACACACACCGTCTTCCTGGGACACACACCCACCCAATCAGGGCCATGGACCACCCACAACCCTCCACCGACTCACACCCTGCAAGGTCACTTGCTGTGGCGGAAACTGTCCCCACACCTGGCCAGCTGACAACCTGGCAGGGGGACACCTCCAGCCTCAACCTCCCTATCTGTGCCCTCAAGAGGATGCCTCACACTGGGAATCTGGTTAGGACAGTGAGGGAGCGCTTCCTGCAGGGAAGCCTTCAGGAGTTCAGGTCAGACTGGGCCGGTAGGAGGGCTGCTCCTGGGGATGGGGCGTGGACATGTCCAGTGTCTCGGTGGCAGCGGGAACCCCATCAGCAGCCAAGCAGAGGTGCTAGCGGGAACTAGCAGACACTCAGTGCCCAGGGAGGGTCCGTGCCCAGGGAGGCTCTGTGCAAGTGAAGGATGCAGTCCGTGGGGCACCAGAAAGAGTGATGTGGGGGACAGGCTGGAAGGCCAAGATGGTAGTGGGGACAGCTGCAGTGCAGCCGCACAGGGAGAGCAGGAGCTGGTTCCTACACTGGAAGGACTTCCTTCCCTCATGGCACAATCCTATGGGGCCTGAGAGGCTCGGCCCAACTCAACTAGTCAAGGTCAACAATGGACAGTGAGAGAGACGCCCACGCTACAGTGCTAAACAAGAAAGTAAGCTGTGGTCCTCCTCACTTGACATGATCCCACTAATGTTAAAATTTCAAAACAAATAACAGGAGCTACTGCTACAAGTGTTCAGTAAAGAATCCTGAAAACCAGTAACGCCTCAGCTGGCAATTCTGGAGAAAGGAACTGGAGTAGGCCATCTGCTTTTTCTTTTCTAACGTCTGCAAAGCATCTGAATTTTTGTGCCAACCATGGTGGCCATTTGCTACCACTGTAACTTAAGAGAAGAACAGAGTTTGGGATCTCTTCCCTGATGGTCCAGTGGTTAAGAACCTGCCTTCCAATGCAAGGGGTGTGGGTTCAATGCCCTGTCCGGGTACTAAGATCCCACATGCCGCGGGACAATTAAGCCTGCACGCCACAACTACTAAGCATGCGAGCCGCAACTAGAGAGAAGCCCACGCGCCGCAATGAAGATCCCGCGTGCCACAACTGAGACCCGACACAGCCAAAAAGAAAAATAAATATTTAAGAAAAAAGAACACAGATCATTTTCAATGCCAATGCACGTCTTTAAAGCACTGGTCAGGGCTCCCCTGAACCAGGCAGCCCCATCCAACAGCCCCCAACCCCCGGGTCTCACCCCCAAGTACCCTGAGATGACAGCTAGAGTGCAGGACGGTCTGCGCAGCGGAATCAGCAAATGCGAAGGCTGTGTGGCCTGGGCGAACTTGCACAGCCTTCGGCCAGGGAAGGATCTGCATTTAATCCCCCTGTGCGGGTAGCGTCCCCCAACCCCGCCCGCACTCTCACTTTATAGAGGGAGGCACGCAGGTGCAGCAGGAGCAAAGAGGTGGTCTGAGCTGCAGAAATCCAGGAAGACTTTCCAGGGGAGGTGAGAAGTTTAGGGGGAGCTGGGTGGAAAGGTGGACAGAAGCCCAGGAATTCCGCCGAGAAAGGGACTAGCGCGGGTGCACGTGCACCGACCCCCGAGGCGTGGCGAGAGCCCAGCTCGGCCCAGAATCACTTCCGGGGCAGGCCCAGCCCCGCCGGACTCCATGTCCCAGCAGCCCACGCGCCGCCCTTCCCCGCGGACTCGCCGGCGTCCTCGGAAAGCAGCTGGTGATCCTCCGCCCGCCTTCTCCTGCCGCCCTCTGGCCAGCTGCAGACCCTACCCCGGGCTTTTCCGACGCCTCCATCGCGTCGCGCCCAGACTCACCGCCCCAGGAAGCCACGCGGACGGCGTCAAACAACACCGTGCAGGAACAAAGACCGACCACCCTGGGGCCCCAGGACCACGAGCTTCCGTCCGTCCCAAGCACTACTTCCGGTGCCTTGTGCCCACTCCGCCCCTTCCCTCCCTTCCCTAGCAACCACCCACCTCCCCACGACAGGCCGGCGCGCGGAGGTGAGGAGGTAACAGTATACTTCTGCAACTCTTTGGCGACGTCCGGCGCCCGGAAGTGGAACGTGCGCAAGCCCGGCCCTGTCCGCGAGGCCCCCTGGGAAATGTAGTCCTTGGCCCGCCACAGTAACAGCCTGGGTAATCTATAGACACTACACTTCCCAGAAGGCAGCGAGCACCAGCGCTCGGCGCCGCCGGGAAATGGAGTTCTTCAGGGGCCTGCAAGGGGGCGCCAAGCGATGCGAGTCCCGACGCTCCGCGGCGCCTTCCCTGAGGTCCTGGCGGTGCCCCAGGTTCCGAGGTAAAGAGCTGTGGAGCCAGATGGGCCCATCCGCTCGTCGTCTCCGCCACGCCCTGCCCGCGCGACCTCAGATCCCCTCGCTTTCCGACCGCTCGACTGTGCCAGGTTGCCCCTCAGCTGCCTCTACTCCTCCCGCCCGGCGGATGTGGCATTTCCTCCTACCTGGTCACCTGCCTCTTTCAGCTGCTGCGCCGCACTCCGCCTCCATCGGGGCTGCTCCTGCTTCCCCGTCCTCAGGGCTTCACCAGCCACACCGTGCTGGGCCGCCTAAAACAGGCCCCTCTCTGATACCTGGCATTTTGAAATGACCGGTTTCCAAAAGCTGGGGCAGCACCTCCCCAGAAAGCCTTCCCTATCATGTCCTCTCCTCTGACTCCAGCTGGGTTTGGGTCCCTCACAAGTCGCCCGTCATAGCCGTGGTCACAGAATGTAACAGCCTTTGGACCGGCAGCTCCTGAAGCCAGGCTCTCCCACCCTGGTCTCCCCAACACCTAGCACATTACAAGTGCTCATAATTTGTGCAGTTTATTAATCCAGTCAGTCACCAGCCTCCTAAGAAAAGCTCTTCTACTTCTCCTTGCCCTCCCTTTTGCCACTCTCCCCAAGAAAGCAAACAAGGGACCTCATCTGACCTTTCTCCCAGGAAGGCTGGACCCTGGAACCCCTCCCGGGCCTCCGGCCCCTTTTACGTATTGACAGCAGGCCCAGCACTGCAAGTGTTAGCTGTGACAGAGGTAGAAGGAATCCTTTCTCCCAACTTTACTCCTGGCATGCGTATGTGTGTCGCGCACACACATTCACGGACACATGCAGGTACCTGTGTCGAAAGGAGTCCAGGAGGCCAGACAGCCCTGTCTCACCACCTGTGGCTCACCTAGGTGGAGTACAAGAACTCTTTCCCTTGATGACTCTCTGGGTTTTGGTGGCCCATATGGTATGTCTACAGAGTCAAGTGGATACCCCAGTGTGCTTGCTATTACAATCTAGGGGGACAGGAGAACAAGCTGGAATGACGGGAGATAACAAGACCGTCCAAGGAGCCAATCCATTGGAATCGGAGCCATGTTTCTAACCTTGGGGAGAGGCTGGGCTGCAGCCAATGTGCTGGGAGCTGACCCTGAGGTGGCCACTGAGCCCTCAAGAATGGCTGAGATTTTCCAAAGAGCTCTAGATCTGGGAGACCATCAAAGTGACAGAAGGCTCAGCCTCAGAGGCTGGAGGGAAGCCAAGACAACCACGGCACAGAAACCCAGGGAAGAAAACATCTCCAAACCAAGGAAAGCCACACACGCCCATAGGCTCGGGCACAGGGAAGGTACCAGAAACCTCAGACAACACAAGCCGTGGAAGCCAGAAGGAGTGAGGATGGCACGGAAGGTGAGCAAGGAGAGCAGGAAACCCCCGTCTAGAGTTGGCTAGGAAGAGTCACAACGGTGCACGGACAGGTCAAGGTTGGCAAATAGGAGAGGCTCGTCTCAACCCTGGCCCTTCACCACAAGGAAGGCTACCCTGGTGGGCTGTGCTTGGCAACTGCTGTTCTCCAGGGTGTGTCTCTGACACGGATGGGCACTCCTGTGTCCCACAGCTCCCCTGCCAATCAGAGAACACCAGCCTCCTGTTCCCCAAGCCCGACGCTCTGTGTGCCACTGTACAAAGATGGCAGTGCATGAGGTATGAGAACCATGGGTGAGAAGTGGCAGCGGCTACCCTCCAGAAACAAAGCATCATCAGACAAAGCTCGTCTGAGGTCAGGCCCAAGCCCTAAATCACACAAGACAGCCAAAGAGGTCTGTCCTTCAGGGTTTGTGCCCTTGGCCACTTGCCCACCCTCTATGGGCCCCACCTGGGGTGAGTGCAGGCTTTCTGCCAACTCCTTCGTTGCCACCATCACGGGGCCCCTTGAGGCCCCGCAACTGCCCGAGCCTGTCGCCTCCTTTCCCGCTGCAGCCCTCGGAGGTGGGTGAGGGCACAGTGGACAGCCCGGGACACCCGCAGGCTGCGTTCCCGGTTGGGATCGTTCTCTATGAGGACTCGCAGGCCAGCAGCAAAGTGGGACAGCGCCTGGGCCAGGTGCTCAGGGCGCAGTGCACCCACACTTGCTTCCTCGGTCTCCACGCCCACCATGGCCTCCATGAGATCTGACTCTGGTCTTCTGGAGGCCAGGCCTTTCCCCGCCTCACAGGGCAGCCCAGAGCCACTGACATCCCCGACCTCCACCTCCTGGGGGATGCTGCAGGGCGAGGGCTCCTCATGGGCCTGCAGCAGCTGGGCAACATCGGCCTCAGCCACATCCCCGAGGCCTGCGTGGCTGGCTAGCGTCACAATGCTGTGACGGAGCTGGGGGGCGGCACTGGGCTCGGGGGCACCAGCGGGCACACACTCGGGCCACAGCTTCCTCCAGGCACTGTTCATGGTGGCAGGCTGCAGCTCTGCCCAGGCCTTAGCGATGTTGTCTACCGCAGTCATGACAGTATAGCTGCGCCAGAACTCCCGCACGGAGGGCCGGTCTGTGCCCGCCGTCTCCTGGACCAGCTGGCTGAGCGTGCGGCGCAGATAATGGGCCTTGAAGGCAGCAATGACACCCTGGTTCATGGGCTGGATCAGGGCTGACGTGTTCTTGGGCAGGAACTCAACACGCACACGGGCTGAGAGGCCACCCAAGTGAACAGGGTGGCAGGGTGCGCTGTCCAGCAGCAGCAGGGCGCGCTGTGGGAGGCCATGGCTGGCACAGTAGCTTTCCACAGCTGGGCAGAAGCAGCCAGTGAACCACTCCTGGAAGATGCTCGGTGTCAACCAATCGTTGCGGTTGGAGCGCCAGACCACAGGCAGGCTGGCCTTGGAGCAGCCCCTGAGGGCACGCGGGTTCTCTGAGGGGTACACCAGCAGGGGCTTCAGCTTGAAGTCGCCAGCCGCATTGCCACCAAGCAGCAGGGTCAGGTGGTCCTTAGAGGCCTTGGGCCCAGGCCCAGCTGTCCCCTCCAGTGCCAGAAGCATGCGCTCAGGCAGCCGCTTCCAGAACAGGCCCGTCTCGTCCACGTTGAAGACCTGCCGTGGTGAGTAGCAGCCCTCGTCCAGAATGGTGCGCAGCACCAGGGGGTAGTGTGCGGCGGCCTGGGCGTCGGCCACAGCCGGCTCTTCGGTCAGCAGCACGTTGTGGCGCACCTTGAAGCGGGCAAACCAGCCATTGCTGGCCCCGAACGTCTCAGCCTGGGAGCCGCTGCCCTGCTCGCGCTGCAGCTGGGCAAAGAGCCGGCGCGCCTTGTCCTGGATCAGCAGTGTGCTGACAGGCAGCTTCTGCCGCCTCTGCTCCTGGATCCACAGGCTCAGGAGGCGCTCCATGTGGCCCATTAGCGCGCCCCGGCAGCGGGTCAGCTGGGTGGTGCTGGCGGGCGTGGCTGCCTGAGAACTGGCCCGGATCTTGTCCTTGTTCACGCGGATCGAGGCAACAGTGGAGGTGGCCAGTCCCAGGGCCCGGGCGATCTGCGTCAGCTTCTCGCCCTCCTCAAACCTCCGAAGCACCTCCAACTTCACATGCAGGGTGATGGACTTCCGGTCCCGCTTGGCACTGTGGCGGAGGCGAGTCCCGAGGGGCGCCTTCCCCAGCGCCTGCGGGTGCGGGGTCGTCTTCATGCCGCTGCCCCGAGCCATGCGCCTCAACAAGCTCTCTCCCCACTGCCCGTCCGCCGCGCCCACCGTGGCCTCTGGACCGCTCCTGCCACGCCCGCCTCTGCCTGAAGAGGAGAACACGTGAGCATTAACGTGCAAGGACCTGAGGGTCTGGACCGCTGCCGGGCCTTCCCGCGCTCTGCCCTGAGGCCCCCAGCCCTGCGGACCGCTGCCTCAGAGGCGGGCCCGGCCCCTTCCCTCCCGGACGCTGAAGACACGGCGTGCGCACTTCCAAGCATACTTTGCACGTAGAGGAGCATTTCATTTAGTTTTAGCTTATGAGACCAAAAAAGTTCTGCGGCGAGACTCTGTTCTTCCCCCAGAAAACATCTTGCAGCCACAAGGAGATGCAAAGAGAGTTTAGAAATCCTGACCCATCTCGCAGACACTGACGAGAAGAAGCGGCTCCATGCCATTCACAGACATGAAACGTCAGTGCGGGAGACTGAATAATGGCTCCTAACCGCATCCACTTCCACATCCCGATCCCAGGAACCTATGAGTAAGTTTACCTTTCAGGGGGAAAAGGGACACCACAGGTGTGATTAAGTTAATAATCTTGAGAGGCGGAGATTATCCTGGATTATCCCAGAGGGCCCTAAACGTAATCAGAGGAATCCTTGTAAGAGGACACAGATTTCACTCAGTCAGAAGGCAAAGTGACCACTGAAGCCTAGAGCTTCCAGAAGGAACCAGCCCTGCCAATACCTTGATTTTAGCCCAGGCGCCCCATTTCAGATTTCGGACCTCCAAGACTCTAAGATAATAAATTTGTGTTGTTTTAAACCACGAAGTCGGGACTTCCCTGGTGGTGCAGTGGTTAAGAATCCGCCTGCCAATGCAGGGGACACGGGTTCGAGCCCTGGTCCGGGAAGATCCCACATGCCACAAAGCGACTAAGCCCATGCGCCACAACTACTGAGCCTGCGCTCTAGAGCCCGCGAGCCACAACTACTAAGCCCACGCGCCTAGAGCCCGTGCTACGCAACAAGAGAAGCCACCGCAATGAGAAGTCCGCACACCGAAACGAAGGGTAGCCCCCACTCGCCCCAACAAGAGAAAGCCCGCACGCAGCAACGAAGACCCAACGCAGCCAAAGATAAACTAATTAATTAATTTAAAAATACACCACTAAGTTTGTAGTAATATGGTAAAGCAATCACAGGAAACTAACACAGAAGGGAACCTCCTTAATTCTTGCCACCACCGTGGAGTGCCTGGGGATAGCGGAGGAAGGTGATTCTCCACACAGCAGTCGGAATGATTCAGTAAGAACAAGTCAGGGGGGAATTCCCTGGCGATCCAGCGGCTAGGACTCCGGGCTTCCACTGCAGGGGGCACGGGTTCAATCCCTGGTCAGGGAACTAAGATCCCAGCAAGCCGCACAGTGCGGCAAAAAAAAAAAAAAAAAGCAAACAAACAAAACAGTGGCTTCTCTGCTCAGAGCCCTCCCACCTCTCTGAGTCCAAGCCACAATCCTCACCAGCTTTGTCAAGGGCCTCCTTTGTCCTTTGCGTACTCCTGACCACATGCTCAGGGCAGACTAAGGGCACTCCCGACCCAGGGGCCTTTGCTACTGTGGCTCTTTGGCCCACAGTGGGGGCCCTTCCCTGTAATCTGCATGGCTTATTCCCTCTTCTGCAGGTCTCTGCTCAAATGTAACCTAATCAGAGAGGCCCTCCCCACCTATATTTTATTATGCTTCCATCACACGTTGCCTGAGGGCAGGAGCTGTACCTACTGAGCACTCTGTTGGGTCTCCAGGCCCAAGAAGAGAGCCTGGCACTTTGGAGGCACCCAACAGTCACTTGCTGGCTACATTATTTAACGAAGTACAGTGACGGAGGCAGGCTTCTCGCTTTGTCCCTTTTGCATTTCAAACCATGTGAGAGTAGCACCTGATCAAAACAGTAGAAGTTTTTTTTGAAGGAATGCGTGTGAAAAACAAGGACAGTACCTGACAGGTCTTTGTGTTTTGAGAGAGTCTGTGGCACGGGGACCCATGGGCTGCACCTGGCTTAAAGGGGAGGTGGTCATGGGGAAAGCTTCCTGCCTGGAAGGAGGCCCCAAATTCCGAACCACTCACGCGCCCATCCCTTCGTCTCCACATCCCTACCTTCGCCTGCTCACCCACAATTTTTTTTTAATATATTTAGTTATTTATTTTTGGCAGCGTTGGGTCTTCGTAACTGTGCACGGGCTTTCTCTAGTTGCAGCGAATGGGGGCTACTCTTCGTTGAGGTGCGCGGGCTTCTCACTGCGGTAGCTTCTCTTTGTTGAGCATGGGCTCTAGGCGCGCGGGCTTCAGTAGTTGTGGCACGCGGGCTCAGTAGTTGTGGCGCATGGGCTTAGCTACTCCGCGGCATGTGGGATCTTCCCCGACTAGGCCTCGATTCCCAAACACTGCACCACCAGGTAAGTCCCTCACCCACAATTTTAAATTAAATTCATTCATTCTCTCCCTCCCGCTCTAGAAAGTCCCCAAGCCCGCCGACGGGGAAGGCTAGAGACTACATTTCCCAGAAGGCCGCGGGGCCGCCGAAGGCCCCGATTGGCCCCCTCGCGCGCGTCCGTTCCCTTCCCCCCACGGGAACCAAGGGTATAGACGCCTCGGCCCCTTCCCCCCGGAGCCCGGGCTCCCGCGCGCCCGACTGCTCTCACCTCCGGACCGCGACGTGGGCCGGCTTCCTCAAGTGGGCCGACTGAGCTGCGGCCCCTCCCCTTCTCTGGCTTCAGGTGGCGCTTCCCGGCGGCGACGGAGGCCAGCCTCCATCTTGTCGGCGGAGGCGGAGGTTGCCGGGCGACGGCCGGGATTGGAGGAGGCAGCGTGGGCTCCGCCCCCGACGGCGCGCTAGGTGCTGCGTCCAGTCGCCCAGGGCCTACCGGGAAACGTAGTTCGGCGACTAGGCCGCCGAGCACAGAGTCCAGGCGGGGGCGCCCAAGACCGCCTCTGCCCAAGGCCGGGTTTCTCGCCTATTAATTTCTCTCTCCTGTCTTTCCTGCCGTCTACTTTCGGTCCCTCCTTTCTTTCTTTTTTTCTTCTTTCATAAAGTTTTTAATAACCTATAATTTTCTTACATGTACAGTAGTAACCTTAAAAAGACAAATATTTACTACCAAATGTTAACTACTGTACAATTTACAAAAAAATATAATTTTAAGAATTTGGAATAATAAAGGGAAGGTACCTACTTCAGAAGGATTAAATAAGAAAATTCCACTTTTTAAGAAATTTAACCAGGAAATGGGAACTTTCCAATTTCTCTAAAGGAACACCAGAACATTTTACTGAAGTCAGAGAACTTACTATTTTTGTTCAAGACTTCATCTACATAGTTTTAAATAAACCCTAAAAAATATTTTCCAGTATATGTAAGGCCTCTACACAGAGCGCACGACTAGGGAAAAGAGGACTCCGTCAGAATGAGAAGCCATGAAGAACAGAGATATGTCTTGTTCACCTTTACATCTCCAGTTCCTACCATAGTGCCTGGCTCAAGGTGAAAAGGCTTAAGCAATGGTTGTCGCTTTACACTGAACCAGGCAGATACATCTTTGGTCCAGTTTTCGTTCCATATTAAGCATGACCTGAGCTGCAGTCCCGGTTCTTGGCCCTTGACCTTAAATTGAGTAAGATAAGCCAATATGCATACACTTTCTACATCAGCCTTCTGACAGGATCCTCAGAACTGAATTATCACAGGTTGTGAATCTTCTCTTACGTGGTCTAATTCTTATTTCTTGAATAATATCAGTGTGCAAAAGTAATGCATTTTCGGGACTTCCCTGGTGGCGCAGTGGATAAGACTCCATGTTCCCAATGCAGGGGTCTTGCGTTCGATCCTTGGTCAGGGAACTAGATACCACATGCATGCTGCAACTAAGAGCTCGCATGCCACAACTAAGGAGCCTGCCTGCTGCAACTAAGCCCTGGTGAGACCAAATAAATAAATATATTTTTTAAAGTAATGCATTTTCAGTGCAGTACAAGTATATTCATATGAGTAATAATTGAATAAAGGCCTTACTTTTCCATGTTTTAAATAACAGATACATAGCGTCTTATATTATGATGTAATTAGCAATTTTTAGACACTGAACATAATACACTGTATTACAATGCAATGTGGTAGGCTTCCATTTTGGGAACAAAAATCAATTTCACATGAAAAAAGAGTTATTTTAAATTCACATAAAATACATTTAGAATAAGTCTAAAATTTTAGCATTAAGTAATGTAAAACAAACACAGAGGAGCTTTCTTTATTATTATTACTTTTATTTTGGCTATGCCAGGTCTTAGTTTTGGCATAGGGGATCTAGTTCCCTGGGATAGAACCTGGACCCCCTGCGTTGGGAGCACGGAGCCTTTTTTCCCCCCTTTTTCTTTTATTTATTTATTTTTGGCTGCGTTGGGTCTTCGTTGCTGCGCGCAGCTTTCCCTAGTTGTGGCGAGCGGGGTCTGCTCTTCATTGCTGTGCGCGGGCTTCTCATTGCGGTGGCTTCTCTTGTTGCGGAGCACGGGCTCTAGGCGCGTGGGCTTCAGTAGTTGTGGTTCGCGGGCTCTAGAGCGCAGGCTCAGTAGTTGTGGCGCACGGGCTTGGTTGCTACGCAGCAACCAAGATCCCATGTGGGATCTTCCTGGACCAGGACTCGAAGCCATGTCCCCTGCATTGGCAGGCGGATTCTTAACCATCGCGCCACCAGCGAAGTCCCATTCCCTTCCCCCACTTTTTCTGCTTGGTGTTCCACATCAGAATCACAACGTGAATCTGATGATTTGGACTCTTCTTGGGTACCAAGTGACTTTTCATTGATTTTAGTAGAAAGCAGATCGCCAGAGTGTGGAATGAAATCATCAGGTTTTCCCCATCTGGATTCCCCTGTTTCTGTATTATAATAATAGGTATAACCATCTTCACTTAAACCTTCTACCCAAACAGTCTTCACTGCCGTCTTTTTTAAGATTCCTTGAAATCCTTCAGGTTTCTCCCACTGAGATGCTCCTGTGATGAGATCATAATGATAATGGTAACCCTCAGAGGTTATGCCTTCTACCAATCTGCCCTTTGAAGGGTCTTTTTTTTCTTTCTTTTTTTCTTTTGCTGATCTGATGCAGAGGCAGGTGGGATAGTGCTGGTTACTAGTGATATGCTTGGCTCTGAAGTTTCTGACTCTAAGCCAAGGCTTTTCAAATCCTCTTGGTATTTTTTCAGGGCAGCTGCCTCCATTGCAGCAAACTCCTTTGATGCCTTCTCTTCTTCCTTTGCCCTAGCCAGCCTTTTCGGTTTAATTTCACTGATCCTCTTTGCCACATTTTCCTTATGAATCTTTCCTCTTTCATGAAGTTCAACACTAGACCTATTGTCCTCAATCCAGCACCTGCAGTAATCAGAGAATTTCTTTGGTTGTGACCTCCAGTAGTCTTCCATGACTGGACCAGCTGCCCCGAGGGTCACCCACAGGCCCGGCTGAGGCTCATGGTCCCCACGCAGGACGAGTCAGGGCCCAGCTCACTGCGAGGCCCACCGGAGCCTCCGCGCCCAGACCTGGTCTCTTTCTTTCCCACCATCCTCGCTATCTCCTTTCCTTTCCTGGGTCTGTCTCATTGTTTTCTCTTTCTCCCTGTCTGTCCCCCATTCCGGAGAAATGGTTCCCTTTAGACTGTCAAAATATAATTTTCGAAACAGCTTCAAACAAGAAGGAACAACAGAAAGGGTGAAAGAACGGACAGTGAAATAAAAGCGCCAAGTCGGATCGGTAGTGCCCCATGGGGCAGTGGGCAGGCATCTTAGTGTCCTGCTTAGTGTCCTACTGGGTGACAAAAAACTTGGGATACCCTTCTGTACTGGACAGAAAGCATTTACAACCTATCAAACTTTTACTCGTTAGCATCTAACTTCACAGTATCTGGACTCTGATCCAAAGCAGTTAACTTTAAAAAAAAGTTGCTTCACTTAGAGAATCAGATGACCTGAAGCAGGCTTGGTAGAGACGGTGCTAGTTCTTCTAGTCATCTTTTTTTCTCTTAATGGCAAGTTTTGGATAAGTTTTCTTAACATGTGTCCCTCCCGCTCCGTCTTTCTCTCCTTGCTGTCACCGTTCTCTGAGTCTTTAAAAACTCTCGATACACTTTACTGTATCTCTAATTTCTGTCCTTTTCTCCCCTCTCGCTTCTGTACTCTTGATCCTTGTCTGTCCCTTGAATCTCGAGCTGCACGTCTTGTCGCTGTAAATCTTTGTCTCTCCTTTCCTCCCCATCCCGCCCTGATCGCTCTCCCTCTTAACTGTTCTGACACACACGTTTGCCCAGCCCTGACTCTCTGACCTAGGTCTCTTTCTGTCCTGCCCGTGTCTCTGTCCCTGTGTCTGTTCACTTACCTTCTCTGTCTCTCCTCACAACTCTCCCCGCCCCCGAGTCTGTGTCTGTCTGTCCTTTCTCTCTCGCTCCGCATCTCTACCCTCACCCTACCTCTCCCATCTTTCAGACGCCGGCCGGTACCCAGGGTTGCCCTGGAAACCGCCTGCACGGCCCACTGGTTACCATGAAGACGCCCGGGCCCGCCTACCGACCGCGAACGCAAAAAAAAAAAAAAAAAAAAAAAAAAAAAAAAAAAAAAAAAAAAAAAAAAACCTGTCATGGCGCCGCGCACGCGCGCAGAGGACTGGCTGACCGACCTCCCGGACAGAAGCCGGCCGAGCCTCTCTCCAAGGCGAAAGTGGGAGAGGCTCGCTTGCGGTCCTGAGGGCGGTGGAAGGGGTGGCCGGGTCTCCGCAGGGGGTTGCCATGGAGACGGGGGCTGACGGCGTCCTAGAGAGGGCCGTGATTGGTGCAGAGCCCTGCTAATCCCCGGAAGCCCCGTAGAGAATTCAGGGAGAATTGGTGGGGGCATGCGCGGTTGGGAAGGCGGTGCGGCCGCCCGTTGCCCCCTGAGAAGCCTGCTCGCGTCGACGGGCGCCTGGACGCCTGGATTTGAGGCTGGGAGCGCGGGAAGACGCGGCCCGGAGCGTGACCCGATCGTTGCGAACAACGCTGCCCCGGGGCACAGCGGGAGGAGGGTGGAAACTGGGGCGAGGGTGGGGGACGGGCAAGGCGGCGCTCCGGCTGGTGCGTGGAGCATTCTGGGAGACATAGTCCGGCCGGGGAGGGAAGGTCGGCGAGTGCGCATGCTCAGGAGCGCGGAGCGGCCCGCTGAGCGCGGAGGTGAGGGCGGGGGCCCCTCAACCGGGAAGGTTCGGGCGTGGATTGGGGCGGCGGCCCAGCGGGATCGGGAGCGCAGGACAGGGGCCTGGGTGCCGCCCGTGGCCGGGCCCAGCGCTGTAGCGCGGCTCGTCAATCACGGCGACAAAATCTGGAGTCCCCGCCCCCAGTTGCCATGGCGGCACCCGGACCTGCCCCGGCTCCCTAAAGCAGAAGGTGCCCGCCCAGGCTTCTGGTAAATGTAGTTCAGGGAGCTCCGCAGGGCCGGCCCGATTACGGAGGCCCAGCTGTCTCCTGGGGTTTCAGGTTGACTTGGAACCTTGAGGAGCGAAGGTTAGACCCACGGGATCAGGCGGCCCTCGAAATCGAAGCCACTTCCTTAATAAACTCAGATCTGTCCACAAAGGTCGCACTGTACCTCCAGCTGCAGCAGGAGCAGCGCGAGTGTAGTGGGGATGGGGGAAACGGAGGTTCACAGTGGCACAGCGACCTCCCGAGGTTACGTGGCAAATAGGCTGGGCAGAATCTCCGACTTTCCTTGCAGGCTCCGAGTCCAGTGGTCTCGGCACCTTTGTAGCTCCCCTCTGAAAACTCCCCCGTTACCTCCTAGTTCCACCTAAATCGGGAAACGGAGGAGATAGTGGGGCATTGCGTGTTGTGATAAGTCGGGCTCAGAGAATGGGGCTGAATGGGGGGAGAATGGTGTCTGGGTGCTGCGCCATACAGGTGACCTTGCACAGGTGTGGGGTGGGGCAGGTGCAGTCGGGTTGCGCTGTGAAACCGCGCTGGGAGGGGAGTGGTCTGAGACACTAGGCGGGAGAGTGGACGCTGCAGTGATTGACTGGCACTGGTGGGGGGAGGGGTGGTAGTGGTGCAGATGCCCAGGCAGTGGATGTTGTAGGTGGCATTCACCTGGTAGGCAGAGGGGTGCAGAGCAGGGGTTAGGTGGCGCATGTAGAAGAAGCGTGGGCCTTGGGGGAGAGACGAGGTGCCCTCTGGGCCTAAGAAGCAGCCCAGGAACAGGGGGCTACCAGAGACTCTGCACAGGCCAAGCTAGAGAGGCTCAGCGAGGGCTTACCAGCCCCACAGGTCCTTGATACGGCACTGCCTCTGTGCCTCAGTTTCCTCATCCTCCTTCCACTTGGCGGGTCTCGGGATTGAACAGCGCGGCATCCAGTAGGCTCTCAATAAGCAGTCGTCACCACTGTCCTCACCGCAGCGGCCTCATCCCGTTCCTCCCCCAGGGGGAGACACTGGCCTCAGAGCCCCAGCCTGGTCTTTCCAATGAGGCCCACAGCTCTGGGCTCCCCGGGCCACGCACCCCCAGAAGATGAGGGGCCCATCACGGTGAAGCTGGAGGAGTCTGAGGAGGAGGGTGAAGCCGCCCCGTGGGATCCAGGCCCAGAGGCTGCACGCCAGCGTTTCCGGCACTTCCACTATGAGGAGGCAGTGGGTCCCCGCGAGGCGCTGGCCCGGCTCCGTGAACTCTGCCGCCAGTGGCTGCGGCCCGAGGTGCACTCCAAGGAGCAGATGCTGGAGCTGCTGGTGCTGGAGCAGTTCCTGGGCGCGCTGCCCCCCGAGATCCAGGCCCGCGTGCGGGGCCAGCAGCCAGGCAGCCCTGAGGAGGCCGCTGCCCTGGTCGAGGGCCTGCGCCGGGAGCCAGGAGGGCCCCGGAGATGGGTGAGTCAGTGGTCCCGGGGTCGGGGCCGGAACAGTATGCATCTCTGCCTCTTCCTGTGAGGTGCCATGCTTGGCCAGACACCGGTCCCTTGTGGTTTGGAAGTGGTCACCTGCAGCGGACCTGTGTGAGGGCAGATGGGGTTCCAGGGCCAGCCTCACTGGCCCATCGCTGCACCACCTAGAGGCATGGACAGGGGATGCAGGGTGGGGAGAGAGGGTGGGTGTCAGCAGCAGGAGAGCAACCGCGGGTGGTCCCTTTGCTCCTTGCTAAGTCCCTGGCGGACATGGGTCCTTAGAGGACCTAGTCAGTGAGGACCCCTGGGGGCCCAAGATAGGGTGGATGCCCATGAACTCCCTACCTGAGCTCCTGACGGTGGGTGGCGCCTCCCCAGGTCACAGTCCAGGTGCAAGGCCAGGAGGTGCTATCAGAGAAGATGGAGCCCTCCGACTTCCAGCCCCTCCCTCAAATCACACCTCGGACTCCAGAACCTGGGCTTGAGATGCCCCATGGGGCCACACAGGAGTCGTCGCTGGGCCTGTGGGTGAAAGAGGAGCCTGGGGTTACCGAGGATCCAGGTGCGGGTAGGCGACGTGCCCGTGCGTTGGTGGCCCCCACACCCCGCCCAGCCAGTGGCCGTCATTACCCCCGTATGCCAAGCCTGACTGTCACCACTGCTTCCTTCCATGTTTTCAGCTGGCATGGAGCCGGCTATTGGGGTTTCCTGGTGCAGGAGGCATGTGGGGTTCACTCCCTGAGATCCATTGGGGGACATTAGCCGATTGCTCGAGAGCAGACAGAAGGCAGGAGTGTGGGTGGGCACAGCTGCGGGAGGACCCCGAAGTGCGGGGGAGCATCCCCTTCTCTCCTGTGCCTCCCAGGCAGGTGCCCGACATGCCCCCCCACACTCTCCGCCATTCCTGTGTGGACCCTTAGAGCCCCCCTGACATGCCCAGCCCCAAGCCTACACCCAGATCTCACCTCACCTGGACCCCGGCACCTGGCACACCACTGAGGAGGGCAGCAGGGTGGGGAGCCCCTGGAACCGCCTGACCCCACCCTTCCTCTCCAGAGCTTCTGGACTCTGGGCCTCTAACCAACCCCCAGGAGGCCACTTCCACTGTCCTACCTGAGGAGGCCCAGGTGAGCCCCTGCTCTGGGAGCCTCAGTGGGTGGGGGTTGGGTAGGTCCCTCCCTGGGCCTAGCCAGACACAGGCGAGCAGTGACCACCGTGGTTTCAGGGCTGTGGCGCAGCGCTGGACCAGGCCTCTCCCCATAGTGAGACTGGGCCTGAGGGGTCCTCGTGGACGGAGCACCCGGAGGCCCTGTGGCAGGAGGAAGCTGGGAGTGTCTTCTCCGCGGGTGAGTAACATGGGGCCCTCTGCACAGGCAGCACCGCCCCTGACCATCCCACTCCTGGCCCTACTCAGGTGGCCCCCTTACTCCAGCATTCCCCGAGCTCCTCCATCGCCTGCAGCGTTCAACCTGCTTTAGCATCTCCTGCCCGCGAGAGCCAAGCCCCGCACTAACCTCACGGCCCCTCCAGCTGCTTCTCCCCGCCCCCAGTAAAACCTCCTGAGAGCAGGACTTGTGCTCCCCACGTCCGCTCCCAGCCCCGGCACCCTGGATGGCCCCCGGGTTCTGGGCTTGCGTCCCACTGATCCGGGGGGCGGGGCAGAGAGGGACTGCAGGTTAGTAGACAGGGTGGGCAGACAGGGGGCACCTTGACACAGGGTGGGGCCTGGGCAGGACAGAGTGGTACCCTGCTCTCAGGCCAGATGCCCTGTGCTGTCCACCTCAGCCACACAGCCTACAACGGTCTGCCATCGGCCAGGCTCCCTGCCTCCTTGTCCTCCCTGTTCCCTGGACCCTCCTCTTTGTTGGTTTACTCCCTTGTCATTTATTTATTTATTTTTGGGGCTGCGTTGGGTCTTCGTCCCTGCGCGCGGGCTTTCTCTAGTTGCGGTGAGCGGGGGCTGCTCTTCGTTGCTGTGGGTGGGCTTCTCATTGCAGCAGCTTGTTCCGGAGCACGGGCTCTAGGTGCACAGGCTTCAGTAGTTGTAGCACGCGGGCTCAGCAATTGTGGTTCGCGGGCTCTAGAGTGCAGGCTGAGTAATTGTGGAACACGGGCATCGTTGCTCCGCAGTATGTGGGATCTTCCCGGACCAGGGATCAAACCCGTGTCCCCTGAATTGGCAGGCGGATTCTTAACCACTGTGCCACCAGGGAAGTCCCACCCCCTTGTTCTGGTGAACCTTCCTGTGAACTCCGGTGTGGGAAGTAAAGTTCTGAGCTATGTTCCATATCTGAAACACATTTGTATTACACTGAATTTTGGCTGAAGAATTCTTTCTATTAACTCTGTCTCAAAACATTTTTTTTAATTGCTGTGAAACTGGGTCAAAACATTTTTTATCACCACTGTTGGTGAGCCCTTCCAATTTGAAATTCACGTTTCTCAATTGTGGGAAACTGGCTTGCATTGTTTCTTTGATTTCCTTCCCCTCCATTGTTCGGTTCTCTTGTTTCTAGAATGCCTGTTACTTGGTTATTGGACTCTAGGACAGATCCTCCAATGTCCTCTTCACTGCAATTTCCCCATCCCTTTCTTTCTGCTCGATTTTCCGGAAAATTTCTTCAGTTATAGCCTCCAGACCCTCCTTTGAGATTTGCATATCTGCTAGCAGAGTTTTAATTTCCAGGAGTGTCTTCTTCCCCTGAACATTCATTTTTTTTAACCACTTTCTGTTATTCTTACAGTTGTAACATCTTTCCCTATTTCTCTGAGGATAACAATAACTTGTTTTTTAAGCTTTCTTCTCCCGGTGTGGTCTCTGGTCCCGCTGGCAGGTCCGAGCAGATGGGTGAGGGTCTTATCGGCCAGGAGAACAAATCAGGGCTGGGAGGGGAGGGGGAGGGGTTCACTCCCCAGGGAACCTCACTTCTTGGGAAACGTGAGTGGGTGGGTGGAACATGAGTGGACGCCACTGAAGCAGTAGTAGGGCAGTCTGGCG
Source organism: Kogia breviceps (assembly GCF_026419965.1). NCBI lineage: Eukaryota > Metazoa > Chordata > Mammalia > Artiodactyla > Physeteridae > Kogia > Kogia breviceps. The sequence goes on from NC_081327.1 coordinate 133,666, forward strand.
GGGCTGCCTGAAGGCACCCCTGCAGTGAGGATCTTCAGTTCTCTCCTCTGAGTGTTCTAAGGCGGCACTCCTAGCCTCTCGCCAGCATCCCGGGAGAGAGGCTAGCATCGCAGCGCCCGGTGTGACTTCCCTTAACTCCCTTGACTCCCTCAGGGTCCTCCCCCACCCTCCACCCAGCCCTTTGCCAGGATGGAAGAGGGGGTCCAGAAGTCAGCTACCGCACTGCCCACCGCTTCATCAGAATTCTGTGCAGACAGACCCAGGGCTGTTCCCGGCAGTAGCCCTGCCCAGCTTCAGCTTCAGCTTCTGAAACAGCTTCCGCAGCCCGCCTGGTGCCCCTGCCCCTTCACCTGCGTGGCCAGAGGTACCTCGTACCTCCAGCTCCTGAGCTTTTCAACCTCTGGGGTCAAACAGCTTGATTTCTTTCAGCCTTCCCCGCTGCTGACTTACTATTCGCCTTCTCCAGTCTGCTGCACAGTTACCGTTTGCGCATTTTGCTTTCTAGAGTAGAAAATATCAGGGATTTGTTTGTTTCCTCTCTTTTTCTCTTCATCTCTGTGGGTTTTATGCCTTGAAAAAACAAAACAAAACCTTTATGGTGGTTTTTAATGTTGTTTTTCACAATGAAACAAATTTAAATAGATACCATTATTACCCAGAAGTCCCCATTTGCTGTTTTTTATCAATAAGGATCCGAACTCATTCTTTTTTCATAATGTCCTTGTTTTGTGGATACTGATCCATCCTTTGGGAACTTGCAAGTACCTTATGGTGTTTCCGGCCTTGTTCGTTAGCTCGGTTTCCTTGGGTGTGAATGCTCCCACTGGGTGCGCTCTTGACAGCCTGCCCTTCACAGCTCTGGGGGCTTCTTATTTGTCCCTGCCCTAAGCATCACCCTGGGTGAGGGACTGCCACAGGGTCCCTCATAACTCTGAACTGGAAGGCTCATCTGGGCCCCCGGCTGTTCAACGGAGATACCTCTGCAGCCTCAGTGAAAGCAAGAGGTCCATGGGTGGACTGCGCTCACCCAGGCTACGTCCTCAACCCCCGACTTCATGACAGAGCCTGGCTCTCCTCCTCAGTCCGCACAGCCTTGGCACTGTAGAGCACAGTGCACCAGGCTCTGGATTCCTGACTCTCACCATCCTTTCTTGCTTTGGGGCCGCCCCGGGTATTTTGAAAGCTCTTTTCTTATGCTCTGTCAGCTGTGCATGTAGAAGCGGAGAGAGTAGCATCTGATACACGCCCCTCCTGCTGTTTCAGTCTTCAGCTGGCCGGCCAGGCTTGGCTCATGCTGTGTAGCTGACACTCCAGCCTGGACCTGCTTCTCTCAGCCCACAGTCCCCCAGTCTCTCTGCTCTCTCCAGCCACACGGGCAGTTCCACCCCAGGCTCCTCGGCGGGTTCTCTCTCTGCAGTCCCGTTCTTTCCTCAGGCTGCACTCTTCCACAGACAACCACAGCTCACCTCAGCCACCTTGGTCTCCCCATAAGGTCTCCTGGCCACTCCCCTTGCCCTCAGCCAAGCGTCTTCTGGGCAGCCAGTGCTTTTATCAGGAGAACATTTTGAATTGCCAGGACATTCACGTGTTAGAAAATCCAGAGAGCACCGGGGAGTATACAGTGGAGTGCCCCTCTCCTGCCTGTATCACATGGCCCTGCACCCCAACAGCCAACGTCACCAGGTTTTTGTATGTACTTCCAGAAAGATTCTCTGTATAGAAGAACAAACACAAATTCTGGTGCATACTCGTTTCCCGTTTTTATTTTATTTATTTATTTATTTTTGGCTACGTTGGGTCCTTGTGGCTGCGTGTGGGCTTTCTCTCGTTTTTTGGCGAGCGCGGGCTACTCTACATTGCGGTGCACAGGCTTCTCAATGCGATGGCTTCTCTTGTTGCAGAGCATGGGCTTTCAGTAGCTGTGGCACGCAGGCTCAGTAGTTGTGGTGCACGGGCTTAGTTGCTCCGCAGCACGTGGGATCTTCCCGGACCAGGGCTCGAACCCGTGTCCCCTGCATTGGCAGGTGGATTTTTAACCACTGCGCCATCAGGGAAGCCCTCATTTCCCACTTTTAAAACACACGTGGATGCTTAATCTTCACACTGTTCCACGCCTGACATTTTTCGTGCATCTTCCCACTTGAACACACAGCAGCAAGTGCCCTCCTCTTTGGACAGCTGCGTAGAGCCCGCTGGGGCTCACCGTGGACACACCTGTTTCTCCATACAGGCCCCTACTGACAGTCCTTTGGGTTACTTTTCAGGGAGAACTGAGAAACCTACATTTCACACAGGGGGAACACAACTGGTGGAGAAGTACCTAGACGTGGAACTGTTGGATCAGAGGGTGGGAAATTGGACGTTTTGCTGCACTTCGCCACACTGGCTTCTGTTTATGCTCGCCAGCGGTGCACACAAATGCTTGGGTTCCTGGAGTTAGGGTGTGGAAACGGTAACGAGTACGGCCCTAATACGCACTTTGCTGACTAGGAGGGGACTGAGCATATTTTACGGAATTTCAGCATCAGTGACATGTCCTTTCCTTTTCCTGCCCTTTCCCTACGTTTGTTAGATTGTCCGTCTTTCTTGTTGACTGACTGGTGCACCTTACTTTGGTTAATTAGTCCCTTGCCTCTGGAGAGTTCTCAGTTTGTCATTCGTCTTTTGACTCGGAGGGTTTTTGCTGTGCACAGATGATTTCCTTTGACACAGTATAATTTTTCTGAGTTTCCTTTGGCATCTGCTAGGTCTTCTGTCACCTACTGAAGCCCTTGCTAGTCTCCCAGTCTCCTTGCTTTAACTTGCTTCTTCTCCGTTGCCTGTGCTCACATCGCCTCCCTTCCCCAGCATCTAATGATGGAGTGCTCACAGCGTGGCCGGAACCTGCTCCTTTAATCCGCAGACACCCACCCCTGTCTGATCACATGCAGGCCCAGGACTCCGTAGGCCATGTACACACCACAGCACCCATGTTCACATTTCCCGGCAGACTGGGCCCGACTCCTGTGCCCCACAGCCTGCGTATGTCCTCTGTCCCTCGGGAGTCCCGTGGGCATCTCAAGGAAGGCACGGCAGACAAAAGTCCTGGTTGCCTGCATTCCCTGCCTCTATCCCCTGCCCTATTCCCTTCCTGTTGGCTCCACTTCCAGCCTCCCTCAGACCCACCCACAGCTCTGCATCTGTGGAAGCCATCATCACCCACCCGGACAGTGCACGGGCCACCTGCCCCACCTTTGCCCTACAGCCCCTTCCAGAAAGGCGGTTTTTACAAACTTACGTCAGACCTGGAAAGCTTGTCCCCAGCTTTTCAGTCTTCCACCTCCTGCAAGGGTCTGTCCCATTGTCACCTCCTTAGGGAAGCCTGAACAGATACAACCCCTGCCCCTGCCCACGTCACTTCTGTCTGCCTCCTTGGTCAGTTTCAGGTCGCTCTAGTTCGCACCGTTTCCGCAGGGCTGGAGTGGCTCTGGGCACAAGTGGGTTCTCTGGCATGAATGAGCGTATCCCCTTCTGCAATGCAGGGTTTACACTCCAGATGGACAGCATCTCTGCTGGCCCAGACACTGTGAGCTCCCACGTCCACCTCCCCTGGGACCTCGGCGTGGCCAGCCTCACGGGCCGACTCGAGTCACCCTCCCTCGAAGGTGGCTTCTCACACGCGCTGGTGCTCTCCAGCGACCCAGGAGGTGAGCAGGACCCCACGTACGATCCCCGCCAGGGCGTGGGACCCGGGCTGGCCGCCGCTCGCTGGCGTGCCCCCAGGGGCCGGAGCCGGGGGCGAGGTCGCCCCAGCACAGGCTCCGGGGCCGTGCGAGGTGGCCGCTGCGACGTGTGCGGTAAGGTGTTCAGCCAACGCAGCAACCTGCTGAGGCACCAGAAGATACACACGGGAGAGCGGCCGTTCGTGTGCGGCGAATGCGGCCGCAGCTTCAGCCGCAGCTCGCACCTGCTGCGCCACCAGCTCACGCACACCGAGGAGCGGCCGTTCGTGTGCGGCGACTGCGGCCAAGGCTTCGTACGCAGCGCGCGCCTGGAGGAGCACCGGCGCGTGCACACGGGCGAGCAGCCCTTCCGCTGCGCCGAGTGCGGCCAGACCTTCCGGCAGCGCTCCAACCTGCTGCAGCACCAGCGCATCCACGGCGACCCCCCGGGCCCCGGCGCGGCACCCCCCGCGCCTCCTGGCGCGCCGGAGCGCCCAGGCCCCTTCCCGTGCAGCGAGTGCCAGGAGAGCTTCGCGCGGCGCGCCGTGCTGCTGGAGCACCAGGCGGTGCACACGGGCGACAAGTCTTTCGGCTGCGTGGAGTGCGGCGAGCGCTTCGGCCGCCGTTCGGTGTTGCTGCAGCACCGGCGCGTGCACAGCAGCGAGCGGCCCTTCTCCTGCGCTGAGTGCGGCCAGAGCTTCCGACAGCGCTCCAACCTCACACAGCACCGGCGCATCCACACGGGCGAGCGGCCCTTCGCCTGCGCGGAGTGCGGCAAGGCTTTCCGCCAGCGGCCCACGCTCACGCAGCACCTGCGCGTGCACACGGGGGAAAAGCCCTTCGCCTGCCCTGAGTGCGGCCAGCGCTTCAGCCAGCGTCTGAAGCTCACTCGCCATCAGCGGACGCACACCGGCGAGAAGCCCTACCGCTGCAGCGAGTGTGGCCTGGGCTTCACGCAAGTCTCGCGGCTCACCGAGCACCAGCGCATCCACACAGGCGAGAAGCCCTTCGCCTGCCTGGAGTGCGGCCAGAGCTTCCGGCAGCACGCCAACCTCACACAGCACCGGCGCATCCACACGGGCGAGCGGCCGTACACATGTCCCGAGTGCGGCAAAGCCTTCCGCCAGCGGCCCACGCTCACGCAGCATCTGCGCACCCACCGACGCGAGAAGCCCTTCGCCTGCCAGGACTGCGGCCGCTGCTTCCACCAGAGCACCAAGCTCATCCAGCATCAGCGCGTCCACAGTGCGGAGTAGCCAGCGCGCACTGCACCCCCTCTCCGCCCTCACCTCGGTCCTCCGTACGGGGGGGGGGGCGGGGGGGCGGTGCTGCAGAACACCTACCTCTCGGGGATGCTGTGAGGCCTGTGATCACGTGGGTACAAGCCAGCCCTCTTAGGGCCCGGTGCCCAGTAGGTGCTCAATAAACAGTACACGGAACCTGCGTCTGGGTCTGCACCAATTCAGTTCCTCCCCACCTGCCTGGGTCCCTCTCTGCCCACCCGACGGGTCCACCACTTTCTTTGCAACCACATGTTTCCTGTAAGAGCCAGAGCCCCCTGCAGATGTGGCCCCTAGCAGAGCCTGGCCTCATCTGTGGGGTGCCCCCCTTGCACCACGGCTCCTGTGCTATTTGCCCATGTTCCCTTTGACCCACACGTCTGCCAGCCAAGCCAACTGCCAGATGAGGGCCTGGGCTGGCAGAGTTCTCCCCAGCCGGCCAATATCATCAGGTGCTAAAGTATCAAACTGGTACCCAGCATGCCAGGGCCGGCCTGAGGATATGTGTTTATGAAACTTTAAACCTAGGGAGCCATTTCTTAGGTGTAAAAGCTACACGGCTTTACCTGGGAATCCATATTCTTTGGAGACTTTCCTCTGTTCCCCACAGACTCCAGCCGGTCCGAGGCCCGCAGGTGGCTGCAAACCCCAGGCCAGTGCCCCAGCCCTCTAGTGATCGTCCCCATCATGCCGTCACGCGCCGTTCTCCTCCCTCCCTGGCCCCCCACACAGCCCCTAAGGGCTCCCGCACAGTGGGAGGTCTCTATGGTGAGTGTATTCAGTAACGAGTCACAGGAAGCACAGCGGGCAGCAGCTTTCATGAAGATGGACAGATACCGCCAGTTCCAGTTCAGTGTCCTGCAGACTTGAGGGCGGGTGTCTCTGGAACCCTCCAGCCTCTTCCTGTGCCATTGCTTCTTTTGCCCTATCTTCCCCTTCCATCTTATTGCTCAGGCCTTGACACAGTCCCCCATTCCACCCATGGGTGCTGTAAGTGCCAGAGACAATGGAGAAAGGCAGTTCCAAAGAGGGCATCTTCATGCAGCAGGGTCTGGCGTGGGACTTAAACCCCACTCTAGGAGGGTGTCAGCCTGCCCTTGGCCTAGAGGGTTCCAGAACAGCCCTTCTAGGCCTGTATGTCCAAGCTTCTTCCAGAAGTGCAGCTGGACTTGCCCCTGCCACTTTGAGTCAGCCTGATCCCCTCAAGACTTGGGCCCTGGTATCAGGGAAAGACAAGCCAGCCTGGGCCAGAGGCTTCCTACAGACATGCTAGAGAAGGCATGCTCCCTGCCTCAGCCCCACTTCCTCCCCGCCCCTATTCCTCCCTTTTCCCCACCTCCCTGCTAGTCTAGCCCCAGCCCAGACCAGAGCCACTCAGGCATGTATGACGTCTGGCAAAGTCAGCAGCCCCCCCATGCAGGGGCACTCCTGTGTGGCGGTCAGGCGTGGGGCGTCCCCGGACTCTCTGACAGCACTCACGATTCTCTCTGATCACGAACGGGATTCTAGGAAACCTGGTCTGGGATCTGTAGAATCAGAGGGGAGAGGAAGGCAGGGAGGGGCTGGGAGAATCAGATCAGGGAAGGCACATGAATGAACACTGAGGGAGCCAGTGGTCTCAGGTTGGAGGAATGTTGCCGGAACTTTATAAATCCTGTAACATGGATTTCTTTTTTTTTTTTTTTTACAACCTGTATGACTTTTATGATCTGAAACAAAGAAAACAAGAAAGCTCTCATCTTTGATCATCTTCGTGTTAATCATGAAGGGAAATCTGTGCAGATACAACTACATAAAAACATGAAATTCCACACAGGAAAAATTACAGCAAACATGAAAAGCATGGAGACATACAGCCAGGGCCCCACACCCGAAGCCTTGAGAAGTCCATGGACCCACCTGCCAAAACAGCCCTCTGAGAAGAAATCAACATGAACAGCTATGTGAGGGCCACTCATGAAAGGTCATTTCTGCAGCTGGCCAGGCACACCTCTGCAATCCAGTCATGTGGCTGCAGGTCGAGAGCCCAAGTGTTACCATACTATCATCAGGGCTGAGGGCTTGGACAGAATGACCACTTCGCCCCACTTGGCCAGAGCCATATGAGGAACCCAGGAGAGGAATACCTAAGTACTGGTCATCTAAGAAAGCTACAAGAGTGCCCAGCCAGCCTGTCCCTGGACTGTCTGTACCTGAGCCCGTATTGTTCACTCCCAAGCCCAGCCTCCCCATGCCACGTCCATCCAACTATTCTCACCGGAAGCCTAGCCTCCCAAATCTATCCACTTCTCTCCAACCCCCAGCACTGTTCTGATCCCAGCCGGCCATCTCCAGCCTGGAGGCCCGCAGCACCAGCCTCTCTTCCCGGTCTACTGCTGCTCTCTCGTGCCCCAGACAGACCCTTTCCTCCCAGTGTCAGCTCCCAGAGGCTACACTCACAACCCTACATGCACTTCCACCCTCACAACTCACCCGCCACGCTCTGCCCAGTCCCTCCAAGGCACTGGCCCCAGCTTCCCTCAGGACCTCTGCATGCGCTAAGCCCTAGGTTGCATCCTAAGAGGTTGCAGGCCCAAGGGCCAAAGGCACCTTTGCCACCAAAACCACCTGTGCCTCTCTGCCACTTGAGTGGCCACGAAGGTGACAAGGAATACACAGCTTAGCTGCACCACTTCCAACCCAGCTCCCTGCCTCAGTTAGGCCATCCCCTTCTCCCGTCCAGAAACCATGGCCCCCTTTGCCTAGCATTCTGTTGCATGGTCAAGTCTTCCCCCACTGGACGTTGGGGAAGCCACAAGATCAGAGACCACGCGAGTCGAACTTTGGCTAGTCCTCTCCAGGGAACCGATTCCCCATCCCCAGATGGGACCTTAGCGGAAGGGCCTCGGCAACTGGCCTGGAGATGGGCACATGAACCAGGCTGGCCAACAGAAACCACCCCTGAGACTTTGGCTGGAAACCGCAGTATGGTCACCAACCCTCACGTCCTGTACAAAAATAAATAATCAGCAAGAGCGGAGCGGATGAGAAGAACGGAGAGGGAGAGGGAAACTGAGTCTGGAAGAGCCCTCTGGGTCCCAGGACCAGCCATGTCTGAAGCGTGAGAACGCTGGGATGGTTGCAATCTTGTCAGCCCCAAACCTGAGCCGTTTGCAGCTTCTGATCTCCCATCCTCACCCCAGCGCCTCTCCAGCACTCAGCTCTCAAGGGAGTCAACGAAGCTGGGAGTGTGAGGCTAGGACAACTAGAGGGCTGAAGAGGGGCGTCTGGATGGTGGAAAGAGAATGGAAAGGGGCGAAAGGGGGAGCGGCTGCACAGACACCACTGGGATCAGTCCACGGAGCCCAAAGACGCCGAGGGTACCCGGGCAGGGCCTCTGAGGAGGCTGGGGCCGGGATGGACGCCAAATCAAGGCCCGAAGGGGTAGAGCCGACCCCCTGGGGTGAGGAAGGGGCCGGGGTCGTTCGCCAAGAGGAGGCCATGGACTGAGCCTGCCCACCCCCAGCGCGGGCCCAACTGGGCCGCCGGGACTACTTCTCCCTTGGTGGTCCGTATGATGGCGGCGGCACGTCGCCTCAGCGACTGGATGGGACGTGCGGCAGGAGCCTCATTCGGACGTGGGCAGGCTGAGAGACAGAGCCCCCGCCGCCCCACGGGCCCGGCCCCCCGCCCCAACCAGCCCTCGCGGCTCCGCTCACCACCAGACGGTTCCCTTGGTGACAGCCTGAAATCACAGAACCGCTCCGCGCCGCTTCCTCCCACCCCCCCACCCGAGGCACGCTGAGCCCTGATTGGAGGGGAGATTGGCCCCGCCCACATCTAACGCGCAGCCGGTGGAAGGTCGTAGGGCACCTCCGCTGGAACTGTAGACCCGCGCAGAGCGCGGCCCTCCCCACGTTCCGCTTCCGAAGCGTGTCAGCCCGTGTAAACCTCGACAGTGCTTACTACCTTCTGACACAATACACGTTTTATTTGTTAGTTTACCTCAGCCAGACTCTCTGCGAGAGGGTTCCTTGGGTTTGCGATGGGACACCGAAAGTGCTGGACCACGCACCCTCTAGGCAACGCCCCTGCCTTGCTCAGGCTCAGAGCTGACCCAGCCTCAGTCTGTGACCCCCGGGGCCAAGTACTTCGTTTGGCCCGCCTACGCCGCCGTCTGCACGAGTACAAGTGAGAATGGCTGGCCCGCAAGCGAAGCTGCCCGCATCTGCCCCACTCAAAGATGGCGGCAACACCGCCCCGCTCCCTGGAACCGCAGGCGTCCTCGGAAGTGACCGGCCCGGCCCGGCCTGCACGAACGGAAATACCCGAGCCTAGCCGAAGGAGCCCGATCCCCAAGTCCCATCGCGGAGCAACGCGGGGCGGAGGCATCGGCGGCTGCGCAGGCGCACAGCGCAGGCCGGGCGGAAAGAGCCGAGGAGGGCAGGCGGCGGAAATATCCGAAGCGGTGGGGCGCCCGAGGCCGATGCGGACCTACGCGCCGAAGCCGCTGCTGCCACGGAAGCCGACCCTCCTCCAGTACACGGCCGTCGCCACCGCAGCCCCCGCCTCCCTCTTCCGACCCGAGCCGCAACCCCCTCAGGAAGGGAGCGAGTGAACGGGCCAGTGGCGCGGCCTAAGGACCCCGCGTCCGCAGCTGGGCCTGAGGACACCGGAGCGGGCGAGGGGGAGGAGGGAGCGGCGGGTGGGGGCGGGGCCGAGCGGACACGAGAAGAGCCGAGTGGGCCCGAGCGCCGCCGAGCGAGCCCGAGGCGCCGGGCCAGGCCGGAGCCGACTACGGGAGCCGACGCGGGCCGCGCGGTGGGCGCGGAGCGGCGCGGCAGGCCGGGCGGGCGGCGGCAGCAGCCGAAGAGGCCGCAGCGGCGGGTCCGAGTGGCGGAGGCGGCAAGGGCGGCGGCGGCGGGGGGCCGGGTGGCCGGGGTCCCGGGCCCCGCAGGGGCGGCAGCGGCGGCGGCGGCAGGATGATCAAGCTGTTCTCGCTGAAGCAGCAGAAGAAGGAGGAGGAGTCGGCGGGCGGCACCAAGGGCAGCAGCAAGAAGGCGTCGGCGGCGCAGCTGCGGATCCAGAAGGGTAAGGAGTCGGGATGGGGGTGGAGGTCGGAGGTCAGGGCCTAGCTTGGGGTAATGCGGTCGCCAGGGGTCAGAGGTGTCAGAAATGGGGGGGCCGCGGATGTGGGGATCGGAGATCAGGGCCTGGGGATTGAGGGATCAGGGGTGGAGTAATAGTCACTGAAGTGGTCAGAGATGCGGGGCCGAGGATGGGGCACTGAAGGTATTTGGAAAGCCAGATGTCTGATATTAGAGACTGAGAATCTGAGGGTGGCAGTGTAGTGGGGGGACCGGGAACTCGAGAGTCTTGGGGGTCAGACGGGAACCTGGGTGAAAGGCAGAGGAGATATGGATAGTGGGGGCCGAGGATTGAGGATCCGAGTGGGAGATTTAGTGTATTATGCTTGGGTCAGTGGGAATCAGAGTCAGGCGTGGTGAAGTACGTTCTGGGGCCTGGGTTTCGTGGGTCTGGGGGGGGCGTCACATGGCAATTTGGGGTTTAGGGTGACAGGAGGAGGAGGGAGGGACAGTGGGTGCCAGAGATTAGAGATAGGAGTAGGGTTGGGTTTAGACCATGGTACTGGAGATGCTGGAAATCTTATAGTCAGAACAGTGGAAGGTAGGAGGGCTGGGAACTCACAGATCTGGGGGTCAGATGGGAACCTGGGTTTGGGACGATAGGCAGGAAGAGGAGTATATGTATCGTGGGGACCAGGGATTGGTGGGGGATGATTTAGGGTGTGGGGGGGGAATAAGGTCTTTGAGTTTGGGCAGATAATTGGGGACTCCTCTAGAAGGTGGGGGTTATGGCCCGGGATCCTGGGTGTGGGGTAGTCAGAGGCTCTTGGAATGCATATGGGAGTGGGGGCACTTAGGAGGTGGGTTGGGGGGGACCCAGCTGTTGGGTGCTGGGACTTAGGGCTGTGGATTCAGAAGGGTTGGAACTTACCCCGGGCCAGGAGCTCAAGCACAGTCACAATTGAACATGCGTGTTTTGGGATTCTGGAGATCCAGAAGAGCCTGCCTGGAGACTGGGGAGCAGAACGAGGAGAGGGTTGGGGATGTGGCCCACTGCCCAGGACAGAGCCAGGGTCCTGGAGGAGGCTGTGCAGGCTCTGCTGGCACCTGCACCTGCTCTGAACACCCTCCTCTCTCCCTCTTCCTTTCTCTCGGTTTCCCTTTTCTGCTGTGAACACCCAGACATAAACGAGCTGAATCTGCCCAAGACGTGCGACATCAGCTTCTCAGATCCAGACGACCTTCTCAACTTCAAGCTGGTTATCTGTCCTGATGAGGTGAGGGCACACTCGGCTGGACTCCCAGGCACGGCGGGTGGCCCCACCTCAAGTAGGGATACCTGGTTCACCTGCCAGGCCTTGCTGGATGGGATCCCAGCGCCTCTTCTCTTCCTTCACAGGGCTTTTACAAGAGCGGGAAGTTTGTGTTCAGTTTTAAGGTGAGTCTCGGTGGGCCGGGGTGGCTCCCTGGGCTGAGGAAGCAACAGCTGAGGCCCCGGCCAGGCACTGCTGCGGCACCTATCCACCTCCCCTCTCTTTTCCTGGAGCCAGGTGGGCCAGGGTTACCCGCATGACCCCCCCAAGGTGAAGTGTGAGACGATGGTTTATCACCCCAACATTGACCTCGAGGGCAACGTCTGCCTCAACATCCTCAGGTGAGGGCACTAGCCCTCCACAGCTCTCCCCAGCCCTGTGTGCCAGGCACCCTTCATGGCCGTGCACTACACCAGTCTCTGTCCAGTCCTTACCCCTTGTGGTGTGTGTTCCTCTGTCTCTTCATTTCCACGTTTTCTTCCTCGTGGCTTGACCTTGGCTTTCTCCATGGTCTGTCCTTCTCTGCACCCTCCCGCTAGTTTCTCCCATCCGCACTGTCCCGTGCCCTGGGCCTGACCTGTCCGGTCCCAGCAGGGCCTGTGACGGCTGCCCACTCACCAGACCCTGATCATGATGTTCTCTGCCCACAGAGAGGACTGGAAGCCAGTCCTTACGATAAACTCCATAATTTATGGCCTGCAGTATCTCTTCTTGGTGAGTAGGGGTGGGGACGCTGGGGCTGGGGGAGGTTGGCCTTCTGCCCATTGGGCTTGTTGACCCCCACCCATACCGGCCACAGGAGCCCAACCCCGAAGACCCACTGAACAAGGAAGCCGCCGAGGTCCTGCAGAACAACCGGAGGCTGTTTGAGCAGAACGTGCAGCGCTCCATGCGGGGTGGCTATATCGGCTCCACCTACTTCGAGCGCTGCCTGAAATAGGGTCGGCGCATACCCACCCCTGCCAGGGCCACCAGCCCCGGCGTCCCCTGCAAATATTTATTGGGGGCCACAGGTGGGGGGGGGCATGGGGCAGCCGGTGGGGGAATCCCATGCCCTGACCTGCCACCCCTCCCTGCCACCCGCTCCTAGTTTTTTTTTTTTTTAAACCACCATGTGATTGAGGTCGGCGCTGCCTCCCCCGACCCGCTCAGCGATGGGAAATGAATTGGCTTGTCTAGCCCCACGCTGGGTACTATCCAGCCCCCCTAATCTGGGCTCTGGGATGGGAGGCCAAGGGTGGCTGGGCACCCGGCACCCCACCCCTGCACCACTGGAGGTCCCGCCAGGCTATTAAAGGGGAATGTTACCGCATGGCCTCTGCCTCTTCCTTTTATGGGGTGGGAGGGGCAGGTGATGTCCACCAGGGCTCCTGCAGCAAGCGTGGTGGGAGTTGTGTGCTCGCAGGTGGCATTAGGGCCCCCCTCCCGCCCCCGCGTCAGCAGGCTGCCCAGTGCCTGGGGCAGCCCTGGGAGTCGTAAGGGGACCAAGCCCCAGGCCTCGGGCAGGGTGGGATGAACCCCACTCCGGAACAAAGGAGGGGCAGGATCCAGTAACCACAGGCTTCCTGGCCAGTAAGCCAACACACAAGAAAGTCCGCACCATCTCCTGTTCTGCCTCTAGCTGCCATGGGAGGGCCTGACGAGGAGAATGCTGCCTGGTGCCACCGGGTGCCTGAAGTCCAGAAACTTCAGCGAGAGTTCTGGGTCCCTGAGATGAGCTGGGCCCTACAGTGGGTGACGTGGTGGGGTGGAGGGCCTCCGGCTGGCTACGCAGAAGGCGCCCGGAAGGGCGCCAACCCCGCAAGGAGCAGGACTCCGGCCGTGGCTCGGCTCCCTTAGGCTAGACTTGAACCTGCGGAACACCGAGTCTGCGGCAAGGACACGGAAGCTGGTGCGCATGCGCTTGCCGCGCCCCACCCCCCCCCCCCCCCGCCGCCGCCGCCGGCGCGTGCGCACGTCTCTTGTCCCCGCCCAGCATTCCGGGCGCCGGCGGGGCGTGTGACGTCGGGTGGTTTAATCCGGAAACGGCGGCGACCGCCGAGGCGACAAAACCGAGGGGCTGTCGTTGGTGGGCGCTCCGGGGCTCCCAGCGAGAAGAGCGTGACCCGGAAACGGAAGCGAGTCTTAACTCCGGTGAGTGGCCCCTACTGGGGCGCGGGCCCTGGGTGGGCGCGTGGGCGGCGGCGTACGAGGGCCTCGCCCCTCCCTGGGACCCGGCCTTATCATCAGAGGACCCCATGCTGTCTTGCCTATAGTGGTCAACACCCCGAATGACCCCCCCAGGCTTTCCTGCATGAACAAGGCGCCCCAACACTTAGCATCCCTCCCTCTGTACAGGAGTCCGCAACGCCCCCCAGCCTTATTCTCCGCACCCAAATTCCCTCAGCATTTAGGACCCCCGCCCCAAACCAAATTCCATCCATACGCTGTCAGCTTCAGAGCCCCCCACCCGCCCCAATCCACCCTGTTTCTAGTACTCGCAGCCTCTACCTCCTCCTGTCAGGGACCCTCTCAAGTGCCCTGTCCTTGGCGCTCAGGGTTCCAAGTGCCCCCTACCCCCGTCCGCCCACACACGGCCATCTCCAGTCTCAGTCCACCGGACACGCTAGGGCCTCATCGCAGCGTCTGCAGGACGAGGTGGAAGCGGGGGCACTGTGATGGAGGAGGGGTTGGGGTGGGCACGTTGTCCCCACTCACGTCCCTGGGGCTACCCAAGTTCCAGACTCCATTCTTTTGGCCTTCCGTTCACGCCTTTTCTCCCTGCTCAGCCCTTTCAATTTTGGGAGCCCCCATCTGTCCCTGCTCATACACAGTGTGACCCCAGCTCTGCCTCATGCCCTCGTTTTGGGCCTCACACCACTCTGCAGTAAGGCTTCACACTTGCCCCAGTCCTACCGGTGGGCTCCTGCGGCCATGGACCTGCTGTTTGGGCGCCGGAAGACGCCGGAGGAGCTGCTGCGGCAGAACCAGCGCGCCCTGAACCGCGCCATGCGAGAGCTGGACCGTGAACGACAGAAGCTAGAGAGCCAGGAGAAGAAAATCATTGCAGACATCAAGAAAATGGCCAAGCAGGGCCAGATGGTAAGCTCGATTGGGCACAGCCTGGGGCGCAGGGCCGGTGCTGTTGCTTGTTCAGACACTGGGGCTGCAGCAAACTGCACAGGCTGAGCACCCAACAGGGAGGTGCTTCTAGGGAAATGAAGGGTTGAGTGGGGCTTTCCCTAGTTTCAGGGTCCAAAAGGCTGCCTCTGTGGAGGTGGTATCAGAGCCAAACGTTGAGTAATGAAGAGAGTGAGCCCGTGAAGATCCAAGTGGCAAGTGTGTCAGAACAGCAGATGCTCCATGAGAGTGATGGGTGAGCTCAGGAGTGGGTGTGGGCCAGACCACTTGGAATCGTGGGCCATAGTGGGAGCCCACGTGGCATGGGATGCACTGGCCCTGGGGGCCAGTGAGCAAAGAGATGGGCCCGGCCTGAACCGCTGGGGAGCAGCACCTTTGATGGGTGAGAGTTTTGGCCTGAGCAGCTGGGTTGAGGTGCCATTTCCTGGGATGGGCAAAGCAAGGAAGCGCTCTGGGGAGGAAGTGAAAAGGTGAGGTTTGGATGTGTTTGTGTGTGAATCAGGGTTCTGTTCTTGAGGTGAGGGCCTGTGTGAGGTGGAGGGAGACACACATTCTTTGGCCAGGAGAGAATTCAGGAATGGGTGTTGACTCTATAGACATGGAGAGAAAAGGACCCCTCAAGGGCGGCCCCACCTTTCTTCCTCTCATTTCTGGATCAGAGGTGAGAAGCCTGCGGAGGAGTCTGTGCAGTGGTGACCCAAGAGGCATGAGAGCGAGAGGGAACAGTGACCACTGGGAGCGGGCACATAGGAACCCCTGAAAGCCTCAGTGGGCATGGTGGGGTGGCAGGGAGCATACTCCCAAAGCTGGCTCCCTGCCACCTCTGTCCACTTCTCAGGACGCTGTGCGTATCATGGCAAGAGACCTGGTGCGCACAAGGCGGTACGTGCGAAAGTTTGTGTTGATGCGGGCCAACATCCAGGCCGTGTCCCTCAAGATCCAGACACTCAAGTCTAACAACTCAATGGCACAAGCTATGAAGGGCGTCACCAAGGCCATGGGCACCATGAACAGACAGGTGCGCCTCTCGCGATCCCCCTCCCTACCCCTACTAACCTCAGGGGCCAGACTCACCCTCCTCCCACTTCCAGCTGAAGTTGCCCCAGATCCAGAAGATCATGATGGAGTTTGAGCGGCAGGCCGAGATTATGGACATGAAGGAGGAGATGATGAACGACGCCATTGATGATGCCATGGGTGACGAGGACGATGAAGAGGAGAGGTTTGGAGACAGGAGGGTGAGGACAGATGCCTGGCCCTCTAAGTGCCTGGCCCTCATAGTTCTTTTTTTTTTTTTTAAACCTAGTGACGCTGTTGTAGCCCAGGTCCTGGATGAGCTGGGGTTGAGCCTGACGGATGAGCTGTCAAGTGAGTGTCCAGACCCTGGGCCCTGTCCTGCATGCAGCTCAGCCACCGCGCAGACCCTCCCTCCTCTCCTGGCATTACCCCTTTCCGCAGGGGCTCTCTTCCTAACCCTTCTCTGCAGATCTCCCCTCCACCGGAGGCTCCCTCAGTGTGGCTGCCAGTGGGAAGAAAGCAGAGGCTGCAGCCTCTGCCCTAGTTGATGCAGACGCAGACCTGGAGGAGCGGCTCAAGAACCTTCGAAGGGACTGACTGCACACCACCCCCTCCACCGTGCCACCCTGGGGAGCCAGCGGAGGGCCCAGCATTTTCATTGTACCCTCTGCAATAAAAGTTGGCTACTAGTCTTGGGCCTGTGTGAGTGGCCTAATGCGAGCCAGGCTGGGTGGGTTAGGGAGTCCGGCGACACGGCTGACAGGAGTTGCTCAGGCAGGGCTTGGTAACGTGTGCCAGGTTCGTTGCCGTGTAAGACAGAGGGGTGGAGTCGTTTTCTCGTTTTGGCGGGAGTGGACAGACCAAGCCCACCCCAGTCTTCAGGGCTTGGGATGTGAACATGAGCAGCAGACGCTGGCCCAGCACCCACAAGAAGGCAGGCTCCCCAGACATCCTGGTAGCAGCATCCCAGGAGTCCAGGCCTGTCCCCCAGGGATACAGTGCCCAACTCCGCTTAGCCCAGCCCACGCAGCTCACTCTGATGAGCTGGTTGCGAGAAACGGTTCCAGACCAGTCCGGGAAGCTCTCAGGGAGAATGCGCTGCCGTGCAGCACCCACCGGGGGATTCACCCTGCCTGCCCACAGGTTCGCCCGGCTCTGCCTACCTACCGGGTGACCCTCCTACCCACCAGACACTCCCCAGATCGCAAAGGGCCCAGGAGGGATGCTGCTCCCCACTCCCTGGACACCCAGGTGGCTGGCGACAAGTGCCCCACCCCCATCAGGCCCAACAGGGTTTGGTGAGGGGTCGGCAACAGCCAGACACCAGGCCCCCGGGACCACGGCCCCCACCAACCAAGGCCTGAGTAACGGGTGAAGTTTTTATTAAATCCACAGAAGTAAAAACCATATTGTGAGGGACTGGGGTATGGGCCACCAAGGAGTGGGAACCAGGCCACCGGAGGGAGGAGAAGAGGAGAGAGAAGAGGGGTGACAGGACAGAACAGAGAACAGAGCCAGGCTGGAGCAGCTCAGGGGCTGCCCAGCCTCAGGGGCCATCACCAGGGCCACTGGACAGGTCCTGGGCGCTCAGGCCAGCACCAGGCAGGCTCAGCGGCGGGGGCTCCACCAGAACAGCGGAGAACTTGGTGTCACCAAAGGCTTCGTTCATACGAGTCTCAAAGAAGCGCTGCAGGCCAATGATGGACTGCACGTCGGCCTTGTCCTGCCGGGCAAATTACAGTGGATGGGTCCTAGGTCGCCCACCTCTCTGCCCCCAGCCTCCCCTCCCCAACCCATCCCCACCCCAACAGGCTCACCTCTGTCAGCTTGTTGAACTGCTTGAACATGCGGCCCACATCCTGGGCAAACTCCTGGGGGGAGCTGTAGGGGGGCGACAACTTCTCCTGGAGACGGGCTCGAATCAGCGTCAAGTCCAGGGTGCCGCCGGGCTGATCCTTGAAGCAGAGCCCACAGGCTGAAGGTGAGGCCAAACAGCCCCTGCACCTCCCACCCTCCCAAGTCCCAGAACTCACCAGGGAGAAGGTAGAGTCAGTAGCCAGCTGGTGCAGGGGCCGGCACGGCTCATGGCAGAAGAGGGCCAGCAGGACGCGCTCACACTTCTGCAGGCATTACGTGAACATCAGAGTCATAGGGGACTTGGGGTGCTGCGGGCCAAACCAAGGGAGTGGGCCCCACCCTCACCTGCTGGTTGGCTGGCGAGAGCTTGGCCACCACACCAGTGCTGTCACCCCCATCCAGGTTTAGGCTGCCATCCTCCTCCTTCAGGTCGGGCAGCACGTGGCAGAGAGAGCAGCTCCACTCCTCCCTGGAGGGAACAGGCTGTGAGAGGCTGCACGGGACCTGGCCCAGCCCTCCACCCTACAGACCCCGCACAGCCTCGCACCCTGGCACATCCTGCAGGGCAGGCAGGTGGCAATCCAGGTGGAAGCAGAATTCGCACTGGTTGCACATGACCAGGTCACCTGGCTTCTGGCAGACACGGCAGATGGTGGCACTGTCATCCAGGGCACCTGGGCCACCAGCTGGAGCCGAGGTGCCCTCTGGAGCCACCACCTCCAGGCCTGAGCTGGTGCTGCCACTGGGTGAAGCCAGGCGGGGGCCCTCGGCGCCGGGGCCCTCCGCCAGGGCCATCAACACAGGTTTGGTCTCGGGGCCCTCAGTGGCGGCAGGCGGGGCTCCAATGGCAGCCTCTGTTTCTTCCTCCTGCAAGGAGGTGAGGGGTGTTCAGTGGGGTGCCGGCCTGCGCAGCAGATCTTCATTTCCCAGCCACAGTCACTTGGGCAGGCTCACCTTGACGATGGCCATGCCAGGCAGGGGCGGGGCGCCAGGGGCCCCGGGGGGCGCAGTCCCAGGCTGTCCAGCAGCAACAGCTGCAGCACCTCGCTCGATGACGATGAGGTTGTAATCCTCAGTGGTGCTGCCTGGGAAGACCTTGAAAACTGGTGGCTGGCTGTCAGCCGTGAGATCCAAGTCCAGGCGTTCGAGGCTCACCCGTGGCACCTTACGCATGAGGCCACTCACCTCACCATCACTTGAGCGGGACCTGTGGGTGTGGCTTGGTGTGAGCACCCCGCCCCTACGGCCACCCCCCGTCCCTGTAACCACCAAAGAGCAGCCACACTCACCGCTTCACCCCTGACACGTGGGGCTCTGCACTCGAGTAAGGGTCATCTGCTCGGAACACAGAAAACAGGTTGGGGTGGACATAGGACACTGCAGCTCTCCCACCTACTGGGGGCGGGGGGGGGGGGGGCAGAATCACTCACCTGACCCGAAGCCATAGCCTTCCTGCACCTCCATGGGCTGTGGGCAGAGCAAGTGGACCTCAGTAGACAAGCATCCCACAGGCCCCCGTGCCTCTTTCCTCCCACTACGGTCCCCTCTCTGGCTCACCTGGCTGCTGCCAGAGCCCTGCTTGCTCAAAGGCCCTGGAGCCCGAGGAGGGGCCATGGGTGCGGGGCCTGTGGAGTTGGTGCCAGGACGCTCTGCCACGATCTTGCCTGCGGTAAAGAAATAGAACAGTAGAAGAAAATGCAGGGCCTGGGATGGCAGGGTACAGCAAGAGAAGGACAAAAACCCACCAAAGGCCTCTGCACTCTTGGTCCAGGCATTGAGGTCCCACTGGAACTTCATCTCGCCGTGTGGCTCCACGGGGTCCACGATCATCTTGAGGGCCCGGTGCAGCTGGAAGTAGATCTGGGGGTGGGCGGCACATGAGCGCACGGGCAGTGAACGGGGCTCCCAGCCCTGGGGGGCGCCCGCCAGCACACACCAGCTTCTTGGAGAGGAGCAGGGCGGTGTTGTTGTCGCTTTCCAGAGCCCACGAGGCGAAGCGCAGGATGTGCTCCTGGTGCTTCTGGATCTTGGTCATGGTCCAGTGCTGGCGCTCCAGGCGCTCCTGCTGCCCCTCAGTCACCTTCTGCAGGGGGGGTCGGGGGGCTCAGGGCGCACAGAGCACTGCCTCTCCCCACCCGCGGAGGGCAGCAGCAGCCAGCGGAGGGCGCTGGACCCCAGGACGATTCCACCAGAGGCAGTGAGCTGCCAGCGGAAAAGGACCACGCGGGGGGTACCTGGGCGTCGTTAACCAACACACGGCCCCGCTTGTTCAGTTCCTTCATGATCTGCAGGATGGCCATCTTCACGTCCACCTGCACACGCTTCTGTACGTCAGACACCTGGCGGATCCTGGGTACCAGAGTGGGTGAGGTCAGGGCCACTCAGGCAGGTGCTCACCTAGGGCCACCCCCCACCCACCCACCCCAGCACAGCACGGGCATCCATACTTACGAGCTGCGAACCTCCTTGGTGTTCTTCTGCAATGTCGCATGCTTGTCCCCGAGGCGCTTCACCAGTGAAGCCAGGAGCTTGCGCTGGTTCCTCACAGCATCCTCCAGGAACTGGTACCTGAGGGCAGATAGAGGTGGGCCCAGGCGCCCAGCACAGGAACAGGCAGCACCCACCCACCAAGCCTCAGGACTCACTGGTGGTCCTTGTGGGCGTTGAGCTGGCAGTCCCGGCAGGTAAGGGTGTCGCAACTCTCGCAAAACAGCACAAGGGGCTCATGCTTGTGCACGTTGCAATACACCGTGCGCTCACCGTCCCTCGACTTGGCTGGTCCTGGGGAATGGGATCTATGAAGCGGGAGCTCATCCTCACCACCTCCAACTCGAGGAGCAGACAGAGATCAGGGCCTCACTTCCTGCCTGTCCCTCACCCCTGGGCTATCTGCCGGAAGAACCCTGTGGGCCTACAGCAGTGGACAGGGAAGAGCCTAGATCCTTGCTCTCAAAACCCTCTGCCCTCAGCCTGACCAAGAGAATCACACCCCTCTCCTTTCAGCTTCTGGAGGTGACAACTTAAAGGATAAGACTGACAGCCTCTGCCAGGAGAGACCTCCCCGCTGTTCCCTCTACTGAAACTTCCTCCAGGTGGACACTCAAGAAAGCTCCTCCACCTCTGAACCCCTGCCCCCACCCGCCACTGGGCTCCCTTTCTCCTCCACTCACAGAAGATTCTGTCCAGCAGGCGAGGGGATTCTGGCTACTGTGGCAGCCCAGCACACACAACATTTGCTTTTTGGCTCAGAAAAAAAGCAAATCAGGGCTTAAAGAGACGGTCAGATACATTTTTCTCATAAGCCATGCCTGGTGACCTCCCCTCTCTTCTCTGGTAAAATGAGACCACACCACCTTCACAACCCACAGGGGAAGCTACAAAACCTTCTCAGGCTGGAGAGATGCGCTATCAGACCAGGACCCTCAGAGAGATGCCAGGCCCCTGTGCTGGGAAAAGGGTCCTGTTGCTCAGAGCAACACTCCCCAGAGACTTAACGCACCATGTTGACCCCCCAGCCCTCCCCAGAGGCTGCTGCCACTAGAAAACCTCCCCAATCCCTACCGTGTCTCATTACTACGCCAGCCCAGCGTGAGAGACAGGAACATTCTGATACAAATAAGCTGAGCCTCAGCTCCTCTAAATATTGCCCACTCTTGCACCCTGACCTTTGCCTGGAACCCAGGACCCCCTGGAGACCCCGCCCTTCTCTCCTGGCTCCTCGTGCCCCACAGGAACCACCTCCACCCAAGCTTTCCCATCAAAACTGTCCTCTGGGTGGCGGAGCCACAGCGTAACTACCAAAACGCCACTGATGGGGAGTTCTGGGTCAAAAACCAAGCGCAAGCCCCTCTCCATAGCACTTCCAGCACATTCACAGAAAGTCTGGAAACACCGAGCTAGGCTGTGAAATATCTGTGACTCAATGATAAGAACACTTCCAGCACTCACTGGTCAGTGACAGTCTGCTAACCCTACCAGCTTGTTAAGACACAAGGTCCAAAGACCTCACTTTTCCCTACAGAGGCTTAAAACAGGTGCCAAGGAACCTCTGGTCCAGGAGGTTCCTCACATCATTCCCCAAACACCCTGCATTTCCCTATCCATACATGCCGATCTCTGTACCATTAGAGGCCTATCCCCTGCCTGGGGGGGGGGGGGGGGGGGGGTTCCCTGATGAGCTTTCTCAAGCCCTCTATCCACCCGCTGCCGCACCAGGAGATCCCCTGTGAACTCCCCCTACTCCCTGCCTGTGGCTTTTCCCCTGCCACTGGACCTGCAGACACTGCCCACCAGAGCCCCAGCCTCCCCCCTTTTGAGTTCTGCCCTCAGGCCCTTCAGTTGGTACCCCGCAGAGAAACTCCCTGAGACCCTTCCACTGCAACTACCATCACAAGCAACGAAAGACAGATACAGGAGAACAGCAAGGGCAGCCCCCTGCACGCTGCATACCAGTGGAACGCACAGTGTGATCCTTGGTGTACTTCACCCGCTGGTGCGCCTCCACACACGTCTCACACAGCGGCTCAGAGCACTCCACACAGTAACTGGTGGCCGGGGCATTATCCTCACAGCTAGTGCAGCACTGCTGAGCAAAGCAGAGTCAAAAAAGACAACCACCACACAGATCTGCCTTTAAAACCAGGAAACACGACGTGAAGAAAAGTGGGGCCTTTGCTTAGCCTACACAACCTGCCCTAAGCCTTCTACTACGGGGAGAGTAGAGCCTGGAGCTGGTACCACGCTCTGGGCTAGTGACCCCTACTCATGGCCAGAGACCTCCTGGGGGTTGCTTGGGCGAGACATACCTGATTCGCATCCTGGGAATCGGTGGCAGCCTTGCTGCCACTGTCGCGCATGAAGTAATTCTCCACAATATCTTTGGAGAAACACTGCTGCTTACATACTGGACAATCCACCACTACGAAGAACACGAAGAAACAAAACCATTGCATGGTGAGCGCATCCCCCCCACTGGGCCCCAAACTCCATGCCCTGCCAAGCCAAGCCGACCCGACCCTCCCGGAGGAAGAACCAAACCCTTCTTTTACCGAACTTTAAACAGTCGCCCCATCTCAGTGCCCGGCCCACAGCCCACTGCCCACACACGTTCCGGCCACTCTTCGGGTCCCCATCCTCTCGCCCAGACGACCCCCGTCATCGTCACGCTGGGAAGAGACCCCCCCAATCCCCGAGCCTCGTCAGGATCAAAGGCTGCGGGGTGGGGGAGGGGCGGCCCCGGCCCCACCGCACTCACCAGCGCCGTCGCCCGCCGCACCTCCGTCCCCCGAGCTGTTGGCGGCGGCAGGCGCCGCGGGCCCGAGGCACGCGCTGCAGGCCGAGTGCAGGCAGGGTAGCAGGCGCGGTTCCCTCTCGGGCCGCAGGCGCTCCCGGCACACGCCGCAGTGCTCCAGCAATTCCAACGCCTCGCCGCCGCCCCCCGCGGGCGACGATGCCGATGCGGAGGCCGCCGCCGAGGCCGAAGCCGAGGCCGTGGCCGAGGAGGCGACGGCGCGCTTCTCGGCGCCCGCCGAGCCCTCGCCCGGGCCCGGGCTGCCGGAGGCGGCCGCTGCCGCCGCCGAGGCCGCCGCCGCCGCCGCCGAGGCCGCCATTCACACGCCGCCGGGGGCGCCCAGGGGGGGAGGAGGGGCGCGGGGCCCGCCGCGCAGGCGCAGACGCACTCGCCGCCAACGGCTGGGCCGCTGCCGCCGCGAGGCCTAGCGCCGCCACGCGCCGCCTAGGTCGCCGCCCGCTGCGCGCGGGGCACTGCCAAGGCCCGGCCGGCCGCTGCCCGCTCTCCTGCCTCCGCCGCCGCCCGCGCTTCCTTTTCAGCGGCGACCAAGACCAGCGCCACGCGGCACGCGAACAACCACTCGACCGCGCGCCCGCTCGCAGAAAGAGCCGCGGTTGGGGGGCGGGACAGAAATAACTGGCGCCGACGCTGTCGCGCACGCGCACTGGGCACCTCGCGCCCGGGGGCGGGGCCGCGGCGGGCCGCGGCGGGGGAGGCCATGAGTACGCACGCGCCTGAGCGGGCTCCTCCCACCCCCGCCTCCACCACCCGCAGCGCTGCTCGTGCGGCAGGGGCGGGGCATCTGGTCGCCGCCGCCGCAGCCTGGTCCACCCGCCGGGCTCGCGCCCGATATTGTAGTCCCTGCTCCAGGCCGCTTACTCCGCACGCGCGCCGGCAGTCGGTTCTTGCACCTCGATCCCCGCCCCTTTGGCCGCCTGGGGAGGTCTCCAGTTGCTGCGTCAACTAGCGTTCCCTAGAGGGGGCGGGGCCGAGACCTAGGGAAGATGCTGGGCCGAGGGAGAAGGGCGAAGGGTCCCCATCCCGTGAAGGAAGTACTCTTCTAAACCGGGACGCTGACTTTGGGGTTTTAACCATTTTATTGTTTAACACGAGATACGCTGACACCTGATTAAATCAAATAGATCCCACGGGGTTCAGAACACCGAGACTGAAAATCCCGCGTGGCCCTGCAAGCGCCCCTTGCCATCTTTTAGCCCGCCACTGCGCTGGCCTTGATGCTCTTCAAGCGGGCGGACTGAACCGCAACAGTGGGGAAATTCTGAGGGGGAAGCAGGGTCTGCGTGGGGCGATCCATCTGTGGGCGGAGGCAGGATCTGTAGCGAGGGGAAGCGTGCCTCAGCGGGGAGCAGGATCTGCGTGCGGGGAGGGTGTTCCCGTCTGAGGAAGGACTTAGAGTGTCTGGTGAGAATTCTGTCAGATGGGGGAAGCTGGGCCTGGAGGAGGAATCCTATTCGAGAGAAACACGGTCTTTTTGTGGGAATCCTGTCTGAGGGAGAAGCAGAGTCTGTGAGGAAAATCCTGGCGGTGGGGCAGGGTCCGTGGGGAGAGAGGAGTCCTGTCTGAGCTGAGAAGGAGGGAAGCAGGGCCTAAGGCTGGAGCTGGCGGAGGAGGGGTCCTGACGGAGAGGAAAGCAAGATCAGTGGGAGGGGATCCCGTCAGAGGTGGGAGTGGGGCCTGGGGGAGGGGATCCTCTCTGAAGTCACTAGGCACGGAGAATACTTGAGGCATGGGTGCCTTGGAGCCTCTGCCTGGGGTGGGCCTTCGTCCCTGTGCAGGGCTCCTCAGTCCTGCGGTTGCCAGTCCAGGGGGAGGCTTGGGCGGCAGCTGTGAGAGGATGCAGAGAATCTGGAGGGGGCCGGCGCGTCTAGCCCCCAGGCCCTACTCCGCCTCCCGCGGGCTCGACCTTGCAAAAGCTTCAGAGGAGCGGGGCGCAGCCTCCCCCACCCCAGCTCCCCTAGGCGCCCACACGCGGTGTAGGTGGCGGTGGTGGAAGTGCGTCCGGCGCTGCTCTCGTTCCCGGAGGGCCTGGGGGGAACTCGGGCCTATTGTCTCCGCGCCTGCCTTTGTTTCAGCTCGAGTGCGGCCCCCAAATCCGGGCCCCGCCCCTCCCTGCCCCGCCCCTTCAGCCGCCGGAGCGCCCACCGCCCGGTCCGCGCGAGGCCCCTCCCCTCCACTGACTGGCCCGCCCCGGCTCAGCCCCTCCCTCAGAGGCCTGGGAGGCAGACCCTCGCCTCCCATCTCCGACAATTGGGAAGGAAAGTTGGTGGCAGGCAGCGCCCAGGTTGAGGTGCGGAATCCTTTAGTGATATTTGTTGAGTACTTTCCATGCCCCCTCCCGCTCTCTGCGCTGGGCCCCAAAATCACCGGGTTGGGTGGGGTAGAGATGATCCATACCTACCCTGCCCGCCCACCCCCACCCCCACCCCCACCCCCGTCAGACGCGGGGCTGTCGAGGGCCAGACAGTCACAATAAGTAGGTGATGGTAAAGAGTGTAGGAGTGGGGCTTCCCTGGTGGTGCAGTGGTTGAGAGTCCGCCTGCCGATGCGGGGGACACAGGTTCGTGCCCCGGTCCGGGAGGATCCCACAGGCCGCGGAGCGGCTGGCCCCGTGGGCCATGGCCGCTGCGCCTGCGCGTCCGGAGCCTGTGCTCCGCAACGGGAGAGGCCACAACGGTGAGAGGCCCGCGTAACGCAAAAAAAAAAAGAGTGTAGGAGTGGACTTGCCTCGGGGCTGCCCCCAAACACCTGGGGGAAGAACCGTTCAGTGGAGAAACAAGTGCAAAGGCCCCGAGGCAGACAGGCACACCGGGAGGAGTGAGGAAGAGTGGTGGGAGATGCCTAGAGGTTGCTGGACAGCTTGCTGGGGATGGGTTGGGCCCTCGGGTTGCCCCTGGTATTATGGTCCCGTCACTAGACCCTGGCAACTGTTCCAGAACAGCATCCGGGCGGGCAGGTTCACCTGGAAATCAGGCTCAGGCACTCAGGGAGGTGCAAGGGAGCATCCTGGGACTGGCCAAGCCAGAGTGGGCATACAGGAGAGCAAGGCCAGGCCAGAAGCCTTCCTCAGAGGCCCTCTCCAAGGAGCCGGCCTGTCCAGAGGTGAGTGGCAGGACGTGGGCACATGTTGACTCTGCCTCCCAGTGGGCCAGGGTCATCTTATACTCTCATCCCCTCTGTTCCTTGTCCACCCTTTCCAATCCTGGACCACTGGAAACTACAGACAGGGCTCAAGGGGTGAAGCAATGTGTAGGAGGTGCCCGCCAGACCACCATCCCTTGCAGGCACCCGCCTGCAGACAGCCATCCTTACTACCGCTTCACTTCCCAAACTCCGCGTTTGCTCCCGATTCTCCCGCTGACCTCCAGGTGTCACCCCCAAAGCCATTTCCTGGGGAAGCCTTGTAGCTGCATCACTCTGATGATCTCTTTCTCCGTCTTCACAGGTTTCATTTGGGAACTAGGCAGTTGTGATAGTTGTACAACATCATGAATGTACTTAATGCCACTGAATTGTATACTTACAAAGCGTTGAAATGGCAATTAAAAAAAAATTTTTTTTGGCTGCGTTGGGTCTTCGTTGCTGTGTGCGGATTTTCTCTAGTTGCGGCGAGCGGGATTCTCATTGCGATGGCTTCTTTTATTGCGGAGCACGGGCTCTAGGCACGCGAGCTTCAGTAGTTGTGGCACGCGGACTTCAGTAGTTGTGGCTTGCAGGCTCAGTAGTTGTGGCCCGCTGGTTCTAGAGCGCAGGGTCAGGAGTTGTGGCGCACGGGCTTAGTTGCTCCGAGGCATGTGGGATCTTCCTGGACCAGGGCTCGAACCCATGTCCCCTACATTGGCAGGAGGATTCTTAACCACTGTGCCACCCGGGAAGTCCCTGAAATGGCAATTTTATGTTTATTTTAGCACACACATAAAAATCAGATTATGGTGAGTCTGTCCCTTCTGACCTCTGACCTCACCGCTTGGCTCCAGCCATACAGGCTGACCTGTTGTTCCCACCTCAGAGCCTTTGCACTTGCTGTTCCTTCTAGACAGAACGTTCTTCCCACCTCCCTTTCTGGCTGGCTCCTTCTCTTCCTTCACATTTCAACTAGAGAGAACCACAAGGAAGTGAGCTCCAAACTGTTTACGTCACTGCTGCGTCTGCCATGTCTTGTTCAGGGCCTGCTCCACGGTGGGCACTCAGTTAGTGAGTAAAAGGACAAACAAATGCATGAAGATGATGACTGTCTCTACCCGGCCAGTTTTGTAGCCGACAAGATAACGTTTGAATTCTATTACTTTTTAAGCTTTTTTAAAAATTGTGTTAAAACTCATGGAATATCAAATCCATCAATTTAGCTATTTTGAAGTGTAAGTTCAGTGGCATTTCATACATTCACAATGTTGTGCAACCACCAGTTCATCTAATTCCAGAACATTTTCATCACCCCAAAAGGAAACCCAGTATCCATCAGCACTTACCCCCCATTCCCGCTTCCACCGGCCCCCAGCAGTGACTACTTACTCTGTTTTCTGTTTCTATGGACTTTTGATGGAGGCTTGTGATATATAGAGAAAAGCCTACACAGTGTACGTACAGTGAGCACCCTTGGTAACCAGCTCTGATAGCAAAACACAGAATGTCTCTGGCTCTCAGAAGCCTTCCACGCCCCTCGCAGCTGCCGCCATCCTAACTCCTCCCACCGCGGGCACGCTTTCCTGGTACATATGGAACCACACACAGTTTGCATGTCCACACCATGTGCTCACACTCCTTCTAGCCCGTGTTCACATTCACGTGGCTGTGTGTGACCTCTATTCCCTCCATGCCCACAAATATCCTACAGTTTGTTTACCTGTTCTCCTCTTGGCGGCGCTTGGGTCTCTGTCCTGCTTGTGCTGCAAGCACAGTAGGGCTGCAGCAGCACCGTAAGTGGCTTTTTTTTTTTTTTTTTTTTCCGTCACCAGGCGGCTTGCAGTCTCAACCAGAGACTGAACCTGGGCCCCAGCAGTGAAAGTGCCGAGTCCTAACCACTGGACCGCCAGGGAACTCCCCATTTGTGGCTTTTGGCGGGGCTTTTCTTTCACTGTAAGGAGCTAACAGAAGGGTTAGAATATGGCAGGATCGGACGCCCATTTTAAGTGTTCTAGGTAGGGAATGGATGGTAGGGGCTGGAAAGCAGAAGATGAGCATCCATGCCGGCCAGGCTGAGAAGGCACTAGATCCCCTAAAATCCCGCTTTAAAGTAACTATGGTTCGGGACTTCCCTGGTGGTCCAGTGGTCAGGACTCTGCGCTTCCACTGCAGGGGGCACGGGTTTGATCCCTGGTTGATCCCGCAAGATGCCTGGCGCTGTCAAAAATAAATAAATAAAATTAATTAATTAATTGGTTGAATTAAACAACTGTGGTTCCTCCATTAGTTTCCTGTGGCTACTGTAACACATTACCACAAACATGGTACCCTAAAACAAAACTTTAGGGACTTCCCTGGTGGCGCAGTGGTTGAGAATCCGTGTGCCAACACAGGGGACACGGGTTCGAGCCCTGGTCCGGGAAGATCCCACACGCCGTGGAGCAACTAAGTGCATGAGCCACAACTACTGAGCCCGCGTGCCGCAGCTACTGAAGCCCGCGCACCTAGAGCCCGTGCTCTGCAACAAAGAGAAGCCACCGCAATGAGATGCCCTCACACCTCGACGAAGAGTAGCCCCTGCTCACTGCAACTAGAGGAAGCCTGTGCGCAGCAACAAAGACCCAATGCAGCCAAACATAAATAAGTAAATAAATTTATACTTAAAAAAATTTACTTCACAGTTCTGGAGGCCATAATTCTGAAATCTAAGTGTTACGGCCACACTTCCTCTGAAGCCTCTAGGGAGGAATCCTTCCTCACCTCTTCCAGTTTCTGGTGGCTCCAGGGGTACCTAGGCTTGTGGCTGCATCACATCAGTCTTCAAGGTCCACATCTTCAAATCTCTCTCTGTCCCAACTTCACACTGCCTTTTCCTCTGTGTGTCCTTCTACGGACAGAAGTGTGTCCACCCCCAAATACAATGTGATAGTATTTGGTCATGGGGCCTTTGGGAAGTAATTAGGGTTAGATGATGTCATGAGAGAGGAGCTCTGATAATGGGATTAGTGTCCTATTAAGAAGAGGCAACAGGGAGTTCCCTCCCTGGTGACCTAGTGGTTAGGATTCGGGGCTTCCACCGCCGTGGCCAGGGTTCAACTCCTGGTCGGGGGACTGAGATCCTGCAAGCCACATGGTGCAGCCAAAAATAAATAAATTTTTTAAAAAGAGGGGGAGACACCAGAGAGTTTGCTGTGGTCATAAAGAAGAGGTCATGTGAGCGTACAGCAATACAGCAGGCTTCTCCAAGCCAAGAGAAGGGGCTTCAGAATGAAACATACCTTGCCGGCACCTTGATCTTGGACTTCCCAGCCTCTAGAATTGTGAGAAGTAAATTTCTGTCCTTTGAGTCACCTAGTCTCTAGTATTTTGTTATGGCAGCCAAGCCCAACTAAGACAGTTGACAAATTTCCCTCTGCCGTTTCCAGATCCTTAATCACAATTGCCAAGATTCTCTTTCCTGATAAGGTAACACTTCCGGGTTCTGAGGATTAGGATGTGTATATCTTTGGGACCAACTTTCTGCCTATTGCAGCCCACATTTCACGGATGGGAAAACTGGTCCCCAGAGAGTAGAAGATGTCATCCAGGGCCGCACAGCCTGCATGAGTTCAACCCAGTTCTGGGGAATCTCTGGCCCTCAAGGAGGGCAGGGAGGGAAAGGACAGGAGACAAGCAACCAGAGGCCAGAGTTTCAGCCCTTTCCCTGCAGTTAGGAACCAGGGCTCCTAGGAGAAAGCATTCCAGGGAAAGCCCCAGGTGAGCCCCAGGAACACAAAAGAAACCTGTTAAAAGGACACAGAAGCCATACATGATGATACGACACAAGCATCAGAAAAAACAATGACTATCATTGACTGACACACAATGAATCCACCCTATCCATGAGTTGAGGGTTCCCAAAAGGAAGAGTCGAAAAATAAGCCCATCTTTCACCCCATGGTGCTGCTTTTTTTTTTTTCTTTTTTAATATATTTATTTATTTTTGGATGTGTTGGGTCTTTGCTGCTGCACGCGGGCTTTCTCTAGTTGCCGCGAGTGGGGGGCTGCTCTTCGTTGCAGTGTGCAGCCTTCTCATTGTGGTGGCTTCTCTTGTTGCAGAGCACGGGCTCTAGGCGTGCGGGCTTCAGTAGTTGTGGCACACGGGCTCAGTAGTTGTGGCGCACGGGCTTAGTTGCTCCGCAGCATGTGGGATCCTCCCGGACCAGGGCTTGAACCCCTGTCCCCTGCATTGGCAGGCGGATTCTCAACCACTGCGCCCCCAGGGAGGCCCCCGTGGTGCTGCTTTTAAGGCAGCTCCTCACTCTGAGAATTCAGCACCGATTCCGCCTCCCCAAAGGAACCTGTATTTCAGGGGAACACATGGCCCCAGTCCTTGATGAGATAATTAAATGCTAGAGTTTGGGAAACATCACTTCCCAAGCAGTAATGAGATTCCTGAGCAGGCTAGGATTATCTGGTGCACATGCTATGAGGTGAATGGAGGGTGGGGTGTCAATGTGGACATCTGGGGGTGGGGACACACGAGTGAGCAGAGTCAGGCCGTCACAGCCCTCTTGTTAGGGTCAGCAGCAGCACCGAGGTCCTGCATGGGATGCAATGGTGCCCATCCAACACCCCCTGTGAGGGGTTCTAGCCAACAATATTTGGCCCAAAGCCCAGCGAGTCTTTAGATCTAATTTTCCATCCGTGGGAGCTAAAGGGGATGTTGTGGGGAGGGAGAGAGGCCATCTGGATGGGGCATGTCCTGCTAGAAGCCAGGGTCCACTGACCCCGCGCAGTCCTCACTGAGGGGCTGTGTCTCTAGCCAGACGTTGGAGCAGTTAGTTGCTGCTGGGGCTGGAGCAGAAATGGACACAGACCACACAAAGGAAGTTTTAAGGTAGAGGGAAATGCTCTAAAACTGAATAGTGGCGATGGCTGCACGATATGAATATTAATTTACCACAAATCTTTGAAGGGTACCTGCTATGGGTATACGTTATGGCATATAATTTCTACTTCTATACAACTGTTGAAAAAGGAGGGGAGGTCCAAAGAAGATATACAAATGGCCTGGACAATACGCACATGAAAAGCCGTTCCGCATCATTAGTCATTAGGGAAATGCGAACCAAACCACAGTGAAGTACTGATTCACACCCACTTAGCATGGCTTCAAAAAAAAAACACAAGTGTTGGCAGGGATGTGGAGAAATTGGAACCCTCCTACATTGCTGGTGGGAACGTAAAATAGTGCAGCCATCCTGGAAAAAAATTTGGCGGTTCCTCAAATGGCTAAACATAGATTTAACTTTTTGATCTAGCAATTAATTCCTAGGTATGTAGCCAAAGGAATTGAAAAGGGTGTTCAAACAAATCCTGGTACAGGACTGTTCACAGCAGCACTGTTCACAATAGCCTAAGGTGGAAACAACCCAAATGTCCACCAACTGATAAAGGGCAAAATAAATGCGGCATTTCCATACAATGGAGTCTTAGCCATAAAAAAGAACAAAGCACTGGTATGTGCTGCAACATACATGAACCTTGAAAACATTATGCTAAGTGAAAAACTCAGACACAAAGGACCACATATCGTATGATTCTATTTTTATGAAATATCCAGAATATGCAAATTCACAGAGACAATACAGTAGAGATTATTCACTGCCAGGGGCTGGAGGGAGGGGAAAATGAGGAGCTACTGGAGTGAGGAAAATGTTTTGGAACGAAATGGAGGTGGTGGGTACACCACATTGCAACTATACTAAAATCCACGGAGGACTTCCCCGGCGGGCCAGCGGTTAGGACTCCATGCTTCCAACGCAGGGGGCACGGGACTGATCCCTGGTTGGGGAAGTTCGCAGACCACGTGGCACAGCCCAAAACAAAACAAACAGAAAATAAAATCCACTGAATTGTTCACTTTAAAATGGTTAATTTTTGTGTTATGTGAATCACCTTAATTTTAAAAGGAGAGGTGAGGCTTCCAGATCAATAGGGAGCAAAGGACTTGAGCCATCCTGAATGGGTCCCGGGCAGGGACAAACCAGCCATCAGGGCCTGCTTGTGGACGGCTGGGGACATGGGGATGTGGACTAGAAATGCTAAGGAGTTAAGGAAGCTTCCAAAGACAGGCAACTAGGAAACCTCCTTGTTTTTAAAAGACGAATCCTGAGGTTAAAAGAATTAACCAAAGAAGACATAAGGATGGCCAACAGGCCCATGAAAAGATGCTCAACATCGCTAATGATTAGAGAATGCATGAAAACTACAGTGAGGTGCTACCTCACCCTCGTCAGAGTGGCCATCATTAGAAAGTCTACAAATGATAAATGCTGGAGAGGGTGTGGAGAAAAATGAACGCTCCTACACTGTTGGCGGGAATGTAAATTGATACAGTCACCATGGAAAACAGTATGGGGGTTCCTTAAAAAACTAAAAATAGAGTTGCCATATGATCCAGCAATCTCACTCCTGGGCATTTATCTGGATAAAACTATAATTCAGGGTTTCCCTCGTGGTGCAGTGGATAAGAATCCGCCTGCCAATGCAGGGGACACGGGTTTGATCCCTGGTCCGGGAAGATCCCACATGCCGCAGAGCAACTAAGCCCGTGCACTACAACTACTGAACCTGCGCTCTAGAGCCCGCGAGCCACAACTACTGAGTCTGCGTGCCTAGAGCCCATGCTCCGCAACGAGAGAAGCCACCGCAGTGAGAAGCCCGCCCACAGCAACGAAGAGTAGCCCCAGCTGCAACTAGAGAAAGCCCGTGCGCAGCAACGAAGACCCAACGAAGCCAAAAATAAATAAATTTAAAAAAAACAAAACTAGGGCTTCCCCGGTGGCGCAGTGGTTGCGAGTCCGCCTGTCGATGCAGGGGACGCGGGTTCGTGCCCCGGTCCGGGAGGATCCCACGTGCCGCGGAGCGGCTGGGCCAAAGCCATGGCCGCTGAGCCTGCGCGTCCGGAGCAACGGGGGAGCCCACACAGTGAGAGGCCCGCGTACCTCAAAAAAAAAAAAAGAAAGAAAAGGTTTTTACTTAAAAAAAATATTTTTAGTGTACTAAAACCAGGAGAAAAAAAGGACAAAACAAGAATATTTGCTAATTTGAGAATGTGAGTGCTCTGGTGCGTGCTCTACTGTTTTCTGTTTCTTGGCGGTTTTTTTGTTTGTTTGTTTGAATTTCTGAATTTTATTTTTTATACAGCAGGTTCTTATTAGTTATCTATTTTATACATATTAGTGTGTACATGTCAATCCCAATCTCCCAATTCATCCCCCCCGCCCCCGCCACTTTCCCCCCTTGGTGTCCACACGCTTGTTCTCTACATCTGTGCCTCTATTTCTGCCCTGCAAACCGGTTCATCTGTACCACTTTTCTAGGTTCCACATATTTGGGTTTTTTAACTTTTGAAAATTAATCCAAGGGCCCATACGTGACCCAGGTGGGTGCAGGGACCCTGGAGAAGCGACATCGGTAGTTGTGCAGTTAAGATTGTTATTTCAGTTTAGGTCTCCTCCTCCCCACATGGTTTCCTCAGGCCATAGGGCTAGTAGGAGGTTCGTTGTCTTTCAAATATAAAAGCAAATTAAAGTTGCAATTATTCCTCCCCCCAACCTCTACCCCCTCGATGACAGTCCTTGATATCCATCTGGATGTTTCTTTTCTTCTAAGTCTGAAGGCACTTTGCCTGGTCCCACCCATTGTTCCTTCTGCCTCCACCAGGGCCTGGGTCCGGGCTCCCCTCCAGCCCCCTCCCCAGCCTGCAGCCTCCAGGGCCTTTCTGGTGTATTAGGGATCCTGCCCCTGCCCCTCCCCCACCCCAAAGGGCTCTCCATTTCCTCTCGGCACCGTCGGGAGTGCTAAACCCTCCACTGCTGGTACCTGCCTTGCCAGGGACCTCCCTCGGTCTCCGCCCTGTTTCCTGGGGACGCCCCTGGTGTCTAACCCCGGGCCGGCCGAGGGAAGCTCCTGGCACCCCGAGGTGCCTGAGTCTTGGGCCCTGCATCCCACACCTGGCACAGCCCAGACCCACTAGGACAGGGCTGGGCTCGGAGGGAGACCTGAACACTGGGCTTCCCCCGTGGACAGTGGCTGCCACGGCAGGAGGTTGGAGAGGGGCTGGGAACCCTGGCTGAGCTGGGAGGAGGGGCTGAGCCTCCTGACTGCTGACATAAACCGTAGGGGCTTCCCTGGTGGTCCTGGTGGTGAGGATTCCATGCTCTTAGTTGTGGGGGGCACTTGTTTGATCCCAGGTCGGGGAACTGGGATCTCTCAAGCCGTGAGGTGCGGCCGAAAAATAAGTAAGTAAATAAATAAAACAAAACTGTGTGTGTGTGAGCGCGCGCGCGCGCGCGCGCGCTGGGTGGCTGGGGGTGGGGGCCTGCCTCCGAGCTCAGGAGGCCCAGTCACGTGGGAGCTCAATTTCTTCTGCTCCTTTCATGTGTCTATGATTGCGGTGAGCTCTCGGCTTCTTCCCTTCAGTGTGGCGCTCTCATCCCCACCGCCTCCAGGACTCTCAGACCTGGTCGGGAGTTTGCCACATTGGCAGGCCACGTGGGCCCACCCCTGGCATCTTAAACCTGTGTCCTCAGCCACACTATTTATTCTTCGAGATGCCCCCACAATCACCTGACAAGGTCTTTGGAGAGAAAAGCAAAAGAGACATTTTCTGAAGCCTTGTATCACTGGAGGCCACTGCTCCCATCTCCTCTGCAGCCCGAGAGGGCTCGGGGCTTGGGTGTTTCCTCTTGTCTCTCACTCTCCTTCAGGGCCAGGTCCTCCATCGCACCCTCACCTGCTGAGAATGTTTCTGAAGCCACCCGCGTCCTCTCCTTCCTACCCTGACTCTGCCCCCGCTTGGCCTTCCCTGCTTAGGTCTGAGCCGCCACTGCTGCCTTCTGGACCTCTTATGTGTGCTGCCCCACTAGGTCCACCGTCCTCCCGTTTGGGTCGTAGTGGCAATAGCTGTCTGTCAAGGTGAAGGACACAGATGAACCCCTAGCCTCACAGGTAGAGGTGGGCAGAGCAAGGGGCCTGTGAAGCCAGAGAGGAATGAACAGTGATAAGAACTGGGTAGAGGAGGTTGGATGGAAGAAGACCCAGTGAGCTGGGTAGGCCATGGTGAAGGACTTAGATTCTGAACAAGGACAGTGAGGCCACGGGACTGGGATTTTAATGAGGTTCCTCGGGGCATGGACCATGGAATGCTTCCCACCTGGCACATCCCCTCCCTTCCCTGCCTGGAACACCTCTACAGCACATCTAGAACATGTCTAGAACACGTCTACAACACAGCCGCTCAGCGGCTGCCAGAGGCAGGAGGGTGCCATGCTGACCTTGTCCTCATCCTGGCAGCAGAGAAGTCAGCCCCTCCACTCTGGACTCCACACATGCTGCACAAGGCACGGGGTCCACTGAGGTCTAGACACCGCTCCCCACCGCGACTCCCCGCCTTCCTTCAGCCCCCATGAGCAGGGCACAAGGCCCAGCCAGCCCACCACTGCAGCCTCACCATCTAGTGGGCCTGGTTCACGGATGTCCTGGACAGCCAGCCCCACCTCAAGGCCCTTGCAGATCAAGGCTGTTCCTCTGCCCAGACAGCTCTTCCCACATATTCTGCCCCGTAAAGTGTCTTCTGGTCTTTGGAGTCTGGCTGTTCACCACCCTCCAGGCAGCGTAGGACCCGGCTCACACACATACACCCCCCTCCCCACTCCCTTTCTTTTCTCAGCTTCGGCCCAGAATGTGGCATGCAGAGGGCACTAAGTGAACACTACTCGCCCTGGGGCAGGTGGGCCTGGTGTAGGGACATCGAGTCTGCCTGCCTCCATCTTCTACCTGGGACCCAGGCTCCAGGCCGGTGGGGTTTAAACCTGCCGGGAACCGCCAGGGTCTTGACCGCCCTCCCACCCTCTTTCCCTCTCACCTTCTTCCGCCCCGCAGCGCAGGCGAGTGGGCGCGGCCCACAGATTGACAGCACAGGCTCCGCCCCCGCCCCGTCTCTGGGGCGACACTGCCTGGTTGTCCCAGCCCCTGTGACTTTGGCCGGAAGTGCAACCTTGCGGCGGCGACTAGTCTCCATGGAGACACCGGAAACTTGCTCTGACCTAGTGGTTCGCCGCGCCGCCGCAGCGGCGGACTTTGGTTCCGCAGGCGTTGCGGTCCGGAAGTGCGGCCTTGAAAGTGGTGAGCTGGAGGCGGCCACCGCCCGGCCTGGTGCCTGAGGAGGAGCCGGAGGTGGGGTCAGGCGGGCATCCCCCTGCCGCAGGGCCGGCGGGGAGGCCGGGGCGTGCCAGGGGAGGGGCGCCCGTGCTAGACTTGGAGCGCGCGCCGCAGACGTGAGGGGGCGCTGCAGGACGGGGGTACTTCGCGGGCAAGAGCGCGGAGGCGGGAAACCTAGTCGGCCGGGGCCGGGGCGGGCGCAGCCGGAGCAGATCAGAGAAGGGGGTGCTGGACTCAGGGTGAGGCGCGGGCAGTGGCGCAGAGAACGGGAGAGCGTGCTCGGAGCAAAGTGCATGGCGTGGGCAAAGGCGTGGTGGCGAGGACGCCTGGGTGCAGCGTCTCAAGGTGGGCCTTTGTTCCGAGGCGCCCAGAGGCTCTGCTGCACCTGCACTATAATTGGAGCCTGCTGGGGAGCACGGCGAGGGTGGATCGGAAGAGGAAGGGTTCAGTCCCTACGGATTGAGGCGCAGGTTTCTGCCCCCGTTGCCCGGGCACGGATTTGAAGTCCTTTAGGTGCTGGGTGAAAAAAGACGGTGAAGGGTGCTTGCGGCAGAGGTAACGGTACGTGCGGAGTTGGCCTGTTTAAGGAATTGCCTGGAGAGCTCTGAGCTAAGGAGAGTCTGTTAGGTCTGAACAGGCTCCCTCTGGCTGTTGCGTCGGGAATAGACCGGGAGGTGGGGGGACGCGAGGAGGTTACTGGGGGCAGTGGAAATGTGCAAAGTGGTCTGAGGGGTCAGATGTGGATCATGAATGGCCCCAGCCAAGGAAAGGCTGTTTGGGCGTAAGGCACCCGAGGGGGTGAGTATGCGACCAAAGTAGACCCCGAGGAGTTAAGAGAGGCCTCACCTGAACCAGGTTGGTGCAGAGTGGGTGGGTCTCAGGGTGTGTCTTGTGTCCCGACTGATGCTTCTCCCCTAGACTGGAGGTGTGTGTGGCCTGGGTGCGGGCTGAGCCAGGTATCTACGATAGAGGGGAAACCGAAGCCAAGCAAGCATGGTGCCTGTGTGATGGTGAAGTAGCTGAGCTGCTCAGATTCCCATTGTTCCCTGGGGGGTGGTAGCCCTTTCCCTTTCCAGTGCCTGAGGGTGGGCAGTGCTGGGATTTCGAGGCCACACTTTGACAGGAAGTGTCCGTATTGCTCAGCCATGCTGATCCTGAGGCCTCTGGTGCTCCACCTGCACCCAACCAATCACACACCCCTGCACAGTCCGCAAGCCCCCTCTCTATGCCTCACCCACACCCTGCGCCCCACAGGCCCAATCAAGATTCCAGGAAGCAGCAGG
Source organism: Kogia breviceps (assembly GCF_026419965.1). Taxonomy (NCBI): domain Eukaryota; kingdom Metazoa; phylum Chordata; class Mammalia; order Artiodactyla; family Physeteridae; genus Kogia; species Kogia breviceps. The sequence continues at coordinate 170,943 of NC_081327.1, forward strand.
CTGCAGGAGGCGTCTCCTGCTAGCTGTGCTGGAGCGGGCCAGAGACCATGTATTTTCCTCCCGCAGGGCACCTGCTAGGCTAATGCCCAACCTAGTCTCAACTCTGTGTGACTATGCACACCCCGAATCGCTTAGCCCCAGAGGCAGTTCATGCCAGCCGCACCCCTGCGAAGACTTCCATATACACTAGTTAATGTAGCCAGGTTCTGAGGCAGCAGACCTCGGTCTGCACAGGGCCTTGGATGTTCCAAGGTTGGGGGCTGTATCAAGGGGAGATCAAAAAGAAGCCACTCGTGGTGGGAGTCGCAGCCAGCAGGGTGGGGAGTGGGTGAGACTTGGAAGCCTGTTCTAGATAGGGGTTCCCTGCCCTCTTCTCCATAGGGTGTCCTGTCAGAGGAGGGTGTGGGGAAGGCTGAGGATAGCGAGTTCCCGGAAGGGTGGGTGGGGCAAAATAGGGGAAGCGAGCCCTGGAGCTCCCCACGCTGGCAGTAAGCAAGACCGGAGGGCAGCAAACCTTTGGTATCCCCAGCCCTCTCACAGCGGTGTGCTGGGGGCTGCAGAGGTAGAGGGGGCTGCAGAAGTCCTGGGGTGGGGGCAGGGAGTCCTGCTGTGTTGCATGTGTTGGGAACCAGGACTTCGAGGGGCCAGGGGCATTCGAGAAGGTTGGGGTTCCTGAAGCCTGGGGGGTGTGGTTCACCCTTGGGCCACTGTCCCGCTGAAGGGATGGGAACGCTGGGGCAGAGGGGGTCCCTGGCTGACTTGCTCTTGCCCACACCCGCTCGTCCGGTGCAGATGGCGGCGGCGGAGGCGGTGCACCACATTCACCTGCAGAACTTCTCCCGATCCCTGCTTGAGACCCTCAACGGGCAGCGGCTGGGTGGGCACTTCTGTGACGTGACTGTGCGCATCCGCGAGGCTTCACTGCGTGCACACCGCTGCGTGTTGGCCGCCGGCTCTCCCTTCTTCCAGGACAAACTGCTGCTCGGCCACTCTGAGATCCGCGTGCCGCCTGTGGTGCCCGCGCAGACGGTGCGCCAGCTCGTCGAGTTCCTCTACAGCGGCTCGCTCGTGGTGGCGCAGGGTGAAGCGCTGCAGGTGCTCACGGCCGCGTCGGTGCTGCGCATCCAGACGGTCATAGACGAATGCACGCAAATCATAGCCCGCGCCCGCGCCCCCGCCCCGGGCACCCCCGCGCCCGCGCCCCTGCCCACGCCCGTGCCCCCGCCGCTCGCACCCGCGCAGCTGCGCCACCGCCTGCGCCACTTGCTGACCGCGCGCCCCCCGGGCCACCCTGGTGCCGCGCACACACGCAAGCAGCGCCAGCCCGCGCGCCTGCAGCTGCCCGCGCCCCCCGCGCCTGCCAAGGTGGAGGGATCGGATGCTGACCCTGCCCTGACAGCTGCCCCGGACGACGGCGGGGACGACGACGACGACGAGACCGATGAGGAGACCGACGGCGAGGATGGCGAAGGCGGCGGCCCGGGTGAGGGCCAGGCGCCCCCTTCTTTCCCCGACTGCGCAGCCGGCTTCCTACCCGCGGCCGGGGACGGCGCGCGCGAGGCGCCGCCTGCGCCCGCCGGCCTCTCCGATTACGGCGGCGCCGGGAGGGACTTCCTCCGGGGGACTTCGGCTGCCGAGGACGTGTTCCCCGACAGCTACGTCTCCGCTTGGCAAGACGGAGATCAAACCGCCCCTGAAGGCTGTCCCGCCGAGACCCCTGCCCCACCCGACTGTGTCCTGTCCGGACCCCGCCCACCTGGCGTGAAGACCCCCGGGCCGCCCGTCGCGCTTTTCCCCTTTCATCTGGGCGCTCCTGGGCCGCCAGCGCAACCCCCTCCCGCGCCCTCGGGGCCGGCCCCTGCGCCCCCACCCGCCTTCTACCCAGCGCTCCAGCCGGACGCAGCTCCCAGCGCGCCTCTAGGGGAGGCCCCGGCCCCACCGGCCGCTGCCAGCGCAGCCCCCTCGACCACCCCTGCGCGCGCCCCGGGTGCCGAGCCGCCCGCCTATGAGTGCAGTCACTGCCACAAGACGTTCAGCTCCCGGAAGAACTACACCAAGCACATGTTCATCCACTCGGGTGAGCCGGGCTGGGTCTCTGAGCCCCTTGATCATTGGAGATAGGCTTTTTGTTAATGCTTGATGACCCTAGGGGTCAAACACAGCCTGTCTACCCCTCTCTGATTCCGGGGGAGGGGGGCAGCCTACTCTGTCACCCCGGGGACATGATAGCAGCCAGAAGGGAGGGGGCAGATATGCCGGGGTCTTTCCCAGTGTAAGGGTGCTGGGCCTTGCTAGACTGTCCCCAGAATGGTGGCCAGCGACCAGACAGTCCAGAACGCTTTGCGAGCGTGGCAGGGATGGGGGAGGGCTAGCCCGGCCCTGTGCCAGGCACGGTGCGGTTTGGGGGCGGGACGGTCCCTGGAGGTGGGGGTAGACCTGAGTGGTCAGCCTCGGTGGGCAACGATGTCCCAGACCTGCGGTCCAGCCTCCCTGCTGGGAGGCTACCTGTTGGAGTTGTGGGTCACAGACAGGCAGTGACATCCCGGTATGACCCTAAGGGTCGGGGAGAGGCGCGTCGCTGCCGGGCGGGGGGATTCCGGGTGGATGGCTGGTCCGGTTGGGGAGGGGAGTCCCTGCCCGGCAAAGGCGCCCTGGGGCCCCTTCCCAGCTGACCTGAGTTTGCTGCCCGCCCTGTCGCCCGCAGGGGAGAAGCCCCACCAGTGCGCCGTGTGCTGGCGATCCTTCTCGCTGCGCGACTACCTGCTCAAGCACATGGTCACGCACACGGGCGTGCGCGCCTTCCAGTGCGCCGTCTGCGCCAAGCGCTTCACGCAGAAGAGCTCGCTCAACGTGCACATGCGCACCCACCGGCCGGAGCGCGCGCCGTGCCCCGCCTGCGGCAAGGTCTTCTCACACCGCGCGCTGCTGGAGCGCCACCTGGCCGCGCACCCTGCGCCCTGATCCGGGCCTGGGGCCTGGCCACGCCCACCGAGGGATCGGTCAAGCCCCACCGCTGTCACGCCTGCCGCGGCCACTTGACCACGTTCCCGCCACCAGTCCACGCTTTCTCCTGAGAGCAGGCCCTCCTCCTGCTTCCACCCTTCTCTCCAGCCCAGCCCGCCTTATTCCTCTCCTCCTACGTACTCGGCCCTCCGGGTGGGGGCTGGCTGGGGATGGTCGGGGGCCCGACCACCTCTGAGAACTGGATCATCTCCAGTCTGAACTAGGGCTCAACCATGGTGCGGGGCCCAGGATTCATGGTTCCGACTCTGGTTCACGCCCCTCCCCTCCCATGAGTGGGGTGGGGTCTGCTCCCCTGCCCCTGTGTCAGGCCGGGAAATGTCCCGGGCTCCCCGACCCGAGCTAATCCTCCCTCATCTGGGGCCCGGGGCGTCTCAGGTGGGCCCCTCGTGGACTGAGGCCTGGTCTTGCGACCCCTGCTCTGTAATAAAGGACTGTGGGCCGTGGGGCCAAAACCCGGAAGCGTGAGCTCCCGGACCCGTGTGTTCCTCTTCCTCACGGACCGTCTGTGGGTGTCGGGCCTCAGTGCCCCTGTCCCTGGGCAGCATCCCTGCTGCTCCCTGGGCTCCTTTGGGCTGCGAGCGGATGATCCGCTTTGCCATCTCGTGTCTCTGTTCTCTGGGTGGGAGTGGGGTGCACGTATGACTGGCGCTTGACTCTCCCGGAGCCCTCGGTCCTGTGGGGAGGGGTACAGGCGGGTCTCGGAGAGGGAGGCCACGTGTGGGAAATTCGCAACCACAATCCCAGCTGCTGCCACCCAAGATACAGATTTCGAGGCCCCTCCCTCCAGATCTTCCAGACAGAATCTCTAGCCTTCAGACTTCTCCTCCCCTGTCCTGATGGGCGTGATGGTTTGAGCACCTCACTTTTGGGGGTCCAGGGAGTCTTTGGGCCCAGGCTGCCACTAGGGGGTCTGAGCCCCAGGACAGATGTCCTGGCCGGCAAGGGCGGAAGTGCCAGGCAGGGCTGGGGTGGGGGCGGGGCAGAAGGCGGCAGCCGGGACCCTCGGGCTGCCCACTGGGCTATGGAAGATGGCCAGCCAGGGTCAGTTCGAGGCTACTCTTCGCGTGCCCCCATCACACTGTCGGCACGTGGCCTGGGCACCCCGGTCTGAAGTATCTGGAGCCGGTGAGGGGGGTGTGGCCTGTAGGGCGCTCCAGTAGCCCAGCTTGCCGTGACCCTAGGCCGATGGCAACGTTTCTCTGTGCTACCCCCTGTGACTGCCTCCCAGAGGAGGGGGGCTAAGGCTTTCCTGGTCCAACCGTGCATAGACTGCCAGACCCACATTCCAGGCAGAGTTCAGCCTCCTGAACCCTGGGAATGGTCCCCACTGATGCCAAGGGTAAGGCAGAGGGTCAGAGTGGACCACATGGGTTGGGGGTCAGAGCTGGGTTTGAATTCGGGCACTGCAGGTGTTCAAGGGCTTACTGAGCACCTGCTGTGTACCTGGCAGGAGGCTGGGGTCTCACCCCGTCCAGGACCCATCTCCCGGAGGATTCAGATTAAGTAGGTGCCACCGGAGAACTTCCTGGTGAGGTTTGTAGATGGGAAGGCAGTGCTTACACCCAGAGCTGCCCTGCTACCCTGCTGAATTTGCATTTGGCATGGCTGGAAGTTCAGTTTCCTGAGAGAGGGATTTCTGCCTATTTCCCAAGCGCCTGGGGCACAGCGTGGGGGACAGAGGCAGAGGGGCGGAACCAAGCGGAAGACCAGGCAGAGTGAAACAAACAGGGTTAAGAAGGGCTGGAGGCAGAGTCCTGGAGCCACCACCATGGTCAACAGCCTCTGGGTCACCGCCAGGGGGTGGGGCTGACGGGTCATCAGCCCGGGCAAGAGGTGGGTATTCCTGGACATTGCCCTGAGGCAGGAGCAGGTACGATGGGCCTCTGGGGACGACTGGCCTTCTTGCTGTTGCTGCTGCTGCTGCTGCGAGGCCTGGGGCAGTCCTCATGGCCTGCAGCAGTGGCCCTGGCCCTGCGCTGGCTCCTGGGAGACTCCGCCTGCTGTGTGCTGCTGGGCCTGGCTGTGCTGGCAGGGCCCTGGCTCGGCCCCTGGATGCCCCACTGGCTGAGTCTGGCGGCCGCGGCCCTCACGCTGGCTCTGCTGCCCACGCAGCCGCCCCCAGGGCTGCGCTGGCTGCCTGCAGACCTGGCCTACATCTTCAAGACTCTCCGCCTGGGCCTGAACATCTGGGTGCGCTTGAGCCGCCAGCCACCTGACACCTTCGTAGATTCCTTCGAGCGGCGGGTGCGAGCGCAGCCAGGGCGCGCGATCTTGGTGTGGACGGGGCCGGGGAGCCGGTCGGTCACCTTCGGGGAGCTGGACGCCGGGGCCTGCCGGGCGGCGTGGGTCATGAAGGCCGAGCTGGGCAGCGCCACGGGGCCCAGCGCTCAGGAGCCCACCGCCCTCCTCATGCTGCCCTCGCAGACCATTCCTGCCCTGGGCCTGTGGCTCGGGCTGGCCAAGCTGGGCTGTCCGGTGGCCTGGATTAATCCGCACGGGCGGGGGGCGCCCCTGGTGCACTCAGTGCTGAGCTCTGGGGCTCGGGTGCTTGTGGTGGACCCAGGTGAGGACCTCAGAGACCAGCGGAGGTCGGATGCGGTGGGGACAGGGGCAGGAGACAGACGTGGAGGATTGCTGTCCAGAGGGTCCTGGTGGGGGCTGGGCAGGAGCTCCGTGCCCCTCACCCACCCCCAGGCAATTAGGGCCAAAACTTAGTTGCCGGAAAGTAATTCTGAGGGCACCAGAGCTTTGCTTTGTGTTTTCTTCAACTTGGCTATTTCAATTTTTTTTGCCCCCCAATACTAATTACGGGGTTCTTTACAGATAAGGCAGATGCTCTTCTCTGCTGGCTGCTTCCTCCATGGCTGGCACTGGGCTCCTCTCCCACATCTCGGGTCCCCCCCCCACCTCAAAGGTGGGCCTCCTCTAAATTCCTCCTCTGACCCATTCCCACAGACCTCCGGGAGAACCTGGAGGAGGTCCTTCCCAAGCTGCAGGCAGAGAACATCCGCTGCTTCTACCTCAGCCACTCCTCCCCCACGCCGGGGGTGAGGGCTCTGGGGGCTGCCCTTGACGCTGCACCCTCAGACCCCGTGCCCGCTGACCTTCGAGCTGAGATCAAGCCGAGAAGCCCAGCGCTGTTCATCTACACCTCGGGGACCACCGGTGAGGGCGCCCAGCAGTCCTAGCCCGACCTCTGAACCCTTCTGCTGACATAGCTCCAAGCCTGACCTGTGCCGCAAACTTAACCTCTGAAACCCACCCTGCCCTTTGACACCAGGCCGAACTCTGACCCCCAGTGTTATTTGAATAGTCAGCGCCAGAATCCTGCCTCTGCCCAGTAAACAGCCCCTGAAACGCTGAACTTTGGAATTCAGCCTCTGAACTCCAGTCCCACCTGTCCTCCCCAAACCCACCCACAGGTCCCATACTTGACCACCTTTCGAGAGCCTCACACCCCTGACTGCGCAGCCCCGACCCTGGAGGCCCAGTCCTGCACGCGGGCCCCGCTAGCGCCGTCCGAACCCCACCCCGCTCTTGCCGTTCCTTTCCCCCAGGGCTCCCGAAGCCAGCCATCCTCACGCATGAGCGGGTGCTGCAGATAAGCGGGATGCTGACCCTGTGTGGGGTCACAGCTGACGACGTGGTCTACACGGTCTTGCCTCTGTACCACACGATGGGGCTGGTCCTTGGGGTCCTTAGCTGCCTGGAGCTCGGTAAGCCCTTCTCTGAGGACCACCCCCCAATCCACAGGACTGCCAGACTGGATGTCAAGGCCCCATAGGTTACCCAGCACCCCAGGTTCTTACCTTCGACCAGGGACAGTGAGCCCCAGGGCTCCCTGGACAGAGGGCTGGACACACAGACAGTCCTTAATGGCTGTGCTGTGGTCAGGAGGTGAAATCTGTCATCGTCCCAGGCGGAGCCAGTGAGGGAACACTCACCACATTCCATCAGGTGGTCGTCTCCCTAGACACCTGACCATGAATTCAGTCAACAGACTGCGCTGGTCTGTTTTTGCTGTTGTTGTTGTTTGGTTTTGGGGGTTTTTTTTTTTCCCCTGAAATTTTAACATGGAAAATTTTGAAATATGAAAATTTCTAAAATTGTCTACACGCATCCTCGAGCACTCACCACCCAGCTTCAGCCACCATCGGCATTCTGCTCTTCTGTGTTTCGTTTATCGCCTCCCCCTTATTCCCACTTGTCTTTTTACTCTCATTTTATTTAAAATCAAGGACAATTTCAAACATACACTAAAGCAGAGCAGTTTGGTGATGCTTCCCACACCCTCACCCAGACTCAACAATTGTTAACATGTTGCCAATTTTATTTCATATGTACCCCCTTCCTTCTTTCTGGATTATTTTGGAGCAAATCCTAGCCACCATCTTTTTGTTGGGAAATATTGCAGCATGTATCTCTAACAGGTAAGGCCTTAAAAAACTGTCAGCAGAGTGACCATCACACCTGAAAAAGTTAACAGTAACTCTTTGATATTATCTGATGTGCACTTCATGTTAAAAATTTCCCCAATTGTCTTACTGTCTTTTTGCAGTTAAACTGTTCTCATTGTACTCGCTTGCTCGGTCTCTGCTCCTCTCCCTCCCACACCTCCTGGGAGACTAGATGTTCCCTCTAGAGATGTTTTCAGATGCAGTTCATTTATTCTGGTCAAGAACCTTGGTGGGGTGCAAAGTGCCTCCTACTTTATCACGTTGGAGGCTGCTCAAAACTGGAATCCTACCTTAGGCTAAGAATTGGGAAGCTTTCACTGGAAAAATCCTTATCAACCTCCCCCCTGGTTTTAGCAGCTCTTGAAGACCTTTCCAGAATCCAGGCATTTCACCAGGGGTTGCTAACAAAGCTATATCGCTTTCAAGGACCCAGCATCCGTTTTCACAGAGAGAGCATCATATTTCACCTCCGTTAAGATACAGCCTCGAAGGAGACACATACTTGCCACCTCACCAAGCACACGAGCCATCGTCCCTTTGGGTGCAGGGATGATATCTAGCTTTGGAGGTTTTGTTGAGGATTAGGGTTGAGGTAAGGAGAGTGCCATCCACAGAGCCAGCTGCAGAGGAGGGGATCAGAAAAGGAGGGAGCACATTCCTGGAGTGGATGTTAGTGGCCCCTAAGAGGTATTAATCCATGTGTCCATCCTTCAGAACATCCATATATCCAGCCACCAACCCACCCATCCATCACCCATCCACCCTTCCACCCACCTTTCCATCCACCTACCCATTCATCCACCTATCCATTTGCCGAGCTAGACATTCCTAAGACAGTTATCACAACCAAGAGTGATTCCTACTCACGGCCCTTATTCGGCGGTGCTCACTTTGTACCAGGCACCGGGCTTTCCACACCTACTGGAGACGGGATTCAGACTCAGGCTCGGCTGTGCTCTTCTCGTGGGAATAGTTTCGGCTGGGCCAGCAACACAGAGATGAGCCTGATGTCATCTTGGGTTTCAGGGGCCACAGCCACGTGAATCAAAGCAGCTTCTCACAGTGGCTTGGAAGCATGACCTGAAACCCTTTCCTCTCCTCCCTCCAAGGAGTGACCTGTGTCCTGGCCCCCAAGTTCTCTGCCTCCTGCTTCTGGGACGACTGTCGACAGCATGGTGTGACTGTGATCCAGTATGTGGGAGAGGTCCTGCGGTACCTGTGCAACACTCCCCAGGTGAGGTGCTGAGGTTAGGGCTCCAAGGTGAACATCCCAGGAGTCATCCCAGGTAAGGATCTCAGGTAGATTCAGCCCAGGACTCAAGCAAGGTCCCTCAGGTATCAACAAAGCACCCCAGACAAGAGGCACGGACAGTGAGTCCCACACAGGTTTTCCAATCATGGCTGCTTTGATGATCAGCTGTGCTGTCTTGGGCAGGTTACTTCACGTCTCCCAGCCTCCGTGTCCTCTTTCGGAAGTCAGGAATAATACCTCAATGGGGTATTGTGAGAATTAAACACGTCAAGTGCCTAGAACAGGGTGTGGCTCAGGATAAACTCACTAGACGTGAGCTGGCCTCATGCTATGTATCAGTGATGTATGGACCCTGGGTAACTGTCTCTAAGCAAGGTCCCCAGGTATCCTTCCAAATATAGTCTCTAGTAACCCCTCAGGGAAAGGCTCCTGGTAACTACCCCCAAGAAAGGCCCCCAGATAACTCCCCAAGATGAAGCTTCAAGTCACTCCCCAGGTTACCTTCGGGTAAAGGCCCCCAAGTAACCCCTCCTGGTAAGGCCTCCAGTTAACGCCCCCCCCAGGTAAAAGCTTCAAGTAACTACCCCTATATAAGACCCCAGATGTTTCCCCTAGGTAAGACCCCAGATGAGGCCTCCAGTCACCCCTAGATACCTCTCCAGGTAAGGTTCCCAGGTAACCTCTGCAGGTAACCCCTGCAAGTAACTCTCCAGGTACAGACTCCAGGTAACTGCTCAAGTAAGGACTCAGATCACCTAGGTAAAGGCCCCCCCCATCACCTCCCAGGTAGCTGCTCAGGTCAGGACCCAAGATAGCCCTCCCGGGTAAGGGTTCCTGGGCACACCCGAGGGCACCTCCTCCTCACCCTTCCTGGGATGTCCCTGCAGCGGCCAGAGGACCGAACACATAAAGTCCGCCTGGCGATTGGCAGTGGACTCCGGGCAGAAGTGTGGGAGACCTTCCAGCAGCGCTTTGGCCCCATTCGGATCTGGGAAGCCTACGGCTCCACGGAAGGCAACGGCGGCTTTGTCAACTATCCAGGGCGCTGTGGGGCCCAGGGCAAGATAAGCTGCTTCCTTCGAGTGCGTGTGTTGGGTGTGACAGTGGCCCTGATTGAGGCTGAGCCTACAGGACCTCTGCTGACCCCTCCCCACCCTCCATTCAGATGCTGTCCCCCTTCGAGCTTGTACAGTACAGCATGGAGACAGAGGAGCCAGTGAGGGACAACTGGGGCCTCTGCATCCCTGTGAGGCCAGGTATGGGGGCTGGGAAACCTTCCCTGGGTGTGGGAGGGATGGAGACCCTCGGTCTCCCCCGTGGCTGGAACAAGCCACCCAAAGCCTTGAGGTCGATGTCCAGTGGTGGTTTCTGCAGTCCTCACCTGGGCCCTGAGTCCCAGGCCTGTCTGACAGCGGTCCAGGGCCCTCTCCCTCTCAGCTTGTCAGCTCTGCCCAGCTCCTCTGCCTCAACCTCTCGTCCATTTGAGTTGTTCTCTTGAGCTTTCTGTCGAAGTCACGTCCTCCCAGGCAGCAATCTCTTGTCCTTAACCTTCTCCTAGGGTCTTCTCTCCGGGGGCATCGCAAGCTCCTGGCGGAACCTCTCTCTTCCCACCACGATTTGCCTCTCTCCCTCGTCCATTCTTGTTAGCCTTTCCCTCTTTCTTTTTTTTAACACTTAGATAACATTTACTACGTGGCAGGTATTGTGCTATACATACAATTATTTAATATCTACCCCCAGCATATTGTGTGGCCCATGGCCAGCGGTCAGTTTGTTGAGTGAATGAGCCCAGCCCCTAGGTGCACACCTACGAAGTTGCTGACTGCCCCCTGGAACAGCCCATTACACTGATAGATAACTGGTGATTGGAAGGATCTTTATATTGACCGCAGCTGCCTCCCTGCAATTTCCACCCACGGAGTCTATCTCTGCCCCAGCGGGTCCACACAGTACGAGCCTTCATTGTCCTTCCGCAAGCTCGACTTCGCAGCATGTGAAGACTCAACCGCCCCCCAGCGTCTCCCTTCCCGACCCTCCCTGCAGAGGCCCCTCCGGGCTCCCTTCCGCGGCGGTGGCCCCCTATTTCTAACGGACTCCCTGACGCCGCCTTCTCCCTCCTGCCTCTCATTCGCTGTCTCTGGATCTGTTTCTGGGTCTCTCTCTGTCTCTTCTCTGGCAGGGTCCCGGCCGCGGCCTGGTGGGCTCCTGACGCTCTCGTCCACGGCTAATGCCGGACTCCCACTCCTACCCCCCAGGGGAGGCAGGGCTCCTGCTGACCCAGGTGCTGCGTCACCAACCTTTCCTGGGCTACCGTGGGCCCCGGGAGCACACAGAAAGGAAGTTGGTGAAGAACGTGCGGCGCCCGAACGACCTGTACTACAACACCGGGGACGTGCTGGCCCTGGACGACGAAGGCTTCCTCTACTTCCGCGACCGCCTCGGGGACACCTTCCGGTCCCGCAGGGTTTCACAGGGCGGGGCTTCTGGATTCTGGAGGGGGCGGGGCTTCGTGGACAGAAGGCGGAGCCTCTCCTTTCCAGGGATGAGACTTGTACATGCCGGAGGGGGCAGGGCTTGTGGAAGGAGGCGTGGCCTCTCCTTTCCAGGGGCGGGACTTCTGAATTCCGGAGGGGATGGGGCCTAGTCGCCAGGAGGCGGGGCTTGGTCAGGGGCGGGGCCTCCTTTCCCGGGCCCTGGTCCCAGCACCCGCTCCATCCCCGCAGGTGGAAGGGTGAGAACGTGTCCACGCGGGAGGTGGAGGGCGTGCTGTCACTCGTGGACTTCCTGCAGGAGGTGAACGTCTACGGTGTGCCTGTGCCAGGTGCGGAGGGTTCACCTCATTCTAAGCCTCCAACTGCTTTGTGGGTGGTGCCGGAGCTTTGTTACAGGTGGGCGGCTGCTGGGACCCAGGGGAGAGAGCCAGCCGCGGGCACTGTGAGGTGGGTCCGCGAGGATGCATGTGCTCCACAGGATGTGAAGGCAAGGTGGGCATGGCTGCCGTGCAGCTGGCCCCCGGCCAGGCCTTTGACGGGCAGAGGCTGTACCAGCACGTGCGCACTTGGCTCCCCGCCTACGCTGCCCCCCATTTCATTCGTATTCAGGTGAGCTCACCGTGCTTGGAGGAGGTGGGTGGGAGGTCTCGGCGGGACAGTCACAGTCGGGGTTACAGTCCCTGCCCTTGCAGGACGCCTTGGAGATCACAGGCACGTTCAAACTGGTGAAGTCCCGGCTGGTGCGCGAGGGCTTCAACGTGGGCATTGTTGCTGACCCCCTGTACCTACTGGACCACCAGGCCCGAGCCTTCCGGCCCCTGACGCCAGACACATACCGGGCAGTATGTGAGGGAGCCTGGAGACTCTAACCATCGGGTCAGCCCCCAGGACATCTGGAGGCACTAGGCCCAACGCTGATCACCACCCCCTCTTGTACACACAGCCCCGACCTGCACGGGGTCAGGAATCCCAGCCTGGGCTTATCCGCAGCTGCACAGTGTGGGATGACCCTGGCGCCACAGCAGAGTGAGAATAAACTTGGATGTGTACACAGGTGTCTGTGTGGACGGGGAAACAAGCAAGGGGTGCAGGGGCCGGTGCCCTCGCTTACTTCAGGGGCCCCCTCCTCTTGAGGAGTGGCCTTGTCTGGGCAAGGCCAGGGGTTTGGGAGGAGCCCCGCAGCCACCCCAGGTGGAGAGACAATTCTATCTGTGGGTCATTTGTGGCCTCTGATGCAGCTGAGGCTTGGCTAGGCCAGCGGACATGGACGTGGTCTGGAGGATGTGGGGAGAAGTGCCATGATGGGCATTCTGACAGGCCCGAGGGCATTGGACTGAGGCAGGAAGGGTGTGACTGGGGGGACGAGTGTGTCTGGCAGAGTGCATGTGCAAAGGCCCTGCGGCAGGTCCCTCTGGGGGGAGCAGAGGCTTCTGGGGAACAGAGTACACAGTGTCTTAGGGGCCATTGTGGGAGCAGCAGGCAGGGGGAGGTTAGCAGGAGCAGTTGTTGCTGGGTGACGTACCCGAGGCAACATCATGGCCCCCCGGGTCCCTGGGCATTTTAAGGTGGCTTTGCTATAAGAATCTTCTCATCAGCGGTGGCGGCCGGGCGCCACGTGCAGCCTGGGCACAGCAGACCAGGCACTGCGGGCCATCCCTGTGGTTATCTTCCGGGATGTGGCTATTCCTGTTGTCACTGACTGTTTCTCTGCCCTTGGGGCCAAGGGAGCCCCATCCGTCCCCCACAGAGCCACAGCCCCTTCTTGGCACTGGTGCACACAGCTGGACTCAATCTGGGCCCACTGTGGTCCAGCCCACCTCCCTGCACACACTAGGTCGTCAGGTTTGTTCACACGCCTGTTCCCTCCATGAGAGACCCTGGCTAGAAGGGAGCTGGGGCTGTGTGAACATAGCAGCAGAGGCCCAGGCTGGCCACCCCTGCTTCGGCCCATGCCTACTTCCTCCTGGAGCACACAGTAGGTCCAGTATCGTTTGACAGCTGGCACATAGCAGCAGAGACTGGGCTGGCCCACCTTGAGGCCCAGTGTCCTGCCCTTAAGGCCCTTGTACCCTCCGGGGCCAGCAACCAGCCTGGAAGGGAGCTTGGAGTGTATGGATAAAGCAGTAGAGGCTGCCACTGGCCACCCTACTGCAACCAAGTGCTCCTGTCATGACTTGTGACTGTCCCTTAAGACCTGCTGGGCACTGCTCTACAGGTTCTCCAGGCTTCCCTGGAGAAGGAGAAGCTGCCCATCGCCTGTGCCAGCATGAGCCGATACGCCCACTTCTCTTGCATGTACCATGCTGCGAGTGGGGTGAAGCTGTGGCCGTCACCCCGATGAGGAACACTGCATTCCTGCACCCAGGTCAAGGGGCCCTGACCGGTGAGGCCATGTCACTGCATCTCCTCTTGACAGACGAGGCGAGCATCTGCGATGTGGGCCAAAGAGACCCACCCAGTCAACAGAAGAACATGCGCTGGGAAGCCTGGAGAGCGGGGCGGGGGGACGTGTGCTGGACGCGAACCTGGGTGTGTGGATCCCGGAGGTCTCAGTGTGGATTGAGAGCTGGCTGCGCTTACAGGCTGGACGGCCTGGGGCAAAGCCTAGAACCCCTTACCTCCCGAGCACTGTCTTCCTTCATTGTAAAATGGGACTGGTGATCGTGTCCCCCTCAACAGATGTCTGTGGGGATTAAACAAGGTAGACGTGCAGGGAAAGTTCCTCACGGGGCTACCTGTCGTCCCTGACATTGGCATCCTGGCTCGGCTCTCACTGCGGGCCTGTTTCTTCATCAGCAGCGTCACTGGGAGGGATCATTGTCAGCAAGAACAGGATTAAACTGTACCTAAGAACCCTCAGGACCGCCCTTGTAGCCGGGCCAGTGCGGGCGCGTCTCAGGCAACAGTCTGTGTCACCCTCATCCCATCTCACTGGGTGGTTGTAGCGTTATTCCCACTTTACCGTCAAGGAAGCCCCGGCTGAGGGAGTGTTTGAGCCGTGAGTTATTTACAGCACCGTCAGGGCAGGCGTCAAGTCCCTCCGCCATCGCATGGATGTTATAAAAATCTCTCACTGTGGATCTGAAGGCTTACAGGTTCACCAGCACTTTCAACAAATTCCTGCCCCTGCAAGCCCCAGCCAGCTTCGGACATTCACAGTTTTTGCTATTACCTTTGCAAGGATTAAAACATAATTGTTGGGGCTTCCCTGGTGGCGCAGTGGTTAAGAATCCTCCTGCCAATGCAGGGGACACGGGTTCGAGTCCTGTTCCGGGAAGATCCCACACGCCACGGAGCAACTAAGCCTGTGCGCCACAACTACTGAACCTGTGCTCTAGAGCCCTCAAACCGCAACTACTGCAGCCCACGAGCCACAACTACTGAAGCCTGTGCGCCTAGAGCCTGTGCTCTGCAACGAGAAGCCACTGCGATGAGAAGCCCACGCACCACAACGAAGAGTAGCCCCCACTCGCTGCAACTAGAGAAAGCCCGCGTGCAGCAACCAAGACCCAACGCAGCCAAAACTTAAAGAAAATTGTGGCTGCTGTCCCCAGCTTTCTCTCCCAGAGGCTGCTTCATGTTAATGCCAGCAAGGAGGTTTGCGTTTGTTGGTGTTTTCCGCTGCCTTGTCAGGTAGAGTCACAGCTTGTAGCCACTTTAAATCCCGTGTCTTCAAGTGACAGGGACGTTGGCTGTTCCTCCTTGTGACTTCTCCATTTGCGTGTTTTGCTGACTTTCCTTTGGATGTTTGCCTTGTTTTTCACAATTTAAAGGAGCTCTTTGTCTGTCCAGGATATTAGCCTTTTGTCTGTACTGGGTGGCACAGATTTGGTGCAGACTCTTTTAATCTTGTTTCTGTATCTCTTTGCTGTACAGAAATTAGACTTTTATGTAGTCACATAAGATGAAGCCAGTTCCATAAAATAACTGGACAGACTTCTGTATCCCTGGGCTTCTGTTGTAGAAAATCCATTTCTAATGGATTTTTAAATGTGTTGCCATGGGCTTGCTCATAACATACATACATTTATATTTCCTTATATCTCTGATACAGGTCTATTTGGCGGGTACATTTTACTCTTTTTTCATGACTAGACTTACATACTTTAGTGCCCTCTCTCATTTCTTTGCTCAGGTTCAGTGGTGTAATCTATCTTATTTATTGTTCTGTGCAGAGAGCTCTATTTTGGATTTATTTGCTCTGCTCTTCTGGATTGGTCTTTTAAGTTCGTGTACCGTCCCTGCCTGTGTAAACTTCTGGGGTGACGAGCGGGCACGGCCGGGAGAGCTGGCACAAGTGGTCCTCTCAGCTGGGCCAGGCTGTGCTCGCTTCAGCCCTGAAAACGAGATCCCTGTAAGCCTACCCTGTGAGCAGAGTCTGTGAGCTACATCTAGCTTCACCCTGCCGTTGTTTCGGGACTTCAGGCCTTTACCCCAAACCATGTCTCCCTCACACTGACTTGGGCCTGAGGGCCCTAATATATATTTTGCAACAGAAAAAAAGCAAGTTCTATAGCCCCCCCGAAAGACTCTTTCCCTTTTGGATGCCAGCGAATAGATCGTACAGCAAGACAGTCTGATTTGGCAGTCCCTTCTTGGCCTGGCAAATTCAGTGGACAAGAGTCAATTTACTAAGAAATAGTGATTCCTCCTCTGATCCAGAGGTCTTTTCAGGAGAATTGTCAATAGTTTGCTTTTCTGGTCTTATTTCTAAATGTGTTTGATTACGATTAAAAACATAGATCCTAGGGCTTTCCTGGTGGCGCAGTGGTTGAGAATCCGCCTGCCGATGCAGGGGACACGGGTTCGTGCCCTGGTCCGGGAAGATCCCACATGCCGCGGAGCAACTAAGCCCGTGAGCCATGGCTGCTAGGCCTGCGCGTCCGGAGCCTGTGCTCCACAACGGGAGAGGCCACAGCAGTGAGAGGCCCGCATACCGCAAAAAAAAAAAAAAAAAAAAAAAAAAAAAAAAAATTATAAAAACGTAGATCCTATAACACCTCTTTATCACACTTCACACCCTTTAGCGAGGTTATAAAAAAAGACAATAACAAAAAAAGACAATAACAAGTGTTGGGGAAGGTGTGGAGAAACTGGAACCCTTGTAGGCTGCTAGTGAGAATACAGAACAGTGCAGCTGCTTTAGAAAACAGTCACCTCAAGGTTAAATGTAGAGTTACTGTATGATCAGTAATTCCAGTTCTAAAATAATCTTTTTTTCCCCCTATAAATTTATTTATTTATTTATTTATTTTTGGCTGCGTTGGGTCTTCGTTGCTGCTCGGGCTTTCTCTAGCTGCGGTGAGCGTGGTCTACTTTTTTTTTTTTCTTTTTGCAGTATGCGGGCCTCTCACTGTTGTGGCCTCTTCAGACTCTGGACGCACAGGCTCAGCGGCCATGGCTCACGGGCCCAGCCGCTCTGCGGCACGTGGGATCTTCCCGGACCGGGGCACGAACCTGCATCCCCTGCATCGGCAGGCGGACTCTCAACCACCGCGCCACCAGGGAAGCCCTATTACCTGTCTTGATGGTGAGTCTGCGGCGTCCCTTCGAAGCCCTGCTCTCCTCGCCCCGCTTCAGCCTTGCTCAGCAGCTTTGGGGTGTGGTGCCCCACCCAACTCTGGAGGGTCTTCATCTAGTACCATGGCTCCCACAGTGGGCAGCGGGCACCCGAGGGGGCCCACTGTTTTTTTTAAGATTTTTCTCTTTTTAAAACATTTTTTTGAATTTTATTTTATTTTTTAGGCAGCAGGTTCTTATTAGTTATCTATTTTATACATATTAGTGTGTACATGTCAATCCCAATCTCCCAGTTCATCACACCCCCACCACCCCCACCACTTACCCCCCTTGATGTCCATACTTTTTTTTTCTACATCTGTGTCTCTATTTCTGCCCTGCAAACCGGTTCATCTGTACCATTTTTCTAGGTTCCACATATATGCGTTAATATACAATATTTGTTTTTCTCTTTCTGACTTACTTCACTCTGTATGACAGTCTCTAGATCCATCCACGTCTCTGCAAATGACCCAATTTCGTTCCTTTTTATGGCTGAGTAATATTCCATTGTGTATAGGTACCACATCTTCTTTATCCATTCATCTGTTGATGGGCATTTAGGTTGCTTCCATGCCCTGGCTATTGTAAATAGTGCCGCAATGAACACTGGGGTGCATGTGTCTTTTTGAATTATGGTTTTCTCAGGGTATATGCCCAGTAGTGGGATTGCTGGGTCGTATGGTAGTTCTATTTTTAGTTTTTAAGGAACCTCCATACTGTTCTCCACAGTGGCTGTATCAATTTACATTCCCACCAACAGTGCAAGAGGGTTCCCTTTTCTCCACACCCTCTCCAGCATTTGTTGTTTGTAGATTTTCTGATGATGGCCATTCTGACCGGTGTGAGGTGATACCTCATTGTAGTTTGGATTTGCATTTCTCTAATAATTAGTGATGTTGAGCAGCTTTTCATGTGCTTCTGGGCCATCTATAGGGCTTCCTTGGAGAAATGTCTGTTTAGATCTTCTGCCCATTTTTTTGATTGGGTTGTTTGTTTTTTTAATATTGAGCTGCATGAGCTGTTTATATATTTGGGAGATTAATCCATTGTCCGTGGATTCATTTGCAAATAGTTTCTCCCATTCTGAGGCTTGTCCTTTTGTCTCGTGTGTAGTTTCCTTTGTTGTGCAAAAGCTTTTAAGTTTTATTAGGTCCCATCTGTTTATTTTTGTTTTTATTTCCATGACTCTAGGAGGTGGGTCAAAAAAGATCTTGCTGTGATGTATGTCAGAGTGTTCTTCCTATGTTTTCCTCTAAGAGTTTCATAGTGTCTGGCCTTACATTTAGGTCTCTAGTCCATTTGGAGTTTATTTTTGTGTGTGGTGTTAGGGAGTGTTCTCATTTCATTCTTTTACATGCAGCTGTCCAGGTTTCCCGGCACCACTTACTGAAGAGGCTGTCTTTTCTCCACTGTATATCTTTGCCTCCTTTGTCAGAGATTAGTGACCATAAGTGCGTGCGTGGGGGCCCGCTGTTTGCATCATCTTCTGTTCAACCAGCCCTAGGGCTACGGGGAGTGGCTGACCGCACAACACGTGTAGATGAGCTCACAGCCTTCTGAGGAGAGCACCTCCCACCACACAGGGTCACGTGCTCTTGGGTGGCCCCTGGCCCCTGCTGCAGGATGTGGCTGGCTTTCTGGCATAATTCTGCAGGCTTGGCAGGATCAGCCGTTTGATGAGGAGGGCCGCGTGACGTGGGGCTCGTACTGCAGGAGTAGCGGAGGGAGGGAGGGGGACTTGCCACCTGCCCTTGGGGCTCTCCTGGTTCAGGTGTTAGGGAGGCACCTAGAATCGGGCTTTGCCTTTAGCCTTTCCCTACATCCACAGTCAGACGGACCCGCGTCAGATTTTGGCTCTGCCAATCACTGGGTCACCTCAAGCAGGCTGACCTCAGGAGCAGCGGCCGAGGAAGGAGAAGGGGCTGGAGGGAGACCCAGGTGAGGAGGAGAGGCGCTTGGGGGGGTCGTGAGGATCAGAGGAGACTGGGGGAGGGGGGCGAGCAGCTGGAACTGGGCAGGAAGACACCTCGTGCAGCCTCAGCCCAGAGGGCAGCCCAGGGGATGGCAGGGGTGAGGGGGTGCCACGGGAGGGCTGGCCTGGCCCCGTTTCTAACACGAAGAGGTAGATTCTGGAACCCGCCCTGCAGGCTTGACCATGCTGCTGAGCTGGCTGGGGCAAGCGGTCTAAGAAAAGCGATGGAAGGGACTTCCCTGGTGGCACAGTGGTTAAGACTCTGTGCTCCCAATGCAGGCGGCCCGGGTTCGATCCCCGGTCGGAGAACTAGATCCCACATGCGTGCCGCAACTAAGAGTTCGCATGCCGCAACTAAGGAGCCCACCTGACGCAACTAAGACCTGGGGCAAACAACCAAATAAAAAAAAGACCCGGCACGGCCAAATAAAGAAATATTTAACAACAACAAAAAAGCGACGGAAGATGAGGACGGTGCTGGATCTGACTACGTGAAAATTCAAAAGTCACATCAGATGCATGAAGACGTGACCAACGGTGTGGCCCACGCCGTGCATTTCCGAGAGAGGAAACCCACGTGAGCGGCTGTGGGGAGGAGGATGCAGCCTGCCTGGCATCCATGGAGAAACAGTGCACCTGGGTTCTGCCTGCAGGATGGAGAAGACGGTAGAGAACGGGAGTCCAGGGCGTTCTAGCTGCCAGGGAGCCCTTCTGGAGGGAAGGCAGACAGGCGGGCCCCACCTTGCCGGAAGACGTATCCATGAGAATTTAAAACTCCCAGGGCCCAGGGCTTCCCTGGTGGCGCAGTGGTTGAGAATCCGCCTGCCAATGCCGGGGACACGGGTTCGATCCCTGGTCCGGGAAGATCCCACATGCAGCGGAGCAACTAAGCCTGCGCACCACAACTACTGAGCCTGCGTGCCGCAACTACTGGAGCCCGCGCACTGCAACGAGAGAAGCCACCGCAGTGAGAAGCCCGCGCGCCGCAACGAAGAGTAGCCCCCGCTCACCGCAACTAGAGAAAGCCTGCGCGCAGCAACGAAGACCTAACGCAGCCAAAAATAAATAAATAAATAAAACAAACAAAAAAATTGTTCTGGATGATCCGCGTGGGCCCAACGTCACCACGAGTACGCTCAGAGGTGGGAGGGGAGGCAGAGGACGGTGGCAGGGTGACGCCCTGTGGGAGAGAGCCGACCGGCCACCGCCGGCTCAGAAGGTGGGGAAGGGCCGTGAGCCCGGCTCCCAGGCCATCTCTAGGGTGGAAAAGTCGAGCACACAGGATAGGTTCCCCCAGAGTTCACAGAGGGAACTCAACCCTGCTGCACCTGGAGCTTAGCTTAGTGACGTGTGCCTGACTCCTGACCTCCAGATCTAGAAAACAATGTTCTGTTTTAAGACAGAAAGAAAAAGGAAAAAACAAGAACAGAAATCCCATGCTCCCGAAAACTCACCGCTCCCACTTTGGGGGCTGTCCGTTTTGAGGAAACAGCTAGGTCGCATCTGGGGTGTCTGCTCAGGTGTGGCTACCACAGCACTGGGTGCTGAGGGGGGCAGGAAACAAGGAACTATCTGGGCTTGGTGGCAACAACACTGCCGGCCAGAAAACGGGATTTCCACGCAGGCATTTTAAACGACACAGGGAGCTGCGTGGGCAGAGCAGCAGCTTCACAAGCTGTGTGACACAAACGCCCGCGGATGAGCACTGAGAATACGAGAGCAGCGTTAGGGGCCGTTTCTGCGATCTCCTTTGCCCTCCTGTATATTTCACATTTCTCTAAGTGAACATCAACTACTTTTCAATATGGAAAATGGCACTCGAAGATTGCCCACCACTCTCGCTCAGCACCTGGCGGTCCTGACGCTGGGCCCTCGGCCTGGCCTGCGCGCTCGGGCCCTGCTCTCTCCTCTTCCGCCGTGTCCCCGGCACGGATGAAGCTTCCGGCTTGCCACTCAGATTGTAACAGGGAAGCCCCTTTGTATTCTATTATGAGTTAGTCACCGCAGGGATGTTGCCTATAAGCTTCAATATACACAACGGCCCATTTCTGGGAGCCCTGCCTCCCAGGTGTAATGGGCATCAAGCTAAAATACCTTTGTTCAGCTCCCCGGAAACCTCCTGACCAGGCCCCCTGTGCACGACTGCAGGGAGAAGAAATGAACACATCCCTGCCCGGAGCTGATCTGAGCCAGGAAATGTTTGACTTTACTCCCTCCCCTTTCAGTATGAAAGAAACCTGAATTTTATCTCAGGCAAGATGGTTCTTTGGGGCACGAGTGCACCACCTTCTTGGTCTGCTGGCTTTCTTTGTTTTTTTTTTTTAAGCACTTTCTTTTTTAATTAACTAATTTTTGGTTGCGTTGGGTCTTCGTTGCTGCACGCGGGCTTTCTCTCCAGTTGTGGCGGGCTTCTCATTGCGGTGGCTTCTCCTGTTGCGGGGCACAGGCTCTAGGTACGCAGGCTCAGTAGTTGTGGCTCTTGGGCTCTAGAGCACAGGCTCAGTAGTTCTGGCGCACGGACTTAGTTGCTCCGCGGCATGTGGGATCTTCCCGGACCAGGGATCGAACCCGTGTCCACTACGTTGGCAGGCGGGTTCTTACCACCGCGCCACCAGGGAAGTCCCGAGTCTGCTGGCTTTCTGAATAAAGTCACTATTCCTCGCCTCAGCAACTCGGCTCTCAATTGATTGGCCTGTGGTGCGGCCAGCAGTACAAGCTTGGACTCAGTAACGAGATCACCAGTGCCCAGTTCCATCTCCAGCCTGGCTCTGCTTCCCCAGGCCTGAGTGTGGTCGACAGGTCAAAGGTCCTCATAAGACTGGGGACGGAGGAGACGGGTCCTCCAGATGGAGGCCTCTCCTTCCCCGTTTCAGGCTGCAGAAAGGTCCCCCCCACCTCTGCTAGTAACCATGGTCACAGCCACACTCAACACCCACCTGCCACCCCTGCCTGAGCCTGAGGCTGCAGAGCGCTCCTTCTGTGGGTGCACGTGTCTCCCTGAAACCACTTCCCACGACAATGTCCCTTGTTTTCAGAGCAGAAAGATGACAGAGAAGGATGTGCAGTAACAGTCCCCAAAGACATCCATGTCCTAATCCCTGGAACCTGTGCATGTTGTCTCACATGCAGAAGGGATTCTGCAGATGAGATCAGGTGTGTAAGCAGGGCATGGATGAGATGTGACCCTGAGATGGGGAGATCATCACGGGTTACCAGGGGAGCTGTAGATGTAACCCTGAGGGTCCTTACAACGGGGAGGCAGCATAAGACTTAACCATCCACTGCAGGCTTTGAAGATGAAGGGGCCATCACCGAGGAACGCGGCGGCCTCTACAAGCTAGAGAAAGCCTTAAAGTGGATTACCCCCTTACAGCCTTCAGAAGGAAGCAGCCATGCCGACACCTTGATCGGGTCCAGTGAGACCCAATTCAGAGTCCTAAGAGAGTACGTTCTGTGTTGTTCCAAGCCACCGAGTTCGTTAGAGCAACAGTAGGACAGTACTACAGTACACGGGCCAAAGTCCTGAATGCCCACAGATGGGCTGCCGTGGGCAGCAGGCAGCTGACACTCTGCCCTCCTGCTTTGTGACTCGCTGATCTGCCAGCGTGTATGGCCTAAGTTCCATCTGTTCTCAGACGCCATGCCTGTACATCCGTATTTGGAAAGAAGTTCCCTTAATGTCCGTTCAGGCTGGGACCCGACAGCTGGAAGGACAAGGCCAGGGAGTGATGTGTGCGGCTGAGGAACAGGTCAGCCGGACACCTACCCTGCTCGTGGGCAGGCAGCTCTGAAGCCCCAGCTGCCGGGCAGGAAGGGCGGGGGCTGCTGATCCGACCAGCAGAGGCCAGAGATCAGGATTCTCACGCAGAAGCTTCTCCAGGATAAAACTGCAATTTGTTAAAAATCTAAAACGCACAGTGGACAGACTTTAGCCTTCCACCTGCCTGCAAACAGAAGCAGGCTGTGCCCTCCTGGGCTTTCTGCACCGGCCTGCACCATGTCACAGGAAGGGGTCTGGAAGTCACCTGGCCGCCGCGGGTCCGGTGCGGCGGTGCACTGGAGCCCAGGCCTCTCTCTCTGAAATGTGGGGTGGGCGAGACAGGAGAGAAGGGCGCCGCGGCTTTGGGGGGAGACTGAGCGGGGAGGGGGGAACCCTCCTGGGACTCTGACCTCTGCCCTGGGCGGCCTCCAGTTCTCCAGGCTGCGGCGGAGTGGAGTAGCAGGGGCGGGCTGGGCCCGCTGGGCCCGGGGCCCCGGCGAGGCTGCCCCGCCAGCGCTCACGGGGCCTCGGGCCGGTGGCTCTTGCGGTGGATGACCAGCTGCGACTTCCAGTCGAAGCTGTGGCCGCAGTCGCCGCAGAAGTGGCGCCGCTGGCCGGCGTGGCCCTTGCGGTGGATGACCAGCTGCGACTTCCAGCTGAAGCTGCGGCCGCACTCCTCGCAAGCGTAGCTGCGCGCGCCCGGGAGCGCGCGCCGGGGCGGCCCCACCGGCTGCTTCTCGGCGCCCGGGCCGCCCGCGTGCGCGCGCCGGTGGATGACGAACACCGACTTCCAGTCGAAGGTGCGGCCGCACTGCGCGCACATGTAGGGCTTGCTCCGCGCGGGTGGCGGGGCCTCCGGGCAGCCGGGCCGGCCCTCTCGGGAGCTCTCGCTCTCACCTCCTGGCGGGGGGGGCAGAGGTGGCAGAGCCAGGTCGCCTGGTGACTCCGCCCGCAGCCCCCCAGGCGCGGGGCGGCCTGGGCTCCCCGCCCCCCGCCCCCGTCGCCACCGGAGAGCGGGAGGCCACTCACCCGGGAGGAGGCTCGTCGCTCCCTCGGATCCGGTGCTCAGCGGCTCCGGCTCAGTGCGCGCCTCCGGCAGGGGGCACGGCAACCCTGCTGGGGTCGGGGGCCCATCAGGCGCCAGCCCTCGCACGGGGGCGTGAGGGGTTCGCACAAACGAGGGACAGGGGTGGGGGCCCCGGCGGGTGGCCAGGGTGCGGCTTGGGAAGCGCCGGGAGGCAAGGTGTGCGCAAGGACCCGGAGGAGAGGGGTCCTCACCCAGGGAGACCACCGTGCCGTACTTCTGCAGCATCGCGTCCCAGTACACCTCCTTCTGCGACGGGTCCAGGAGCCCCCACTCCTCCTGCAGGGACGCGGCCCATCACCCACAGAAGGCCCGTCTACCCCGCACCCCACACGGCCCATCCCATGGGCAGGGCCTTGTTAATCACCTGGGGAGCGGCAAGTACACCACCCCCGCCTGGCCGGGGGAGGCGCTAAAGGGGAAGCTGAGATGGGAACCTGTGAGTGCTGGGGACGCAGGGCCGGGAAGGGAGCTGCCTTCTGGCTCACCTGGGGGATGCAGCAGCCCCCCTCAGCTGACCCGCCCCATGTCCTGGCCGCACAGGTGGAAGCTGAGGACCCATCAAGGATGGCCCTTGAACGGCGTGTGCTGCGCCGAGAGCAAAAGGCCAGGGGAAGGCAGGGACCCCAAGCACCTCTCCCAGGCCGTGGTTTCAAGAGTAATGGAGATCCTCCTTGGGGAAATGCCACGGGCCTCAGCAACCCTGGCTGTGGGGACCGGGCTGCAGGGAGGCAGGCGCCGCAGAGGGCCAGGCACAGCCTCCCACTCAGGACATGGCTGGGCTGGCTCCTGGGTGCCCGGGGTTGAAGCAGCCATGCCTTCAGGCTGTGGCTGGGTCCCGGGCGACTTCTCAGTGTGGAGTGGGTTAGGAAGTGTCGCTGGGAGAGGACAAGACCCCTGTTGCCCACACTCAGGAACCAAGACCTCTGGGTGGCAGGGGCTTCCATGCCCAGCTGGTCGCAGCGGAGAGCTGGTTGGCCTTGGAGAAAAGCCCAGGCAGAGGGGGAGCTGCGGGCATTTCCTGGTAAGAGTGTCTCCACTCTGATCTCAGGTGTGCAGGGGAGGCCAGACTGCTGGGTGGCACTCAGGCTTTTCTGGTCATCCTGTCCCCTCCCCAGGTGCCAGCTCAGGACTGCTGGGAGCCGTCAACCCACCGACTGGCTCCTCTGCAAGTGGGAGGCCAACCCCTGCCAGTTCCAATCACTCTAAACCAGAATCCCTGTTACCTGAGGCCAAAATCCTTTCCAAGCACTGGCCTGTCCCCCTGGCCCCCAGGACCTGCAGGGAGTACCCTGATACCAACTCCACTTTGGGGGAGCAAAGAGCACAAGAAGTGCTGGCCAAGGAGCCTGGACAACTGGCAGGACACTCTCCTCCCACTGTGGGCCTGCACCTGCCCCCAGGGGCTGCTCACCTGAATCCTGGGTGGCTGGAAGGGCACGGAGGTCGGTTCCTGTTGTTCAGCGGGCCCCTCATGGGACCGGGCTGGATGTGGGGGTCTGGACGGTGCTAGGAAGCAAGGCAGACAAGGGTCAGGGGCTCCCACGTGAGCCAGAGCAGGCGAGGAGCTGGCATTGGCGTCGCAGCCTGGGCCCTCCTCGGCAGCAGGGAGGAGTCCTCTGTGTGTGCCAGGCACACAGCAAGCAGGCAGGCAGGCAGCCAGCCCTTCCCTCCGGCCTCCCGGGGACCCTGCTCTGCAGTCTGCAGTCCCTGCGGGTCCCGCTCCCAGGTGGGGACACCCGCACTCCCTTCAGGAGCCCCCAGCTCCAGCACAACCTCACCTGGGTTCCCCGTCCTAGCTGGGGACGTTCGCACTCTCTCAAGAGGCCCCAGCCCTCGCGCACCCCCGCTCTCACCAGTCTCCTGCCCGTAGCCATCAGGCTCCTCCTTCACGCTGCAGCTGAGCTGGGTGTTCCCCTCCATCTGGGCATCCTTGGACCCCTCCCCAGAGGCTGCCCTTAGGGGCTCCACTGTCCCTGAAGGGTGGGAGCTCCCCACAGACTCCTCCGTCTTCTGTGTGGCTGGGAGTACCGCTTGCTTCAGGACGTGTGCTGTAATCTGAGGGGGAGAGGCAAGTCATCGGGGCGCTAGTCTCACTCTGTCCCTCCCAGAAGCCACCACCACCACACTCACCCAGCCCAGCAGCTGCCCAGGGTCATGCTGCAGGCCCTCGACCAGGACAGTGGCCTCCTCAGGGCTGCCTGGCTGCTGGCCCCGCACCCAGGCCTGGATCTCGGGGGGCAGCGCGCCCAGGAACTGCTCCAGCACCAGCAGCTCCAGCATCTGCTCCTTGGAGTGCACCTCGGGCCGCAACCACTGGCGGCACAGCTCCCGGAGCTGGGCCAAGGCCTCGCGGGGACCTGCCACCTCCTGGTAGCAGAAGCCCCGGAAGCGCTGGCGTGCTGCCTCAGGATCCTCCGGGGTGGCCTCGGGGTCCACAGAGGGCAGACTCGGGGGGCCCAGTGGGGATGGCATTGTTGTGCCGGGAGTCTTCTTGGAGCCACCAAGGGGGACCTGAAGGAAAGGAGGGGTCAGGGTGCCAGCCACAAGGCCACAGCCAGGGTAAGGCACTGTGCAGAGAGGCCCAGCCCTGGGGGCTGAGGCTGTGACAGAGCGAACCCTGGTGTGGGATGCTTGCGGCTGAATTGGGGAAAGCTTCACGGAGGGAGGGGCCACAGGAGCTGGAACTGAGAGCAGAAGGAAGCCACACTTGGAGGTGAGTTACCAGTGGAGCTTCCAGGAAACTGCAGGGAACTGTCTGTCGGGAGATGAAGCTGCAGCGCAGGCAAGAGGAGTTAGCACAGGCTTCCAGGGCCAGGCTGAGGAGCCCCAGCAGGTGCCCCCGCGGCGGAGAGAGGGGGTAGCCAGGGAGGCGGTGGGGCCGTGATCCAGGGTGAGAACCGGGGCCAGGATGCCTGTTCCCACCATCTTCGGGACACGCTGACCCAAGAGGGGCACCCTGAGGGGCTGGCCTGCGCCATGGCTCGAGGCAGGGGCTGATGTGGACCCCGAGACACCGTGCTCGCTGACCGCGGAGAGCTGTGCATGAGTCACACGGTATGGACCGTGCGTGTGAAATGCAGAAGCAAAGCAAAGCGGAATCATGAGTTGTGTGGAGCGGTGGACAGGCAACTGTGTCCCGGCCCTGCAGAGGGTCTGGAGTGAAACACGCCCACTTTGGGAGTGGGGGGGCCTGTCCGACAAGTTGGACTAGGCCTGACTCCTGGAGTCCGCCTTCCACAGAGGAAAGGGGGCAGGTCTTCCCGAAGGAGAGGAACGGGGCTCCGGAAGGGAGGAGGGGCCCCGGAGAAGGCTCGGAGGTGGGGCACGTCGGGAGGTAGTGGAAAGGCCACGCCCACCCAGCCGGCCGGTGCTCACCTCGGCCACCCGAGGCCACTTCGGGTAAGTGGTCCCACTCGGTCCCGCGCGCCTCTCCCCGGACCCAGCGGTCAGCCCCTCGCGCGTTGCCCTGGCGACGCCGCCGTGGCCAATCACACGTCTGCTCCGAAGGCAGCGCCCCCTCCCTTCGGACTACATTTCCCATGAGCCTCAGCAAACAGAGACAGGCGCGGCCTCCGCCAGTAGATGATCATTTTCGGAGGCCTCTCACGACTGAGAGGCGCCCCATCCCTCCGACAGGAATATGCAGAGTCGCAGGGTTTGGGGGACTCCCTCCCCTCCCCGGCAGCCGCTCTTCCTTTGTATCGCACCCTAGGACTCACCAACGGCGGAGACGGAAGGGACCTTCGAATCCTGCGCATGTGCACAACAGGCACGGCGTCCATTGGCAGGAGGTGACGGATGGGGAGGAGCGTAACTTTTCTGCCAATCAGGGTTGGCGCTCCGCCTAGGCTCCTCCCCCAGCACCCTACCTGAGGCTTCTTTCTGGTCGTCCGGCGGATGCCTTGGTAACCCCTGGAGCATAACCAACCTGTTCCAGCTGTTTCCAAGACAACGGGCCGAGAATTGCCCTGCCCTCCCCTGAGGCCGGAAGTCGCGGCCTGGGGGAGTGTTGTTTCGCCGAGACTCGCCTCTCGGTGGTCCTAGGAGGAAGCAAGGACCTACCGGGAAGGCTGGCCTAACCTATGGCCTTTCTCCGCCATCCCCGGGAATTTCTCCAGCGAGGATGATGCTGGGGTTCTTCATTCGACCACTGCTGAGCACCCTGCAGATATGCGGGGACAGCAGGCACCCATCTCCTGATGAAGAAACTTCCATGATTTATACCCTCAGAGTCTCAGACATGCCTTCAGCTAGATCAGTACTGCAAAGTGAGGGCTGGAGGTTTTTGTCCAGAATTATGGGACGTGTTCAGCCTTTTATTTACTTTGGGGACCAGAATTAGTAAGGGTGACCTTTATTTTATTTTATATCAGTAGACGATGTTATTGTTTTTAAAATCTGACTGTGGGTCAGGGTGTTTCGCTTCCACACATCAAATGGCTGAACCATGACTTATTTATTCCATCCTAAGGTGCATCTACCTGCCTGTTTTGGTTTCTTCTAATATCTAGGAACCCCTGGCTACCAGGGATTTGATTTTTTTTCTCTGGGACTGTTCGGATTCCCCAGAAAGGACTCTTCCAACCATCTACCCTGTGGGAAGAGCTGGAGCTCTAACAGCTTCTCCAGGAGCTCCGACTCAGTTGTCTTTGTTTTGGGTCTCCCCTTCCAGGGGGCTGCTGGCTTTCAAGCCTTCTGGAATTCTGCAGCGTAAGCCTGATGGGATCTCCTTTCCCTTCCATCAGCGCCAACTCAGTATCTGGCTTTCCCCAAATCAGTGACAGCTCTCCCACCCCCAACCACTTCTAGCTTCAGAATGCCATTGCCTCCTCTTTTACCATCCTCATATTTGTGGGTTTGTGTTATAGTTAATTTAATTTAATTTATTTATTTATTGGCCGTGCCACTTGCGGAATCCTAGCTCCCCAACCAGGGATCGAACCCGAGCCCCCTGCAGTGGAAGCGCAGAGTCCTAACCACTGGACCGCCAGGGGATTCTCAAGCGTTTGCTTTAAGTGCTCTCTGTGGTTTCAGTGGGCTTCTGGACCAAGGGAGATGCATGTGTTCAGTCCATCATCTTGACCCAGGAAGTGCACGGATACTTTTTATAGTCATGATCCGTTCACGGTTGAGTGGAAGGGTCAGCCTGGCAGGACGTGGCCCAACATGACCAAAAAGGTTTGGGGGAGGACAACTTAGGGGCCAAGACGTGGGGGAAGGTGGGTGCTCATGGTTGCTGTTCCCACAGGAACAGGGCTGGAGCCTCTGACCACCCCTGGTGGTCAGAGGGAGGGTGGAGGAAAGGAGGGATAGTAGGGGCCAAGCATACAGGCAGGAAAGGCTCAGTGAAGCAGGGAGGAGGCTGGTGGGGAGACAGGATAGAGCACCAGGCCCAGCTTCTGTCCAAGATGCAAAAAAGGTTGCAAGTGACTCTCTTGGCATCCACTTGATGTTCAACATTTCCTTTGCTCCTGAATCCCATGGGCTCCCTGCGATAGCCTTCTGTAAGCTCTGTGGGCTTTGTCTGCATCTCATAGCCATCCACACTGACCCTGAAGTGTGCTGCT
Source organism: Kogia breviceps (assembly GCF_026419965.1). Classification (NCBI taxonomy): domain Eukaryota; kingdom Metazoa; phylum Chordata; class Mammalia; order Artiodactyla; family Physeteridae; genus Kogia; species Kogia breviceps. The sequence goes on from NC_081327.1 coordinate 200,116, forward strand.
CAAGCATCCCTCATGGGGGCCAGCGTGAGGGAAGATGAAATAGGGCAAGGCCAGGGCATGGACCAGGTCAGAGAGGATGGGCCCCAAAAGGGGCAGACAATGGCTCAGAGGACCTGCCCTTGAGGAGTCTTGGGGAGCCTGGCCCTGTGTGACTCTTCTCCCTACCCCCATGTCTCCTTTCCTTGCAGGAACTTGTGAGGTTTCAGGGGTGGAACCCTGCTGGCCGGTGGAGAGTTGGGGGTGTCACGTTTCTGCTCTTTGGTAATGGCAGATACCTGCGAGGTCTCTGAGGTGACTGAACTGGAGCACCCACTGGCATGGGGTCAACCTTTTGGGTCTCCACATGCACCCCCTGCCTCAGATTCCAGGGCCTGGATCCAGGAAGGCTCATGTCCCAACAGAGCTGCTGCTTAGGGAAGCCCCACCCTGTCCATGGCTCCTGGCTGCCAAGGGGACATAGACCTTTGGTGGGCTGCAGACAGGCTCCACCTCTACCCTGCGGCCTCTCAAAGGGACCGGGGTTGAAGCCAAGTCCCTGCAGCTGTGTGACGACACGTTTGCATCGTGCTGGGATGAAACCGGTTTCAGGCTGCTACCGCTCACACGTTTTAAAAAAGAAACCTTTATTAGAGAGCCTCTCTGGACTCTGTCTTGTTAAAACCTTCTGAACCATGACCTGGAGGCTGAGGCTGTGGACCTACACAGTGCCGTGCAAGAATTTACAATGTCCATCCATTCCAAGCTGTAAGTTCTAGTCTTTTTTTACCCCCAGTAAAAACACCATTAACTTCCCTGCGGCTGAGCCCCAAGGTGGAGATGGGGCTGGTCTGTTGAAGGCCCCAAGAAGCCGACCAGGCCCCCACCCAACTTGTCTGCCTCAGTGTCCCCTCCCTGTGGGTCATATCACACTGGGGAGGGCATACTGGGAGGGCGCCCCACACAGCCTTAGCTAATGGCAGGCACGGGGCCACTGGACCCCAGAGAACCAAGCAGCCCCATCTTGTCTCCTCTGCACCTGTTGTTATGGTCACCTCCGGTCAAGGCCGTGACTTTGGTAACGACAGGACACGGCCGAAGCTGAGGCTTGGACCACACTCGGAACGCACCAGCACAGCTGCGGAACCATCACTCTCAATCTCTGTCCTCCACCCGCCTCCACCCTCCTCCACCTCCTGACGGTCTGCCACGAGCAGGAAGCCGGGCAGGCTTCACCCAGCCCTCAGAGCCGGCAGGCTAAGTGTGAGGGCAAAGTGGTGAGCTCTCCGGATGCCGGGCCAGTGGCCCTGCTGTTGTGCAACTCACGCCCCCTCTCTGTGCCTCAGTCTCCTCATCTGAGAAGTGGGGACACCAGCCACAGCAGCCACCTCACAGAGCTGTCAGGAGAAACTGTGCAGCGCTCAGGACGGGGGCTGGTAGTTGGCACGTATTGGCCCTTATCAAGATGCTGCCTGTCAGGGTGCTGCAAATACCCTCTGCAGGGCTGAATCTTTTCTCTTCCCTAGAGAAGGAAGCTGAGGCTTAGAGCCCAGCCACTTGTCCGAAGCCGGTGCCTGCCTCCCCCATGACTTCCTGTCTTCTGGGCCTGTTCCCAGGAAGCCCTGGATGAGCTGAGGGCTGGGGGAATACGCCGCGGGTGGGGGTGGAGAGGTTCCACACAGAACTTGCAGGTTCAGTGTAAACCTCAGATAGTTCTCAGGACCACCTCCGCCCCGCCCCGCCCCGCCCCGCCCCAGCGCTTCCCGTTTGCGCGCACAGTCAAAACATGGACGAACTGGCAGCACCAGGACGGCCTCCCCCTGACCTTTGTGCAGCGTGACCTCTTGGGGCTGCAGGAGTGAGCTGTGGCTGACAAGAGGCAAATCTTGTCCCCACGTGCAGGGGGAATGGCAGTGCACGCGCAGAGCTCCTCCACAGCGCGGCTCTGCAGAGGGCGGGGCCCCGCCCCCATGCAAGGGGCTCACAGCAGGCCGGGGAAGGTTGGGGCTGCGACCTCAAGGGTCAGCCGTCTTCGGAACCGTGGCTGGGCCCGAGGCGGCAGTGGGCCCGGCTTCCCTCCCCAGTGTGCCTTCAGACGATGCCCCCGAAGGAGGCCTGGCCTGGGGGAGCGGGCCGGCCCGGGGCCGCCGCGCGGGCTTCTCACCGGTGTGGAGCCTCTGGTGGTGGAAGAGGGCCGGGCGCTCGCGGAAGGCGCGGCCGCACTGCGCGCACACGAAGGGCTTCTCGCCCGTGTGGATGCGTCGGTGGCTGAGCAGCACGGCGCCCTTGGCGAAGGCCTTGCCGCAGTCCGAGCAACGGAAAGGCCGCTCTCCCGTGTGCAGCAGCCGGTGCTGCCTGAGGTTGGAGCTGTGGCTGAAGGCGCGGCCGCACTGCGCGCAGGCGAAGGGCTTCTCGCCGGTGTGCACGCGCCGGTGCTTGAAGAGCGACGAGCCCTGGCTGAAGGCGGCCCCGCAGAGCGCGCAGGCGAAGGGCTTCTCGCCCGTGTGCGTGCGCTCGTGCTGGATCAGGTGCGCGTTGCGGCAGAAGCTGCGGCCACAGCGCGCGCACGCGTAGGGCCGGCCCCCGGCGTGGATCTTGCGGTGCTGGCTGAGGTTGGAGCGGTGGCTGAAGGCCTTGCCGCACTCGGCACAGCGGAAGGCCTTCTCGGCCGTGTGGATGCGCTGGTGCCTCACCAGCGAGGAGCTGTGCCGGAAGGCCTGGCCGCAGGCCGGGCAGGTGTAGGGCGTCTCTCCGCTGTGGATGCGCTGGTGCTGCGTCAGGTGCGACGTCTGGCTGAAGGCCTTGCCGCACTGCGCGCACTCGTACGGCCGCTCCCCGGTGTGGGTGCGCAGGTGCTTCAGCAAGTCCGAGCTCTTCACGAACACTTTGCTGCACGCCCTGCACTCGAAGGGCTTCTCCCCAGAGAGGAGGCCGGGGCCGGTGTGCAGGGCCTCGCCCAGTTCGGCCCAGGCCGGGGGCTCTGGGACATCGAGCAGTCTCTGAGGCTCGCGCCAAGCCGCACCCATTCCTCGGCCCCCCTGAGCCTCGGGGGCGGCCGGGAACGCTTTCCCCGGGGCCTCGCGGGCGTACGGCTTCTGCCGCTCTGACGCCCTCGGCTGCTTGCCTGGCGTAGGGTGGTCTGCGAGGGCCTTCTCCCCGGGTGGGGCCCGCAGGGAAGAGGTCAGCCTCAGGCTGACGCTGGCCTCGCCGCTTTCCCAGTAGATCACAGACACCCCTGTGGGTTTCCTCTCCCGAGAGGGGGACGCACCGCGCCGACCCTCCAGGCTTTTCCGGCGCTCAGAGGCACCAGCGCTGGGGAGAACCCTAGTCGGTGCCAGAGAGAGGCCGTCCCGGAAGGCCCCCGGCAATGCTGCTTCTCCAGAAACATCTCTGTCCTCTGCCAGATGAGGGGAACCTGAAAGAGCAGAAACGGCGGATGCCTGGCTCATCCCAGAGAGGCCGCGTGGGTAGGCCAGGGGGCTCGCAGGACCGGGCGTGCAAGCTGGGGAGAGGCGCGGGGGCCAGACCCCCTTCCTGCACGGAGCCCGTCCCCAGAGCACCCCCCAGCTGGCTTTGCCCCTTACACTGATGGCTACCTGATGTACAGATTTTACTCACCAACTCCGCTTCCTGACTGCCTCTCCCCTAGCAAGGTCAACCCCACAAAGGCAGGACCAGGAGCGATCTGGCAAGGCTGTGTCCCCAGTGCCGCGAACGGGACCGGCCACGGCAAGCGCTCAACGATGAACACGTGAACAAATGGCCCCACAGATGAGGTGGTGAGGGAAGATGGGCAGCGTCTGAGGCCACACAGACTGGCTGAGCAGGTCTCACCACGGCCTGGGGGTGGCCCTTGGAGCTCCCCTTCAAGGGCAGCCAAAGCCGGAGCCTCCAGCAGAGGCTGATGGGGCAAGGAGTCGGCTGGGTGGGAAGCTGGAGAGGAGAGGGTCCGGGAGGGAAGGTGAACAGAAGCTAGGCCACAGGTTGGCCCCAAGCTCACAGCCCTGAGCCCCCACTCACCAGGGCTCGGCCTCCTCTGGGCAGTCCTGGCCAGGGTCACGTCTGTCCCACTGAGAACCCAGGGCTCCTCGCCACACTCAAGCTGGAGGACCACGCGGGGTCGGGAGACAGAGAGTCCTGTGAGAGAAGACAAGCAAATGAGGGGTCAACCCTGGCAGATGGCAGGAGTCAGGGCTTCGCGGGCCACGGACGGCATCCTCTGTGCAGGACACCCCAGGTCGCGTCACAGGGCAGGGCTCTCGGAGCAGCTCGATGATTCCTGTGAGGAGAACCGTGTCGGCAGCACCGGAAGGGAATGAGCACAGAGGCGCCACAGCCAACAGGGACACTCAGCCAGAGGACATGTGGCTGCTCAAGGCCGCCGGGTGGTAATAGGTTAGTGCTGGCAGCCTCGCCTGGCGACAAATGAGCTCCCCGTGGAGGACCCAGCGCTTACCCAGCGAGCTCAGGAGGGTGAAGTTCTCCAGCATCACGCGGCGGTACAGAGCCCTCTGGGCTGCATCCAGGAGCGCCCACTCCTCCCGGGAGAAGTACACAGCCACGTCTTCAAAGGCCATCAGGCCCTAAGAGAGTTGGAAGATGGACATGATCTAAGCTATAGCTGTGTGAACCAAGACCCAGCTCCCTGCCCCAAAGGCTGCCTCCGCTCATGTCCCTCAGATGCTCACCCTCCTCCCCCAAGGCTCTGCAGATGGGACTTCCCTCACCTGTCTGGACCCCTCCCCTCCACCTTCCCCATCTAGGCCGTAGATGCCTCTTTAACCCCACCTGGCCACTCTACACAAGGCAGCCAGAGGAAGCCCCTGGCCTTCTGCTGGCTGCCCCACCAAGGTCAGCCCCTGGCGTCCACTCACTCCCCGGCCTTTGCACAAGCTGAGCCTCCCCAAAGGTGCCCTCATGGCTCTTGCGTAAGTCACTGTACAAGTCGCAGCTGCAGGGCCCCCAGGACATGCCCATCCCTGTAGGGATGCCCTCTCCTGCTGAACTTGCCTGACATTTCAAGGCTGCTCTTTGAACCTGAAGGACTGGCTGATCCCCTCCAGTTGCCACAGGGGTGGCCCCGAGGATCTGGTGGGCACACAAGAAGCCATATTCCCTCCTTCCTCCATAGCCAGGCCCCCTCTATTTCCCCCTCACTTGGCTGCCACCTTCCGTTCCCTCAGCCGCCTGCCAGACTTCCCCTGAGAACCCCAGGGGCTGCCAGCTATTCCTCATCTTCCTAGAGCCCTAACTGCCCATGCCTATCCCTGGCTGAGTCTGTGAGATGCCCTCTTCCTAAGTTTGATTCCCAGGCTCTACCTCACTCAGAACATCAGGACTCTGTCCTTGGACATCTGCAATTCCAGGTCCATGTGACGCCTCCACTCTGAGACAGCACAGACTCTTCCCAATTTCCCCCTGAAACCTACTTTCCCTTCAAGTTCCTAAATTTGTCTACAGCAGCTCTGTTTTTTTTTTTCTCTGTCCCATTGAGTGACAGTTGCCACTGGCACAGTCCCAGGGCAAGGATACAATCAAGGGTTTTCAATGTCAGCACCAGCTACCAAATCCTGGCCCCACTGCCTGGGGGAGGACCTGTGAAAGTGCTAGGCAGCTCCATTCTTTTGGGTGCTCCGGCGGAAAACCTTAGAATGGCACTTCACGCAGGACACTCGCGCACACCCCGCACTTGATGCATTAGCAGATCCATCCAGAATCCAACGGCTTTTCGCACCTGCACTGCCCGGACTGTGGCAGTAGCCTCCTCCCCGCACACCGCCACGCCCCTCTGCTTCTGTTCTCCACTCAACAATAGGTGGAATACCCTAAAAAATCGTTAACTTAAAGCATGTCCAGTCTCCCGGTACCCTCGGGATAGTCTTAACTCCTCGGCCTGCACTTTCAGACATACATATCTTCTCCCCGCCGAGCAGCTCAGTTCCGGAAGCGCCTACACTCAGGCTTTCCTCCCAGCTTTTGCAGACAGGGGACCCTCCCCTTGGAACTTCCTTCCACACCTCACCCGCTTAGCTGCTAGAAGTGGGGATCCCACGCGTGCACTCCCAACCGGCCGGGACAGCAGGGCCTAGGACGAAGCGCGAAGGGAAGACAAAACGTCTAGGTAAAGTGTCTCCCTCGATCGGGGCTCGGGTCCATGGAGAAGGCATCAGGGTGGGTGGGGGCCTGGGGTTCCCGCTACTCACCTGCGCCGGGTCTGTCTGCGCCGCCGCCATCGGAACTTGCAGAAAGGTGCGGGCGCTCAGGCTCCGGGCCTCTCTCCCAGTCCGTCAAGGGCGCCGCGTCGGGACGGCGTGGAGGCCGGAGAGCACGTGGCTCGGGGGGCGCCCACGCCGCACCCCGGGAAACTGAGGCCGGGGACTGGCCGTGGGCCCCCGGGCTCTGCTGCCTGTGCCTCGGATCTCCGCCCGCGCGTCCTTGCTGCCCGCACCTCGGGTCTCCAGACCCTTCCGCAAAACTGGCCCCGACCCGGCGCTCTCCGGCCGTCACCGGCGTGGCCCGACGCCGGCAGCCAAGTGACAGTCCCGGACGCCGGAAATCCAATCTCGTGAGCCCTCATTGGCCCGTGGCGCGCTGCGGACGCACGCGCAGAGCCTTCTGGCTGCTGGCGCGGTAGGCGGAGCGCGCCTGGGCTCCACGGCAACGGCCAAGCGCCGCCGCCGGGGCCGCTGGGAAGTGGAGTCCGAAGCAGCGCCAGGCTTCCGGGCTGAGCTTGGGGTGGGGTCCTGGCGGGACTGTCAGCGCTGCGGGTGAACGCTGAATTGCTGGGGGCCCCCCTCGGGGGCCCCCCCTCCCATGGAGGGCCCCCGCCCAGCGCAGCAGCGGGGACGGAGCACGACGGGGGTCCCATCCCATCCCCGCCTCCTGGGGCCTCGCACCAGGGCTGGGTGTGACCCCCGCGGGTCACCGTCCCGTTATGGTTGGGAACAGCCCCACGCCGAGTCGCAAGGCCCTAGCCTAAGTTTTTCTAGCATCTGAAATCCTTCTGAGACTTCCTCCACCATCTGTTTTCTTCGCTCAACTGGGCCGCGCAAGAAGTACTTTCCCAGACGCACTTGTCCCTAGGTCGTCTAGGTCTTGCCTTGCCCCCGCACGTCATGGTGTTGATTCCCTGTTCCTTTATTTTGGGGGGAGGGGGCAACCTACATGGGTACGACACATAAAATCAAATGGAAGGGTGGTCTCAATGCAGACTGACTACTGCTGGCAGAGAGTAAAACGTTTTCTCTTTGTTGTTTCACTCTGAGGGTCTTTTTTTCAGGGTTCTTAGTCCTCATACACAAAATGGGACAGTAGTGGTACCCACCGTATAGGGCTATTGTAAGTTAATATGGAACCAATCTATGTCGAGTCCATTCACTCTGTCTCCCTCCCTGCTTACCTCCCTAGGTGAGTTATAAGTGATCCTTATAACATCTATATCAGCTCTGGCTGCAGTATCACTACTCGTTGTAAATCCTTGTAATGCAAGAGATAACATCAATTTTGGAGTATTTGTGTGTAAATTTTGCTCACTTTGAAATAAATGAAGGAAATCTAATGTATTTGTGGGTAGGGAATGTTTCTTGCCATTCCCGTAAACAAAGAATGTTTGAGCCCCTCCCTGGTGGTCCAGTGGTTAAAACTCCACCCTCCCGATTCAGGGGGCCTGGGTTCATCCCTGGTCAGGGAACTAGGTCCCACATGCTGCAGTTAAGAGCCCACATACCGTAACTAAAGATCCCGCATGCCGCAACGAAGATCCTGCATGCAGCAGTGACTAAGGGCTGGCGCAGACAAATAAATAAATAAATAAAAATATTTTTTTTAAAAAAGAATGTTCAAGTCCCACGTGAGGTTCACCTTGAACCCACGTGCCGAGACTAGAACCCAGACTAAACCCAGATTGGGACTTGAACCCACGGTTTCTTTTTTCGGCCGTGCTGCCGGCGTGGGGATCCTAGTTCCCCAACCTGGGATCAAAGCCACACCCTCTGTAGTGAAAGCGTGGAATCTCAACCACTGGGCCGCCAGGGAAGTCCCAACCCCCAGTATTTAAAAAAAAAATATTTCTTGTATTTATTTACTTTTGGCTGTGTTGGGTCTTTGTTGCTGCGCACGGGCTTTCTCTAGTTGCAGTGAGCGGGGGCTACTCTTCGTCGTGGTGCGCGTCCTTCTCATTGCGGTGGCTTCTCTTGTTGGGGAGCACGGGCTCTAAGCGCGTGGGCTTCAGTAGTTGTGGCTCGTGGGCTCTAGAGCACAGGCTCAGTAGTTGTGGTGCACGGGCTTAGTTGCTCCATAGCATGTGGGATCTTCCCGGACCAGGGCTCGAACTCGTGTTCCCTGCATTGGCAGGCGGATTCTTAACCACTGCGCCACCAGGGAAGCCCCAACCCCCCGTATTTTAACTGAGATGACACACCTGGTCTCAGGACTTAATGAAGCTCAGGTTCTTTATGTCTCATCGCAGAAAGAATTCAGTGAGATACAAAGTGATCGGGAAGAAATGGATTTATTTAGACGGATAACATAATCCATAGATAGAATGCGGTCTGTCTCAAAAGGCGAGAACAGCCTTGGGAGAAACACACCCCACAGAGTGTGGGCCATCTCAGAAGGTTAGAGGCCCCGAAACATGGGCTGGTTCGTTTTTATGGGCTGGGTAATGTCACAGACTAATGAGTGGGGGGGTTATTCCAAGTATGTCGGGGGGAGGGGTGGAGATTTCCAGGAATTGGGCCGCCACCCACTTTTTGACCTTTTATGGTTGGCCTCAGAACTGTCATGGCACTGGTGGGTGTGTCACTTAGCTAATGTATTATAGCGAGCATAAAATGAGTCTCAAGGTCCACTGGAAGTTGAATCTTCTTCTGCCATCTTGGACCTAGTTGGTTCTAAGCAGTTTATGTCACGTCCTCTGTGTGTCATTTTTTTTTTTTTTTTTTTTGCGGTACGCGGGCCTCTCACTGCTGTGGCCTCTCCCTTTGTGGAGCACAGGCTCCGGACGCGCAGGCTCAGCGGCCATGGCTCACGGGCCCAGCCACTCCGCGGCACGTGGGATCTTCCCGGACCGGGGCACGAACCCGTGTCCCCTGCATCGGCAGGCGGACTCTCAACCGCTGCGCCACCAGGTAAACCCTGTCATTCTTTTAAAGGTTGTGCCCTGCCCCCTTCCCTCCCGTTTCAGTGGGGCCAGCACGTGCAAAGGCTTGGAGGCAAGCCTGCAGGCGAGCATTCAGGAAACCTGAAGTTCTTTACTTCTGGTGGGACCAGAAAGCCTTAGGGGAGAAGGATTCCTGCTAGGCCTTTATCCTGGGGGGGGGGTGAGGGGTGGGATCTGGGGAGAAGTGTGACTAGAGAAGTGACCTGATCTGATTTGACAAGAATCCCTTTGGCTTCCGCGTGGAGAAGGGATGGGGGGCTGGGTGAAGGTGGAGGTGGGTGGGCCCATCTTGCGCCTCCACATCTGACACATTCCTTTTGCCCGCTCGTCCGGTCAGGCCCTTTAATTCAGCCTCCCCTTCCTGGTCAGCAGAATAATGCCCCCCACCAAAGATGTCCATGGAATTATTCCTGGGCGTGTCACAGACACACACTTGTGAAGAAGTCCCAACCCCCCAGGGCCACCATCAGGCCCGGAGGGGAGGAGGGGTGCCACCTGGGCAGAGTGTATCTGTACCAGTGGGGTCAGTATCACAGGCCAGGACCACCAGGCAGCCCGTGAAAGCCGGAAAGCCCACCCCAGTGGCACCTGTGCACCCATCTTCAAAGACACCTGGCTGCAGTTCCTGATGAAGCCGTGTACCTAGGGACCCGGGGAAGAGGCTCCTGGTTCAGCCAAAGGCTCCACTAACACCAGAAGCAGCTGAAGGTGCTTCTCCCCACCGGTGAGAAGCCCCAGGGGCTCTAATTGTGTGGTAGCCAGGAACTGACACGCTCTGACCAAGGGCCCCACAAAGTGTCTGCTGGCAGCTCAGGGGAAGCTGCTCTGCTTCATGGACAGGTTAGGTCTGCCCTGGGCACCTCTAATGTCCTGGGTGCAACTCCTCACCTTACCTCCGACTGCTCCAGACCGTGTGACAATAAACCCGGGTTGGTTACATCACCTCTGAGCTAGGGCTATGGCCCTGGAGGCAGAGAACAGACATGGGTCACTGCCAGCCTGCACAGGGGTCAGACTCTCGGAGGCGACATCAATGGCCACCTGCCTCTGCGGATGGGCTGGGAGGGCAGCAGGTGGCACTCTGTCCTCCTGTGGTCCAAGGGGTCTTGCTGCTTCAAGTCCTCCAGGGAAAGAACTGTGGCCAGGAATTCAGAGTTCCCTGCGCGCGCAGAGCTTACCTGAGGCGGAAGGAGATGATCTCCGGGGTACAGTGGTCTGAGAGAATAAGGAAGCAGGCCCCTCATCCCAGGCACGTCTCAGGGTGGCCACCAGCTGAAGATGAAGCTGTCTTTCTGTGCCTGGCCAGAAACACCAGATCCCTGTGGCCAGGCTCACCACTACAGACTGACAGGGGCAGGTCAGAGCTCTATGTAGATGGGGAATAATGGGGCATAGGTAACGGAGGATGGCGGAGGCCAGAGCCCAGTAGGCGAGGGCACCGTCTGTGAGACCTGCAGGGGCCAAACTCGTATCTACAATGGCCGAGGTCACTTTCCGAGCAGATAAAGTTGTCCTGTATTCTGCAGTCTTCTGAGCCATGTTCTTGAGAGCTGTCACCCCTCCAGCCAAAACCCAGGGAGGCTTCTGTTGCCCAGGCTGGGTTCCCAGTGACTTTAGCAAAGGTGACCTCCATGGCTGTCCAGTCTCAGGCCAGAGGCATGGCTGGCCCAACCTAGGGCAGAGAAGGGAAGCAGGAAATTTAAACACGGTGTTGGGATCTTCTGTTGTGTGTGTTTCCTGGAGGAGCTAGAGCTTCAGATTTCTTTGTGGAAACTTCTGCTTTGATAATTTTGGCACCTGTTTTATGTTATTGTTTTGGCCGTGCTGTACGGCATGCAGGATCTTACTTCCCTGACCAGGGATCAAACCCACGTGCCCTGCAGTGGAAGCGTAGAGTCTTAACCACTGGACCGCCAGGCAAGTCCCAGCACCTGTTTTAAAATATCTAATAGCCATGTGAGTTCAATGTGGTAGGCGGAATCATTGTCCTCCAAAGAAGCCCGCATCCTAATCCTCAGAACCTGTTAATATGTTCCCTGATGTGGCCCACTTCATGGATTAGGTTAAGGATCTTGAGATGGGAAGAATATCCAGGATTGTCTGGGGGAGTCCAGTATAATCACATGAACCCTTGAAAGCAGAGAAACATAACACAAATTATTAAAAATTTCTGGATGTCATAAGTCTGACACTTGTGTCAGCTACTCTAAAATCAAGGAATCGGGACTTCCCTGGTGGTCCAGTGGCTAAGACCCTGCACTCCCAATGCAGGGGGCCCGGGTTCGACCCCTGGTCAGGGAACTAAATCCCACATGCCACAACTAAAGATCCCTCATGCGGCAATGAAAATACCGTGTGCCGCAACTAAGACCCGGTGCAGCCAAATAAATAAATAAATAAGTATTTAAATATTTTGTTAAAAAATCAAGGCATCAGTCGGACTGTGTTGCTTCTGGGGACTCTGGGGAAGAATGGGTTCCTTGCCTGTTCCAGACTCCACAGTCTACCAGCATTCCTTGGTTTGTGGGTCTTTCTGTCTTCAAAGCCAGCAACGGCAACTTCTGTCTCACACTGCATCACCCTGACTCAATCTCTCTCCATCTCTACCGCCTCCCCTCCTTCTCCCACTTTTAAGGACAGTTGTGATTACTTTGTTTCATCTCACCCTCCCAACCTCAGATAATCCAGAATGATCTCCACATTTCAAGGTCAGCTGATTATCAACCGTAATTCCATCTATCATTTTAATTCCCCCTTGCCCTCTAACATAACATATTTACATGCTCCTGGAGATTCGGTCCTGGACATCTTGACGGGAGGGGGAGGCGTCAGTCTGCCTACCATGAGCATACTTAAAAACAAAAATTAAACACTGCCTACCTGGCTACTCGTTAAGTCAAGAATGAGTGCATTTTATATTCACATATTGAGGGATGGGGAAGTCATTCTGGCTTATACATGGTTTGACTTTTTTATGCTAACTAAAACAGCCTGTTTGTGGCCTATCAAACACACATGGTACATCTGCTGTAATCATTAAAGAAAAGGGTGCACTGCCCAGAAGGAAAGAATGTCCATGTTAAAAATAAAGTTTAGGGCTTCCCTGGTGGCGCAGTGGTTCAGAGTCCGCCTGCCGATGCAGCGGACGCGGGTTCGTGCCCCGGTCCGGGAAGATCCCACGTGCCGCGTAGCGGCTGGGCCCGTGAGCCATGGCCGCTGAGCCTGCGCGTCGGGAGCCCGTGCTCCGCAACGGGAGAGGCCACAACAGCGAGAGGCCCGCGTACCGCAAATAAATAAATAAATAAATAAATAAATAAATAAATAAAAATAAAGTTTAAATGCCTCCCTTCCTGGGATGCCAATGCTGGTATTCCTTCAGTGATAAGACTAGCTTCTTCTCAAGGCCATGCTGACTGTGTGCACGCTGACCTGTGTTTTTTTCTTTAAACCTTGAAGGAATGCATCCTTGACCTGTCTGAGGTTCTTTGTTCTGACAAGATATAAAAATGTGCCATGCTTCAGTGGAGCAGTTCCTCAGGGTTATCTGAGAGGCTGTCTTCGGGGCTATAGCCCTCAGTTGGGCTCAAATAAAACTGTCTTCTATCCCTAGTAGAGATTGTTTATTGATCACTTCCAGCGACAGTGTCAACAAGCGTTCTGTAGACAGGCATCTCTTACTTGCCCTCCCTGGAAGGGTATGTAAGAGCCTTGGGATGATGCTGCTGGTGACAATAAGGACAATAACAATACTAGCTCTCTCATATATGTAGCACCACGTGCCTGGCCCTGTGCTAAGCACTTTTCATGTCACCTCTCATGAGGAAAGTTGTGGTATTTTCCAAATGTTGTCACAGGACTTTGAATTAGAGCTGATTCTTTGAATTTAGAGCATCAGAATCTCAGAAGGCCTTGTCACGCTCATCCCTGTGGGGGGCAGGGACAAGAATTTGCATTTCTAGCCAGTTCCCCAGTGACGCTGATTCGCGGACCACAGTTTGGGGACCACTGAATTAGAGAGACATTTAAGGTTACTAAACAAAGTCTCCATGAGGGAGATAGTATTTTCACTTGACACCCTCAAAGGCAACAAGTGGTACCCCAGGGGCCTCGTCACGGCTGGTTTTCCGAGGCCCAGTACACGGGTCACTTGCTGGACAACTATCTCCGAGGGAGGAAACCTGGGAGCGGCCCCTTTAAGAGGAAGCAAAGACAGCTCTCCATTTCCCAGCGCCCCTCTGGAGGTAGCCCGGCGTTGCCATAGAGAATGGAGAATATGTGGGCGCCGCGCTGGGGGGTGGGGGACGGAGTGTGGGGTGGCGTGGAAATGCAGGACTGAAACTACATTGACCACGAGGCATCGGGGGCGGCGGGTTCTGGACCAATCACAGCCCAGAACAAGGGCTGTTTCCTGCTGCTCGGTAGGCGGGGGCGGAACTTCCGGCGTCGCCATTGTTGGCATTCCTTCTGCTCTTGACAGGTCGTTTCCCACTGCCCTTGGGGACCCGAGTGTTGGGTCGTGGCCGCTTTCCAGGCGCCTCCTCGGGACCCGGCCGAGGTGGACAGTGAGGAGGATGGGACCGGCCTCCGGGCTCCGTACGAGCTGCAGTGTCTTGTAACGGGGTGTCCTGCGTCCCCACGGTCCCTGGAGGCGGCGTTTACACCGTGGGGACCGAGGCCCCGCGTGCAACAGGCGGGGGGAGGCCCCCGGCCTGGGGCTGGGGGTGTACGGAGCGGCAGGGCCCGCCTGGGTCTGATGGCCGCGGCGCTGAGGGACCCGCTGCGGGTGAGTGGAGGGTCCCCGCAGCCCCAACTCACTCGGACCCCTACCCATATGGCCCAGGACCCCCGACAGAGAGGAGGGGGTGCTCCCGGACTCTGCCCCTCCATCTTCGCTACTGGGACCCTGGGGTCACTGAAAGCCCAAGGTGCCGAGTCCTGGCCAGGTTTTTTGAGGAAAGGTTCTCATTCTGGAATCCAGTGGGACAAGGCATGTAAAACAGTTTCAGGCACAGGGACCAGGTTGTGCACATGCTTGGCGGTGAAGCTCAGTTGGGAGTGTTCAGGGAACTGAAGGTCTCCCTAGTGCCTGGTGGACAAGAGCTTGGCCTGTCACCTGAGGGTGGTGGGAGCCACGGAAGGTTTGGAGCAGAAGAGGGAGGTGATCTGACCCAGGTGTTCACAGGCTTCCTCGGGCTGCGGAGCGGAAAACAGACAGGAGAGTGAGAGTGAGGGAAGAGAAAAGGAGGCACACAAGGATGCTACCTTAATATAGCAGTGGCTTGGCCAGAGCGGTGACTGGAGTTGGGAGAAGTGGTTGGAGCTTGGATCTGTCTTTTAAGTTAAGCCAGCCTGATTTTAGGTGGAGGGGGGGAGAGAGAGAGAGAGGACAAGGAGGTGGGGCTGTCCCCGTGGGCTTTTGGCCTCAGCGATTAGAAGGTGGAAGTGCTTTGGCTGAGATGGGGAAGTTGGTGGGTGGAGTGGTTTCAGGGAAGATCAGGAGGTGGATTTTGAGCATGTTGAGACTGCGATGTCCCAGAGACTTCTGAGTGCAGGTCTGAGTTATGCTGAGGGATTCCACTTGGAGACATCCAGCTGGCAATAACCAGCCTGTGAAGTGAGGTGGAACTCAGGTGCAGATTTAGGAGGGAGCGTCTTTAGGGCATGGTGATGGATGCCCCATGGTGGCAGCTGAGGACTGGGTGGCTCTTCGGGTACCTGGACAGGGGTGGATGGGTGTCACAAATTCAGGTGAAGGGAGGAGCAGCCACAGAGGAAGGGGTGTGTGGGAGAGGAGGGTCCAGAAGGGGCCCCCGGTTGCTGGGGTGGAGGCTGAGGCATATTGTAGGTGGAGGTAGATGACAGCAGGACCGGGGCTGGTGGCTGTTCACCTCTCTATGGCTCACCTGCCTTCCTTGGCCCCCTCTGTGGGGCCTGTTTCAGTTAGGATGGCAGGTTAGCTCAGTGGCAGACAGGCAACTGGGAGTGTCGCAGGCCTGGGGTGGGAGGTGGTGGGCCTGAACTTTGCGTATACATTAGGAGAGAAGAATACAGTGGCTGGGGAGGTGACAGCATGCAGAAAGTCAGAGGCCAGGACATGCCAGAGATCCATGTCTGGGCTTGGTGGCTGAGGGTCAAAGGTAGGAATAGGCCCAGTTGCAGAAACAATGAAGGAAATTCTGGGTGCCACCCCTGGCAGTTGGAATTCTTTGAAGTCTGGGTCAGGAAGGGGTACTGGTTGACCTCACCAAGTAGCCAGGCTCTGGACGCCATTTGCACAGTGGCATGTGGGGTGGCTGGGAGATGCCCATTGTGTGGGCCAGGGAATGGTGTGGGGTCTGGCTGGAGATGTGCACTACAAAGCCTGATGTGTGCCTGCAGAGGAGGTGAGTCAGTGGACTGGAATCTGGTACTGGGGACCCTTTGGGAGAAAGGGGGCCTCCGGTTTGGTGTTTCTGGGCGGCAGGATCTGGGGACCCAGGGGAATTACCTAGCAGGAGGAAGTGAGGCCCTACATGCCAGGCTGAGGGTTTAGATGGCATCTATCAAGCTACCTGCCTGCTCTTTGAAGGACAGTGACCGATGGGACATGAGGAGACAGCGGCACCCGTGACATTGCATTTGGGGGATGTGGGTGACCTGGAGTGTTTGGGGAGGATGTTTTAGGGGTCAGAGACTGCCCACCACAGAGGTGGTATGATGCAGGGTGAAAGAGCTAAGTCGGTATGGGCTCATCTGTGCACTGTTCTTTGTTCGTTTTTCTACCACCCTTTGGTCTAGCTGACTTAATTGTCCTCATCATGGCAGGGCTGGGGGACCTTTGAGGACATTGCCGTGTACTTCTCTCAGGAGGAGTGGGGGCTCCTTGACGAGGCTCAGAGGCACCTGTACTGTGATGTGATGCTGCAGAACTTGGCACTTGTGGCCTCACTGGGTAAGGCCCTCCCAGCCTCCTAGGCTCTGCCTTTCCTTTTCTCCCAGAAGCAGCTCTGTCTTCCCTCAGCTGAGCATGGGCGCTGCTTCCTCCCCTGGACCACCTGCCTCGTGTTTGCCTGCTCCTTTCTCTGAGGAGCCCCAACACTGATTCCGAAGCCTTCTGGGGAAGGGGTCAAGGTTCAGAGTCTCAATCTGGCTGCCTAAAGTTGTCCGGATCGGTGGCACCTCTGTGCCTGGCTGTGCTGTGGACTGCAGACACCGACGCGGTCACTGCTTGTGGAGACCACTGGGCTGTTCTTGGGAGCAGCTTCTCAGGAGCTGATTTTGTAACACTGGGTTTTCTTCCCAGTCGCAAACATGACACGAGCTCCCTTTAGTCTGTCACTGGATAGGTTGCCCTGAGCTAGGCCACCCTCTTATCTGCTCTTTCTGCCAGGACTTGCATCTTCCATGTCCTATGTGGTTGCCCAACCACAGGAACAGGGCAAAGGACCCTGGGTGCCCATGTTTGCAGCCACAGCAAGAGAAGCTGGGAGGGGGCCTGGCTCTGGTGAGTGGGAGCTGGGAGAAGAGGTGACATTGTGGTGGGCTCACATTATACTGGGTACTTCCCCTGTGTCCACTGGAGCTTGTTGCTGGAGCCAGTAGCCCCACCCTACCCCCACCTTCCTTCTTCATTGAGGACAGACCACCTACTTGCCATTTGTCTTTTGTACCTAGGCCCTGATGATGGACAGCCTCACTGCTCTGATCTCCATTTCTCCCCCATTCCCCACCTTTCCTCCTTTTGCAGGGCTGTCCCAAGTTAGCCTACAGTCCATGTGTCATGACATGTGTGTGTGTCTTCATGTAGACTCAGAGCACCAGGTGCCCTGGGTTTTCCTGAGCTCGTGCACATGGCTCTGTGTCCTCTTTTCCTGGCAGAGCTCTCTCCTCTCCTGATGAAAGCTGAGGAATGAGTTGGAATCTCTGCTTCTCTTCCCAGCCTGAACCTCACCCATGTTCTCACAGGTGATGGGGCCCTCGCTTTCTGTGGCCTTCCTGGGCCCAGTCCTGCACCACTGGCTCTACTTCACCCTGACTTGATCTACAGACTCATTCCTGAATGTGTCAGACACACATCTGTGAAGGGGTTGCCCTCTCCCAACAAAGCCTACATACATGTCACTGGCACTTCTCTGCTTTCAGATTATTGGTGTGGAGCGGAGGCTGAGGAAGTATCTTATAAGCAGAGTGTTTATGTAGCAGTGCTCCAGGCCAGGACCCCCAAGGCAGGTCCATCCATCCAGAAGGCCAACACCTGTGACGTGTGTGACCCAGTGTTAAAAGACATATTACACCTGGCTGAGCACCAGGGAATACAACCCAGGCAGAAACCGTACACGTGTGAGGCATGTGGGAGAGGTTTCTGGCTCAGTGCAAACTCTCACCAGCACCAGAAGGAGCACAGTGAAGAGAAACCCTTCACATGCAGGGAGTATGCTAAGGCTGTCCTGGACAGCCATGGCCTCTGGCCCCAGGCCACCCACGGAGAGGGGACATCACACAGAATCACCGAGTGTAAGGAGGCCTTCCCACCCAGCTCCATTTGGCAGCAACAGCAGGGAGGCCACGCCTCACAGAAGCCCTTCAAGTGCAGCGACTGTGGACAAGCCTTCCTGAAGGCCTTTGCACTCCTCAACCACCTGATCACTCACGCCAAAGAGAGACCCTTCAGGTGCCCAGCAGGTGGAAATGCCCCCAAGGAGAGCTCAACCCTGGTTCATCACCGAAAAACTCGCACTGGAGAAACATCCCATGTGTGTAAGGAATGTGGGAAGGTGTTCAGCCACCTGTTTAGCCTGAGGATGCATCAGAAAGTTCACACTGGAAAAGCGCATCTCAGTTGCAGTGAATGTGGGAAAGTCTTCACCCGCAAACACTCACTCACTCAGCACCAGAGAGTTCACACTGGAGAAAGGCCTTATGAGTGTGACCAGTGTGGGAAAGCCTTCACTCGTAGCTTCCACGTTGTTCGGCACCAGAAAGTTCACAACACAGAGAGGCCTTATGAGTGCAGACAGTGTCGGCGAGTCTTTAGCTGTATCTCCAACTTTGTCGAGCACCAGAAAATACATACTGGAGAAAGGCCTTATGAGTGCAGCAAATGCGGAAAAGCCTTTGTTAACACCTCCCATCTTGTCCGGCACCAGAAAGTTCACAATACAGAAAGGCCTTTTGAGTGCAGTGAATGTGGAAAAGCCTTCCAGCAAACCTCCAAACTTATTCTGCATCAAAGGAGTCATACTGGAGAAAGACCTTATAAGTGCAACCAATGTGGGAAGGCCTTCAGTTGCCCCTCCAACCTCGTTCCACACCAGCGAATTCACACTGGAGAAAAGCCTTACGAGTGCTCTGAATGTGGAAAAGCCTTCAGTCAAAGCTCTGCCCTCATTCAGCACCAGAAAGTTCACACCAGAGAAAGGCCTTATGAGTGCACTGAATGCGGGAAAGCCTTCAGCTACAGCTCTAACCTTGTTAAGCACCAGAAAGTTCACACCGGAAAACGGCCTTATGAGTGCAGCCAGTGTGGGAAGGCCTTCAGCGAAAGCTCCATTCTCAGTCAGCACCAGAGAGTTCACACTGGAGAAAAGCCTTATGCGTGTAACAAATGTGGAAAAGCTTTCCGCTACAGCTCAAACCTCTCTAAGCACCAGAAGGGTCACACTAGAAAAGAGCCGTCTGAGTGCAGTGGACATAGGATCGCCTTCAGCCAGAGCTCCAGCCTCTCTCAGCTCAGAAAGGTCACACAAAAGAAAGGCCTTAGGAATGTGGCAAGAGTGGATAAGCACTAGTGGGGACCTTCTCCTTGTTCCATAAAAGGATTCACTCCTGAGAAACTCCTATGAAAGGAACCTTTGTGAGGAAGCCATCAGCCAAAATTTGAAACTTGTGCATCCCACACCCCTACTGGGAGATTGGCTGTAGTGCCAGTGGGAAGTGGGAAGCTTGCAGGAGCTGTGCTGCACTTTCTAACCTGTCCAGGTGCTTTGCCAGATTATGTCACTGCCAGATGCCCTCTCACTTCTACCAGCTGGCAGGTCCCCACACCATGTGCCTGTCATCTCAACATACTCAGGGAATGCAGGCTTGTGTTCTCATTCCCTGGAGGGAGCCATAAACGTTGGGAGCCCATTGGGGTGGCCTCATTTTTCACCTCTCCCCTGTCCCCAGTGGCTCAGATGTTGCCCTGACATAGTTCTCTCCAGGAGGATCTGAACTGGAGTCTGACGATGTCCAGTGGAAGCTTCCTTCTTCATGGGCATTGTTGAGTCTACAGATGATGCCTGCAATGAACTGGTCCAGCCTCCAAATCACCCAGCCTTGGAACTGCCTGCCTGCACAGTGTGATAATAAAGACCTTATTGCTGAAGCCATCTTTAATCCTGAGACTCCGTCCACTGTGTATGGGGAGAGATGGAGGACAGAATTGGGCCCTAATGGTGCCGAGAGGGAAGGGCTTTTGTGGGGGCCCAGACTTAGATAGTAGGATGGCAAGGAATAGTGTGCAGTCTAGTTTAACCTAATTTGCCTTGCAGCCCAAGGCCTCCTGGGACAGACTGAAGGTCTTTGGGCCAAATCTTATATCCTGGGTGCCAGGACTACTTGTTGGGCCCAGAGCTTTGGCGTTTGAGTACTGTTGTGGGAATCTCCAGTAATTCCTGCACAGCATTCCTGGGAATGTCCCACATCCCTCAAAAGTGTTGAGGGGTGGATGTCTCCTGGGACCTGTCCATGGGTCCAGTAAGGCCCCTGATGTCCAGAATCTGTAGGTAGCTATCTCTGGATTTAAGATCTACAGGGGCCAGGTAGAAGCACAAGTGGGTGTGGACACACTGGGTTTGAGCTCAGGAAGACTGACAGAGGAGATCTGGCCGTTGCTGTGCCTGGGCCACACACATCATACCCACTCACAAGAGCTGACTGTGTTCAACGTCAAGTGGGCAGCTTGAAATAGCCATGGTGGAACTTATACCACAGAAATTAGCAAACAGTAGCTCTCGGGGGAAAAAATAACAACACACTTGAGAAAACCTGATTTGTAGTGTTTGCCTAACTTGCTGACAGTGACCTTGGCCATAGGAGAGACTCAGCTGTACAGGGGAGTCCGGCATGCTCTTGCCTTGTCCTCCAGAACAAGTGTGATGCCACTTGAGGGGTGTAACCAGGGGTGAGGTGCTCATTGCCAGACAATAATCTTGAGGTGGTTTGGATTCCTACAGCCTCCCAGAGCTGCTCACTTCAAGGCCAACACTGCAAAGGCAGGAACCCTGGGACTGAGAGAAGGGAGGTCCTGCAGTCCAGGGTTTTAGTGGCCCAGTCAGTATTCCAGGCGAGTGTGGTGGCCATTGGCCTTATTGTCTCCTGTTTTCTGCTGCCACTGAGGCACAGCTGTCCCCAGGTATAGGGTTCAGAGACGGTGGAATCAACATATGGTTGCCCCATTTTCTGGTTTTCCAAGAGGAGTGAGAGATCCATGTTTTTATGTGGAAACTTTTGATTTTATAAAGGTTGAAAACTATTTCCCCCAAACTTCAGTTTATATGTATAAGTGCAAACTATATATATGGGTTCCATGTGTTCCTGGACCAACACTTGTGACTCTTAGAAAATAAACAAACCAGGCTTCAGGGAGCCCAAGGGTCCCTGGGGGTCCCCAGGCACGAAGGCTTTTGAACCAGTGTTTACTGCACAGCATGTAGCAGGGACAGTGGCACTGCTGCTACTCCACTCAGGATGATTCTCTGCCCCCCGCCCCAATCCTCTGCCAGTTCCCTGAAACTGACCATATGAGGGATGGCATTCCTGGCAGGCCTGTGCTCAGGTGAGCACGTGGCAGATGTGCCTGAGCTCTCCCCAGCATCCCAAGGTGTCAGGGAATCCCCTGAACTCAGACCATCCCTTCTGGGTGTAATGATTGTCTTCCACCAACTTGGGAGGCTTGGGATCAGAGTTATATTCAGTTGAACCTTGGGGCCTCAGGCTTCCTAGCAAAGGGTGGACACATCATCAATGGCTCAAGTCCTTGAACCCATGTCATCAGCTGTGGTTAGACAGGCCTCATAACACTGCCCCCAGTGCATGGGTGAAGCCCTTCACCTACCTTCTATTCTCCCCACCAGGGCTCTGTCACACCAGCTAACTTACTGGAATCTTAATATTTCCCTGGTGATGCCAGAACATACTGAACAAAGGTGTGTTGGTTCTGATCATTTGATTCCCCAGAGTACCAATTCATCCCTAGCATCACAAGATATTCAGGGACCCTTGGCCTGCTCAGGCCCACTCTCCTGGGTGTATCAGTTGCCTCCCACCAACATGGAATAGTGGCTTGGGATCAGAATTAAAATCCAGCTGAGACATGTGGGACTCAGGCCTCCAAGCAAGGTAGGGCAGACACCTGTCATCAGAGCTGAATCCTTTGTACCCCAAATGGTCTGCGATGTGTAGATCCTGTAAAATGAAGACTTTTGGTGAAGAGTCCTTAATTTGGTGAAGTGTCCTTGACCTGAACCTGCCTTGTGGTCTCCCCAACAGGGCTCTGTGTAGGGCAGCCGGCCTGCACCTGTGTGTGGGGGGGGGGGCGGTGTTTGTGTGTGCATGCACGTGCATCTGTGGGTACATGATCATGTGCATGTGCCAGAACATCCAAAATAAAGCCCTTATGGTTCTGAGCATCTATGAACTGGGGCTACTGACATCTGTCTTGACTCCTACAGGAAGGTTGACCTGTGAATGAGCCAAGGAGGAAGGCAGCGTTAGTTGAGCCCCAGATCCACTTAGTACCTGAAGCCAGATGCCAAGTGGACTTTTGGGTTCCATGTACCAAAACTGACCAAAGCAATTCACAGAGGAAAAGGTAATTTTTTCAACCAACCAAATCAACAATTGGAGAGCCATATATTACAACAACAAACTTCCACCCATACCTCAAGTCATGTGCAAAAGTTTACTCAAACTTGATCATAGACATACCTATAAAACTTATAACCATAAAAGTTCTAGAAGGAAGCATAGTGACCTTGGATTTGCTGAATTTCTTAAACATATCATAAAAAGCCTAACAAGAAAAATGCAAATCAATTGGACTTCATCAAAATTTTAAACTTTTGTATTTCAACAGTCACTCTCAAAAAAATGTAAGCCACAGACTGGGAAAACTATCTGTAAAACAAACACTAACAAAGGACTTGAATCTAGACTATATAAAGAACTGTTACAACTTTTTTTTTTTTTGGCCACACCACAGCCCTTGTGAGATCTCAGTTCCCCAACGAGGACTGAACCCAGGCCACGGCAGTGAAAGCACCAAACCCTAACCACTAGACGGCCAGGGAACTCCCACAGCGTAATTTTTAAAAATGGGCAAAAGTGACTTGAACACTCACTTAACTAAAGAAGATATCTGGGTGGCAAAAAAGCACATGGCTTCCATGTAAAACGTGTTATTTATTTAAAGCTCACAGCACCCCCACAGGTGTTCTAGAGATACTGAGCTGGTAAAGGACACAAAATCTGGAGCTACACATCACAGCTGATAATTAGCTATGTGCCACTGGACATATTACAAAGTCTCAGTTTCCCCTATATGTAATAGATTATTTAATTTATTTATTTATTGGTTGTGTTGTGTCTTTGTTGCTGTGCGTGGGCTTCTCTAGTTATGGCGAGCGGGGGCTACTCTTCGTTGTGGTGCTCAGGCTTCTCACTGTAGTGGCTTCTTTTGTTGCGGAACATGGGCTCTAGGTGCGCGGGTTTCAGTAGTTGCAGCACACGGGCTCAGTAGTTGTGGCTCGTGGGCTCTAGAGCGCAGGCTCAGTAGTTGTGGTGCACGGGCTTAGTTTCTCTGCAGCATGTGGGATCTTCCCAGACCAGGGCTCAAACCATGTCCCCTGCATTGGCAGGAGGATTCCTAACCACTGTGCCACCAGGGAAGCCCTACAATAGATGATTGATAATGACTCCCCTATATTTATTATTTTTATTTATTTATTTTTATTTTTGGCTGCGTTGGGTCTTTGTTGCTGCACGTGGGCTTTCTCTAGTTGCTGCGAGCGGAGGCTACTCTTCGTTGCAGTGTGTGGGCTTCTCATTGCAGTGGCTTCTCTCGTTGTGAAGCATGGGCTCTAGGTGTGTGGGCTTCAGTAGCTGTGGCACATGGGCTCAGTAGTTGTGGCTCACAGGCTCTAGAGTGCAGGCTCAGTAGCTGTGGTGCATGGCCTTAGTTGCTCCACGGCATGTGGGATCTTCCTGGACCAGGGCTTGAACCCATGTCCCCTGCACTGGCAGGTGGATTCTTAACCACTGCGCCACCAGGGAAGTCCCGATTCCCCTATATTGAATTGATGGCTTTGGCAGAGGTACAGGTCTGCAGATCCTCAGAAAGTCTGCACACCCTCACCCCACATGGACTCAGTCATCAAAGCAGACTCATGACTGTTCCACAGAAAGGGCAGAGTCACTCCAGGCTGCCAGTCTCCCCCACTCCCTATTTCCTCATACCCAGTGTTCCTTTACCACTTAATAGACCCACCTGGCTCTTACAGGAATACAAGGTGACCCTGCCTTTCAGGGTCTGGTGTCTGGAGGACATGACTTCTAGCCCAGGAGAAGAGCTTCCTGTCATTGTGGCTGGGAGTGTGATGTGAAATATCCTCTAAAACAAGAAAGCAGCAGCCTTGCCTCCTGGACCACTGGTATGTTTTCAGGGACCCCTCTCCCTTCCCTGGGTGAGCTCTTAGCAGCCAAATCAAAAGATTTGGAACATAGAATCTTTCAGCCTTTTCCAGGAGAGCAGATATGCAAAGTAGGATACTCACTGGAAAGGAAGAAGTAAAAGTGTCTTAATTTGCAAATGACATGATCCTGTATGTAAAAAAATCCCCAGGAATCCATTTTAAAAAGAAAACCTCTATAGTAAATAAGTTTAGCAAGGGGCAGGATAAAACCCAGAATATATTAGCAACAATCTGAGAATGAAATTCATGAAACAACTCCATTCACAGTACCTTAAAAAAGATTAAAATGGGGGGGGCTTCCCTGGTGGCGCAGTGGTTGAGAGTCCGTCTGCCAATGCAGGGGACATGGGTTCGCGCCCTGGTCCGGGAAGATCCCACATGCTGTGAAGTGGCTGGGCCCGTGAGCCATGGCCGCTGAGCCTGTGTCTGGAGCCTGTGCTCCGCAATGGGAGAGGCCACAACAGTGAGAGGCCTGTGTACCGCATAAAAGAAAAAAAAAGATTAAAATGGTAATAAATTTAACAAAAGAAGTGCAATACTTGTACTCTGAAAACTATAAAACAGTGCTAAGAGAAACTGCTGAGAGACATTCCACGTTCATGGATTAGAAGACTCAATGTGTGGAACTTTGCTGGTGGCACAGTGGTTAAGAATCCGCCTGCCAATGCAGGAGACACGGGTTTGAGCCCTGGTCCAGGAAGATCTCACATGCCGCGGAGCAACTAAGCCCATGAGCCACAACTACTCAGCCCACATACCACAAGTACTGAAGCCCATGATCCGCAACAAGAGAAGCCACTGCAATGAGAAGCCTGTGCACCACAACAAAGAATAGCCCCCACTCACCGCAACTAGAGAAAAAAAAGCCCGCATGGAGCAACTAAGACCCAACGCAGCCAAAAACCAAAACAAAACAAAACAAAAGACTCAATGTGTTAAAATGACAATACTCCCAAACTGATGCGTAAATTCCATGCAATCCTTATCAAAACCACAGCTGATATTTTTGGTAGAAACTAACATGCTGATCCTAAACTCATTGATACGCAAAAGACTTACAACAGCCAAAACAATTTTGACAAGGATCAAAGTTGGATTTACCTTACCTAATTTCAAAAGTTTCTATAAAGCTGGGAATTCCCTGGTGGTCCAGTGGTTAGGACTCCCCACTTCCACTGCAGGGGGCACAGGTTCGATCCCTGGTCAGGGAACTAAGATCCCCCAAGCCGAAGCAAGGCCAATTAAAAAAAAAAAGTTTCTATAAAGCTAAGGTAATCAAGACAATGTGGTACTGGCACAAGGCCAAACATACAGATCAACAGAATAGATTTGAGAGTACCAAAATGCCCTTAAACTGATTTCCAACAAAGGTACAATGTGGAAAGATGCCTTTTCAGCAAGTGCTTCCGGGAAAATTAGATATTCACATGCAAAAAGATGAATTTAGATTCTTATCTCATACCATATGTAAATATTACCATGAAAAAGACCACAAATATAAGAGCTAAAACTATAAAATTTATAGAAGAAAACAGAAAATTTTTGACTTTTGGTTAGGCAAAGAATATTTTAGGTATGACATTATGACAATACATAAAAGGAAAAACTAATAAATTATACTTCAAATGTAAAATTGTGCTCTTCAAAAGACACCATTAAGAAAAATAAAGGGGTTTCCCTAGTGGTGCAGTGGTTGAGAGTCCGCCTGCCGATGCAGGGGACACGGGTTCGTGCCCCGGTCCGGGAAGATCCCACATGCTGCGGAGCAAGTAAGCCCGTGAGCCATGGCCGCTGAGCCTGCGCGTCCGGAGCCTGTGCTCCGCAAACGGAGAGACCACAACAGTGAGAGGCCCGCCTAATGCAAAAAAAAAAAAAGAAAAAAAGAAAAAAAAGAAAACTAAGGGACTTCCCTGGTGGCTCAGTGGTTAAGACTCCACACTCCCAGGGGGAGCAGGGGGCTCGAGTTCAATCCCTGGTCAGGGAACTAGATCCCACACGCATGCCGCAACTATGAGTTCGCATGCCGCAACTAAGGAGCCCACGTGCCGTAACTGAGGAGCTGGTGAGCCGCGACTAAGGAGCCCACCTTCCGCAACTAAGACCTGGTGCAACCAAATGAATAAATAAATAAAAATAAAATAAAAAAATTAAAAGATGAGCCGCAGACTGAGAGAAAATACTTGTGTGTGTGTGTGTATATATATATATATATATATATATATATATATATATATATATATACGGATTCTGAATATAAAATCTATGAAGACCTTTACGATTCAATGATAAGAAAACAACCCAATTATCATCACAGAAGATAAAGAGATGGTTAATAAGTACATGAAAAGATGCCCAACATCATTACTCACAAAAAAAAATGTAGATTAAAACACCAGTAAGATGACTGCTTAATGGATAGAGAGTTTCAGTTTAGGATAATGAAAAATTTCTGGAGATGTGTAGGAGTGACAGTTGCACAACTGTGTGAATTTATTTAATGCCATTGTACTGTAAAGTTAATGGCACAGTCACTTTGGAAAATGGCTTTGGAGTTTCTAAAGAGTTAAACATAAAAGTATCATATGACTCAGCAATTCCACTCCTAGGCATGTACCCAACAGAAATGAAAACTTATGTCCACACAAAGATTTGTAAGCAAATATTCCTAGAAGCATTATTTATAATAGCCAAGAACTGAAAAAAATTCAGAAGTCCATCAACTGGTGACGGACACAATCTGGTATATCTGCACAAGAGAATACCATTCAGCAATAAAATGTAATAAAATACTGATACACGATATAACATGAATGAACCTCAAAAACATTATGCTGAGTGATACAAGCCAGACACAAAAGGTGACATACTGTATGATTCCATGAACCTGAAATATCCAGAAAAGGTAACTATATGGAGACATAAAGTAGATTTAGTGATTGCCAGGCGTTGGGAGGTGGGGTGGGAGGGAGTTTTGACTATAAAAGTACCCAAAGGAGCTTTTTGGGGCAATGGGAATGGGGTAAGATAATGGCTGCAGAACTCTTTACATTAATTAAAAATCATTAAATTGCATACTTGTACTGGGTGTATTGTTGGAGGGAGGTATTCCCTGGAACAGAGACCATCAACGTGCTTCTTCCGGACCAAACACTGTCTTCCCCAGGAGAACTCCAGGTCAGAAGCTTCAGAACAGAGGCTTCCATCCTTTCATTTCACAGGGACATGGGGACGAAATGCAAATTGAGTCACAGCTGGACACAGATGCTCCATGCCTTGCTGCTGTGCCTTTTTTCAGGTGTTATGGGGCCCCAATGGCTAATTTGGGAGCACCTCTCAATTCAATGTTCTCAATTCACTCCATCCACTAAATAGGACCGCGATATCAAAAGTAAATTGGTGACGTAGTCACTGTCAAACAGTACAAGGGCTGAATGACAGGAATGCACAAAACCATCAGGTTGTGAGTACTTGAAGCAGCTCCATGAAGGCATCACTGATATCAAATGCAGACTTCACAATGTCCATGAATAATGGGCACCTTACCCAGAAGGCCCCCAGAAACCATCCCATCAGGCCCCTTGCTCAGAGCAGGAGTGAAGTCCATGCCCAACTCAGTCATGGGAGAGCAGCACGATGTCATGCCAGGGTGCGGGGCCATCATCCTCCTGGGCACTGCGAGCAGGGAACAGGGGCTGCTGTGTGCTGAGCGATTGTGAGGTGACCATCAAACACAGAAGCGCTTCTTCCCTAAGAGCCAGTGGTGCGACAGCTCTCCCCAAGTCCCCCAACGAGTCACAAAGCACAACACCGCCCCTTCAGGCTTCCCCATGTGCAGGGCAGTCCTGGAGTGTCTCCTCTGGTGGCCGTCCTTCTATACAAGGTCCAGCTTCTGCCTGAAGGCTACTCATGTAGGCTCTTTCTTGAGTGTTAATTCTCTTATATTGATAAGGTTAAAAAAAGAGGCTGATTATTTTAAATAAAACGTTAAAAAAGGGGGGTGGGGGTGGAAAGCTGAAGACTTTACTGTACTCCCTGCCCTCAGAAGGCTCTCCAGAGTGAGGTTTCTGGCATTGGGAAGGAGGAAGTGTGGCTGACACCTCTCCCAGCTCAGCTGTACACACAGGGTCCTTCTCCAGTGTGAAGCGTTCTAAGCGGAACAGGCAGGAGCTGCAGCTTTTTGCCCTTCTACTTACCTCACTCACAATGTGGCAACTTGCTGCTGCAAGACAGGATTAACTCTGAGAGGAGGCTTTCCAACACTAGCTGTTCTCATTATGCCTTTCTCCGATGCGGACTGCATGAAACAGGTTTCATATTTTCCTGAAAGTTCTCATGTAGTTACTGCATTTGCACAACTGTTGCCTGGTGTGAATTTTCTGGTGCTAACAAGAGTGGAGCTCTGAATGGAGATGCCTGTTCTCCACACTTGTGAGTCCTTTATCAGTGTGAATGCTTTGGTACAGGGGGAAGTGCAAAATTTTGCTCAAACTTTTGGGCCACACTTCCTGCCCTCATAAGGGCTTTCTATGGGGAAAATATTTTGGTGCTCAATGGAAATAGAGGTCTGGAGGCTTTCTCATGTAACATTCAAAGGTGTGAAAGGCCTTCAAAATGAACTTGGGATTTTTTTTTTCCCATTCTTAAGTTTTTTTTGGTGGTAGAAAAGGGAACACCTCTCCTTGAACACCTCTCCATTTGCTGTGCATTGAGCAGTGTCTCTTTCAGTGTCAGTTCTCTGTGGATTGTGCAGAATGTGGAGCTGGCAGGGCCTCAGTGTCTGGTGACAGACAGGTGCTGTGCAGTGAGGGGAGTCCAGGCCTGGGACCCCTGACACTGCGCCCACCTTCCTCAGAGGGAACAGTCAGGCTCACGGAAGAACAGGTTTTCAAGAACTATTTAAGGATATGTGAAGGGGAGGCCAATGATGGAGGACCTGGCCATAAGAGGGGAGAAAGAGAGAGGCAGAGAGGCAAAGGACCAAGAGGGGCTGGCCAGGGGACAGGAAGTCAGGGGAAATTAGGATGGGGTGTCAGAAAGATAGAAAAGAGGCATGGGTACTCACATTGATGCCAGGGCGACAGAAGACACAGGTCAGGTACCAGGTAAGAGATCAGCGCACTGCCACAGGCCCTTCCAAACCTGTCTTACACTCACCAGGACTGGTCTTCCATGGGTCTCTCTGGTCATGAACTGATTCTAGACACCTCGTCCACCAGCCAGGTCCCCTCGATGTTCAAGTTGGGTGACCGCACTGGGGTGGGTGGAGACGGTAATTCTTAGGGGGGATCACGGCGTTTGTGAGAGGTCTGCCAGCCCCAGATCAGGGTTGATTCACCCCATGACAGACCCAGGTGGATGAGGACTAGTTATGCATCTGGGAGAACTGAACCTCACAAAATGAACACCTCGGCAAGGCCTCACTCGAAAAGCTCAGTGGCTCCTGAATCAATGACCATGTTAGTGCCCATAAAGCCAGTAAAGGTGCTGACAAGGGGCAGCTGGCAGGAAATTTCCACTGGAGGAGGTGTGATAGGGGGACCGAAAAGTCACAGACCCTGACTGGTTCATCAGACCAGAAAATAACCAAGCTGGATGTGATCGGCTACTCAGGTTGTGATATTTTTGACCTTGGACCACAGTTGTCAAGGTCCCAAGGCAAAAGGTGTTGGGGGTTGTTTATACCGTAGTCTGGGAGGATAGGTAGCAGAACATTGGACAGCACTAGGGCCAGCAGCACCTCTCACGGGGAACCTGGCAGCCTGACCTGGTGAAGACAGCACCATATCACATCAGAAGCCCCACTGGGCCTCACTAAGGAGACCCACTTCTTCCGAAAAAAAAAGGCACACGACCCTGTCCTCAAAGGTCACTGGATCCTGCAACAGCAGGCAAGGGGCACATGAATGTGCTGTAAGCATCGGGCACTGGACCTGACACGCCAGTCTCTGTCCTGCCACACACTTCCCCTTATGTCTCCCAAACCCTGTCCCCTGACACACCTGCCCGCCCTTTCGTACCCGAGAGCATGGGCCGTTCTCCTGGGTATGCACTCTCCCCAGGTCCATTGGTGTTTGGACAATGCTTCTTTTTCTGCACCCACCTCATCTACTCAGCTATTGGTCCTTCCTCTGGACACCCCACACTCACCTCAACGCCTATCTGTAACAACCTAAGTTTCCTTCCAAAATCCCATTCTCAGCATCTTCCCTGGTCCAGGCCACCAGTGCACTGCAGTCTGGATATCAGGAGGCCAAATCAAAATCCCCTATCTGTTCACGGGCACATGTGTCACCTCCACCTAGAGGCCTCCAGACAACTCAGTCTCTACCCGTACAAAATACAACTGCTAATCTTCCCCCAAACGTACCCCTCCTGCCAACCTCCGATCTCCATCTCATTCTTTATCTGAACACTTAGGGTGGTCCTTTACCCTCCACTACGTTCACTCTCCACGTGTAACTGGACGTCCCATCGACTCCACTTTGAAAGACGCATCCAGAATCTGAGTATCTCTCCCACCTCTCCTGCTTCTGAGCAGGCCACCGACATATACCTGCAGCAGCCAACCTCATGAAGCTGCCTGCTTTCAGCCCCACCACAAACCCTCTCCCACAAGGCTGCTCAGTGTGTTTACGCGGGATCCACTGGGATAGTTTCAAATTCCTAACTCAGATTATGGCCATCCATCTTCTAATGAAAATTTTCTGTGGCTCCCAGCATCCTCAGCCCGTCAACAGAGATAGGACTCCTATCCTCACGCTCTCGGTTACCCGCAATGGAGACTGGAAAACTTTCCTGAATGCTCTCAGGTCAGTCTCACCTCCGAGCCTTCGCACAGGCACATTCCTCCGCCTGCACGCTCCACGTTTTATCACACTGGATTCTGAAAGGGAGACCCCCGACCTGTGAACGTTCCACTGTCCTGAACACCCAGGCCTGAGGCTGAGTCAGGGACTTGGGGCACTGGGGTTCGGAGTACAGCCAGGTGGACATCAGGAGACTCTACCTCATCCGTGCCTAGTCGATCGGCTCGCTTATCACGCCCGCAGTCCAGCAACAAAATGAGTCAAGACCTCGGAATGGCTGGCTTTTGAGTCTGGGTCTTCTTCCCCGTAAAGCGGACACAACGCACAGGGCGACGACTACGGGGCGGCCACGGACACAGACGGGCCTTGACGGAGGTATCCGCAGGGAACCCCGGCGCCAGGCGGTTTCCCGACAGCCGAGGACACACGAGCTCGGGGAGGCGGGACATTCGCTGCGGTCATGGGGTGTACAAGGCACAGCGCCTGGACCTCCCAAGCTCTCGTACTTACCCTACTCCCGTTTCCGCGGGCGCAGGGAGCCTCCTGGACGCTGTCCACAGCCCAGCAACTACATGCCTTCACGATGTGCCGACATAGAGGCGGGACAAGGAAGCAATGGTTCGATCCCAGAAGTCCCGCCCCCGCCGGCACGGCCGTTCGGGAAACGTCCCTCCCCTAGGTTATCATTGGTCCCTATTCTGGGCTCTCATTGTTCAACACTGGGGGCGGTCGCACGGCGAGGGCATTTCTGGGTAATGTAGTTCGTGTCTCGTGAGCCGTGACGCAACGTGCGCCCTTCCTGATCACCTAGGCAACGACTAGGCGGCACCGCGATTGGCTCCAGGAAAAGCGTCATAGGCGGCCTCGAGCCTTGAACCAGTGAAGGGTCAGGATTTGGGCGTTTTCGCGTGAGCCGCAGGGGGTGGGGCGGGACTTCCGGCGCGGCCATTGCAGTCTTCGTTTTGCGGCGATTGGGGCTATGCGCAGACCGTCGCTGGGACGTGCGGGGAAGGGGGCCGGGGGGTGGGTGGGGGACGTGCAGGAACCGTCATCGCACCTTGGCAGTCACTTTTACCCTCGGCTGACGGCTCTTCCTTCCTGAGCCTCGGTTTTCCCGGAAGTGGAACGGACGTAGAGAGTCTCCGCGCCCCGCCTTCGTCCCACATTCCCGGGAGACAGCTCCTATATCATACTGGGGAAGACAAAGGCCTTGAGTGCGACCGTCAGCCTGCGGTCACTCCACCCAGTGGGTGTTGGGGTTCGGATGAGCCCTCTGGGCTTGTCCCCGTCGCCGCCTGACAGGGACCCGCCCAGCCTACATGTTGTGACAGGGCCTGCAGCGTCGCAGATGGACCCGGCGCAGGTGAGCGGCGGGTGCACAGGTCCTCACCCACTGGGATCCCCGCCCACCTGAGCCTGGAGCCCGTTAGAGAATGGTGGTGTCCCGAATTCTTCACCTGCACATGAGTCTGGGGCCCTGAGAGTCACTTTCCTCTAGCATCCGGAACCTAGGCCAGATGTTATATGGAGCGGATCACGTGGGATAAGGTCTGGAAAGGTGCCCCTAGCACAGGGATCAGCATGTGCCAGTTGCTTGGAGGTGAGTATAAGGTGGAAGTGTTCAGGGAAACAACAGGTCTCCTTTTCGTTTGGTGGAAATAACGAACAGGGGAACTGGAAGCAGGCCTGGAATAGCAGAGTGAGGTGCTGGGCCTCTGCTCGCAGTGTGATGCGAGTCACGGGAAGTGTAGAGCAGAGGAGGGAGGTGTTCTGACTCAGATCTTAACAAGCTCCCTCTGGATGCTGGGTGGAGAAGAGACTGGGAGGTGGGGTGCGCTTGCAGGCAGGAAGACCATTGAGGAAGAGACTGCAGTAGTCCAGGTGTGTGCTCTTTGTGGCTGGAGCAGAGAGGTGCCTGTGAGGTAGAAGTGGTTGGCTCCTGGATGTGCTTTTTAAGTTGGACAGACTAGATTTCCTGATGTGTGGCAATGATGTATCATGGTTGACCCTGATAGGTTTTCCGGATGTGGAAGTTGGTGCGAGTAGATTTCAGAGGGAAGATAAAGAGTTGGGTTTTGGCCTTATGTATTTGAAATGGCCCACAGGGACTTCCCTGGTAGTCCAGTGGGTAAGTCCTGTGCTCCCAATGCAGGGGGCCCAGGTTCAATCCCTGGTCGGGAAACTAGATCCCACATGTGTGCCGCAACTAAGAGTCCTCATGCTGCAACTAAGAAGTCCGCATGCCACAACTAAGAGTCCAAATGCCACGACTAAAGATCCCACATGCCGCAACTAAGACCCGGCGCAGCCTAAATAAATAATAAATAAATATTAAAAAACAGTGTCGGGCTTCCCTGGTGGCGCAGTGGTTGGGAGTCCGCCTGCCGGTGCGGGAGACGCGGGTTCGTGCCCTGGTCCGGGAGGATCCCACGTGCCGCGGAGCGGCTGGGCCCGTGAGCCATGGCCGCTGGGCCTGCGCGTCCGGAGCCTGTGCTCCGCAGCGGGAGAGGCCACAGCGGTGGGAGGCCCGCGTACCGCAAAAAAAAAAAAAAAAAAAAAAAAACAGTGTCGCAGAGACTGCCAAATTGAGGTGCCAAGTGTGCTTTCTGCCGGGTCCACGCTAGAGACATCTAAGGGGTGGAAGCTTGTGCTTAGACACTGTGTGCAGCTGTGAGCTGGGTTCAGGATGATAACCAAGCCTCCGAGTAGAGTGTAGACTTGGGATGAAAACATGAAACATGGAAGTAACTGACGTAGGATAACAGAGGGGCCCGAGGTTAGATTGCTTTACCTCTCTTCAGCTCACCAGGTTTTTGTGGCCATCCTCCTTGGGTCCAGGGGGTTTTGTCAGGCTATTGGAGTAGAAGGGACATAAAGGGTCAGCCCAAGCTAAGAGTTCCTAAGCCAAGAGTGGGGGCCAGCGGGTCTGGGATTCGCGTATTAGGAAAGGCAAGGACAGCTATGACTGGTGAAGGGACAGCATGCGCAAGGTCAAAGCTGGAAGAGAATAAGGGTGTTTGAGATCTTACTCATGGCTCTGGGGTGCAAGGCTGAAGCAACAGAGCAAAGAAGGGAGGCATTAAATAGAGGGGTGAGGGCTGTCTCTGTCAGTGGGAAGTTTTGGCAATCAAGGGCAGTCCAAGGTTAGTGTTGGATTTTGCTTGCCTTTGTTGGCAAGCTATGTACATAGTGGTATATGGGTACACTAGGGAGATGCTTGTGGTGTGGCCAGGGAGAGGGGCGATGGTATTGTGGGCTGTGGGGAGTGGAGATATGAGGAAGGTATGGTCCTATGTGTACAAGGTAAGGGAATGAGCCCTGGTACTAGAGGCTTAAGGAAGAAAAGAGAGCCCAAATTTTCTTATATTTGGGAGGTGTGACCTGGAGGACACAAGGGAAATTGTCCAATGGGGGAAGTGGGCTGTGTGCCAACCTAGAGCTGAAACAGCATCCATCTATCCACCTTCCATTTGTTCTTCTTGTTTGGTTTGGTCTGGATACAGTGGCCAGTGGGACTATGAGGAGAGAAGGACACCAGTGGTGCCAGCACCTGTTGTCTTCTCTGAGGTGAGGGCCTGAAGAGGGGGGTGAGCTGTAGGTAGGTGAGGGGAGGATGGACTGAGGGGGTCATGAGAAGAGGAGATGCCAGTGGTAGATGTGGCAGAACTCTGAGTCACAGGTCAAGGGCCTGGATGTGCCCATTTGACTATGTGTTTGTTATTCAGCCCACCTTTTGGCCCCCTGGCTTAGCTGTGTCATCATTGCAGAGTCTGGTGACCTTCGAGGATGTGGCCGTGCACTTTTCCAAGGAGGAGTGGGGGCTCCTTGATGCAGCCCAAAGGCAGCTGTACCACAGTGTGATGCTGGAGAACTTGGAGCTCATGACCTCACTTGGTAAGGCCCTTATGCCCTGCCCAGCCTGGTGGCCAGCATCTGCCTTATACCTTCTCCCCATAGAAAGCTCTGTTCATCCCAAAGCTGCACCGTGGACACTGCTTCCTTCCCAGGTTTCCTATTGTAGGTGCTGTGAGTGCTGGGACTGAGCTGTATGTACTCCCACTGTTTCTCCCTGAGCAGCCTGATGAGCAGTCCTAATAGCTGTTATGTCCCACAGAGGCCTTGTGGGAGAAGAGGTTGGGGATCAGGCATTCTGGTCTGCCTAAAGGATCCCACTGAGCTTGACCAGTTCCTGGTGGGGTGACTTAGTGTGGGGCCATGCCTAGGTTCTGCCCCTTCCCCCAGAGACATTTTTTTTTAATGGCTTTACTGATACATATCATAACATTCACCTTTTTTTTTTTGGCTGTGTCGGGTTTTAGTTGAGGCAAGTGGGATCTTTGATGCAGCATGCAGGCTCTTTGTTGCAGTGCACAGGCTTCTCTCTAGTTGTGGCACACAGGCTCCAGAGCACATGGGCTCTGTTGTTTGTGGGACACGGGCTGTCTTGTTAAGGCTCACAGGCTCAGTAGTTGTGGCACATGGGCTTAGTTGCCCCCCAGCATGTGGGATCTTAGTTCCATGACCAGGGATCGAACCCGTCTCCCCTGCATTGGAAGGTGGATTCGTTACCACTGGACCACCAGAGAAGTCCCACATTCACCTTTTTAATGTGTACAGTTTAGTGGTTTTTCATATGTTCTCATTGTATAAATATCACCATAGTCCATAAAACTCCTAGAAGAGAACATAGGCAGTATGTTCTCTGACATAAATTGTACCAGTTTTCTTAAGTCAGTCTCCCAAGGCAATAGAAATAAAACCAAAAATAAACAAATGGGACCTAATCAAACTTACAAGTTTCTGCACAGCAAACGAAACCATAAACAAAACAAAAAGACAACCTATGGATTGGGAGAAAATATTTGCAAATGATGCAACTGACAAGGGTTTAATTTACAAAGTATACAAACAGCCCATACAATTCAGTAACAACAACAACAAATCCAATTGAAAAATGGGCAGACACCTGCTGGGCCTGTGTGCCACAAATGCTAGGCTCCACGCCTGGAGCCCGTGCTCTGCAGCTGGAGAGGCCACCGCAATGAGAGGCCTGCATACCGCAGCGAGGAGTGGCCCCCTCTTGCCGCAGCCAGAGAGAAGGCCATGTGCAGTGGCAAGGACCCAGCACAGCCAAAAATAAAATAAATAAAAATAAAATAAATTAAGAAAAATAAAAATGGGCAGAAGACCTAAATAGACATTTCTCCAAAGAAGACATACAGTTGGGCAATAGGCACGTTAAAAGATGCTCATCATTACTAATTATTAGAGACGTGCAAATGAAAACTACAATGAGGTACCACCTCACACTGGGCAGGATGGCCATCATTAAAAAGTCTACAAATAACAGATGCTGGAGAGGGTGTAGAGAAAAGGGAACCCTCCTATGCTGTTGGTGGGAATGTAAATTGGTGCAGCCACTATGGAAAACAGTATGGAGGTTCCTTAAAAAACTAAAAATAGAGTTGCCATATGATTCAACAATCCCATTCCTGAGCACATATCCAGAGAAAACTTGAAAAGATACATGCACCCCAATGTTCACAGCAGCACTATTTACAATAGCCAAGGCATGGAAACAACCTAAATGTCCCTCAACAGATGGTAAAGAAGATGTGGTATATATATACAATGGAATATTACTCAGCCTTAGAAAAGAATGAAATAATGCCATTTGCAGCAACGTGGATGGACCTAGAGATTATCATACTAAACGAAGTAAGTCATAAGGAGAAAGTACCATGTGATATCACTTATATGTAGAATCTAAAATATGACACAAATGAACATATCTATGAAGCAGAAACACTCACAGATATAGAGAACAGACTTGTGGTTGCCAACGGTGGGAGTTGGAGGAGGGATGGATTGGGAGTTTGGGATTAGCAGATGCACACTAGTACATATTGGATGGATAAAAAAGGTCCTACTGTATAGAACAGGGAACTGTATTCAATATCCTGTGATAAATCATAATGCAATAGAATATGAAAAAGTTGTACATATATGTGTAATTGAATCACTGTGCTGTACAGCATAAATTAACACAACATACTTCAATTAAAATTTTTTAAAATTAGAGGTAATAAATATCACCATACTCTAATTTTAGAACATTTTCATTACCTAAAGAAAAACTTTGTAGCCTTTAGCAGTCACTCTCCATCCCCCCCTCATCCCTTCCTCCTGAGTCTTAGGCAACCAGTGATCTACTTCCTGACTATATAGATTTGCTTATTCTAGATATTTTATACAAATGGAATCATACAATATACACTTTTTTGTGACTGGCTTTCACTTAGCATAATGTTTTGAGGTTCATCCATGTTGCAGCACATATCAGTAATACGTTGTTTATTTTTATGGCTGAATAATATTCCATTGTATCGATATACCAGTTTTTTATCCATTCATCAGTTGATGGGCATTTGGCTTGTTTCCACTTTTCGACTATTAACAAAAATTATGGCTGTTATGAACGTTCATGTACAAGTTTTTGTGTAGATATTTTTCATTGCTCTTGGATAGATACATAGCAGTGGAATTCACAAACTGTTTCCCAAATTAGCAGCACCGTTTTACATTCCCACTGCAGTGTATGCGTGTTCCAAATTTTCTACTTCCTCATAAACAACTTGTTACTATCTTTTTTCTTATAGCTATCCTGGTGGGGTGGTATCTCATTGTGGTTTGAGTTTGCATTTCTCTAATGACTAATGCTGTTGAGCATTTTTTCATGTACTTATTAGCCATTTGTGTATATTTATCTTTCTTTGAGAAATGTCTTTTCAAGTTCTTTGCCTCTGTGTCCATGCCTCTGGTGAGGCCCCTTTACTCTGTGGCTTGCTGGGCCCTGTCCTGTATAGTGAGCCTTTCACTCTTACTCCGGCCCCCTTGGCCTATCAACAAACCCTTGGGCCCATTTCTGTATGTGTCAGTCACACATTTCTAATGAAGTCACCCTTTCCATTAAGTGGAACACTCAGTTAACCAGAAATTTCTCGGCTTTCAGGTTGTTGGCATGGAGTGGAAGATGAGGAAGTACGTTCCAAGCAGGATGCTTCTGTAGATGTGGTGTCACAGGTCAGGATTTTCAGTGCACATCCTTCCACCCAGAAGGCTGACAGTTGTGACATGTGTGACCCATTCTTGAAAGACATTTTGCACCTGGATGTACATCAAGGAACACACGCTGAGGAGACTCCCTACACACGTGTAGCATGTGGCAGAGAGTTTTGGTTTGGTGCAAACCTTCACCAGCATCAGAAGGAGTGCAGTGGAGAAAAGCCCTTCAAATGGGACAAGGATAGGGACTTGTTTGTGAAGAGCTCAATAATCTGTCTATCAGAGAAGCCCTTTACATGTGGGTTAGGTGGTAAGGATGTCTCAGATGGCCATGACCTCCTCCAGCACCCAAACACAGGTGGCAGTGGGAAGCCACACAGCAACACAAAGTGCAGGGAGGCCTTACCACACCCTTCCAGTCTTGGGCAGCTCCCAGAAGTGCATGCCTCACAGAAGCCCTTCAAGTGCAGTGACTGTGGAAAAGCCTTCCAGAAGAGTTCTGTCCTCCTCAACCACCTGAGAACTCACTCTGAAGAGATACCATTTAGATGCCCAAGAGTTGAAAATTCCTTAGAGGAGAAATCAACTCTTGTTAATGACCAAAAGTTTCACACTGGAGAAACATCTCACATATGTAAGGAGTGTGGCAAGGCCTTTAGTCACCCGTCTAAGCTGAGTAAGCACCAGAAATTTCATACTGGAGTAAAATACTATGAATGTAGTGACTGTGGGAAAACTTTCAGCCACAAACTCACACTTGTTCATCACCAGAGAATCCACACAGGAGAAAGGCCTTATGAATGCAGTGAATGTGGGAAAGCCTTCAATAACAGGTCACACCTCACTCGGCATGAGAAAGTTCACACTGGAGAAAGACCTTTTGAGTGCAGCAAATGTGGAAGAGCCTTCAGCCAAAGCTCCAATTTCCTTCGGCACCAGAAAGTCCACACCCAAGTAAGACCTTATGAGTGCAATCAATGTAGCAAAGCCTTCAGCCGCAGCTCTGCTCTCATTCAGCACTGGAGGGTTCACACTGGAGAAAGGCCTTATGAGTGCAGTGAGTGTGGGAGAGCTTTTAACAATAACTCCAACCTTGCTCAGCATCAAAAGGTCCACACTGGAGAACGGCCTTTTGAATGCAGTGAATGTGGAAGAGACTTCAACCAAAGCTCTCACCTCCTTCGACATCAGAAAGTTCACACTGGAGAACGGCCTTTTGGATGCAGTGAATGTGGGAAAGCCTTCAGCAATAGCTCCACCCTCATCCAGCACCAGAAAGTACATACTGGTCAAAGGCCTTATGAGTGCAGTGAATGTAGAAAAGCCTTCAGTCGCAACTCCAGCTTGATTCAGCACTGGAGAATTCACACTGGAGAAAGGCCTTATGAGTGCAACGAATGTGGGAAAGCCTTTGCTCACAGTTCCAGTCTCATTGAGCACTGGAGAGTTCACACAAGAGAAAGACCTTATGAGTGTAGTGAATGTGGGAAATTCTTTAGCCAAAACTCCATTCTTATTAAACATCAGAAAGTTCACACTGGAGAAAGGCCTTATGAGTGCACTGAATGTGGGAAGTTCTTTAGCCGCAAGTCCAGCCTCATTTATCACTGGAGAGTTCACACCGGGGAAAGGCCTTATGAGTGCAGTGAATGTGGGAGAGCCTTCAGCAATAACTCTCACCTGGTTCGTCACCAGAGAGTTCACACACAAGAAAGGCCCTATGAATGCAGCCAATGTGGGAAAGCCTTTAGCGAAAGATCCACACTTGTTCGACACCAGATAGTTCACACCAGAGAAAGGACTTATGAGTGTGGCCACTGTGGGAAAATCTTCAGCCGCCTCTGCAACCTTGCTCAGCATAAGAGGATTCATACCTGAGTGGAGCCTTGTAGAAATGATCTTCGTGAGAAAATCTTCAGCTACGTCAAACTTCATGCAGCAGAATACCCACAAAGAAATTACCTGATGTGTCACTAATGTGGAAGAGCCTTCAGAAGCTACTCTGCCCTTTCTGAGCAGCCCAGGAATGCAGGCAGCACTGTCTTGCCTCTGGAGCATAAACCTCTTTCTAGCTGCCTGGATCCAAATATTTGCAGCAGTCACCTACATATACATGGAGAGAACACCTCCCTGTGCCTCCCTTCTCCTTTCCTAGAGGGTGTTGGGATTGTCTAGGCTCACTGGAATGGCTTCATTCCCATTGCCTCTAGAGGGTTAAGGAATGAACTGACCCCATGCCGGTTGAGAGATTAATTAATCAAGGCACATGACAGCCCTAAACGTTAATATACCTAACAGTGCTTCAAGGTACATGAAGCAAAAACTGATAGAACTGCAAGGAGAAATAGACAAATCCACAATTATAGTTGGAGATGTCCACGTCCATCCCAGATAATCAGTAAGGACAGAGAAGATGAACAACACTGCCAACCAACTTAACCTAATTGACATTTATAGAACATTCTGTCCAATAAAGGAAGAATACACATTCTTTTCACAGGCACATAGAACATTTACCAAAATGGAGCATCTTCTGGGTCACAAAACAAGGCTTGATAAATGGAAAAGAATTGAAATAATACAAAGTATGGACCCTGAACATGAGAGAATTCAATAAGAAATCAAGAATAGTATGATGTGTGGAAAACCATCACTTGGAAACTAAATAGCACACTTGTAAATAATCCAATGGTCAAAGATAAAATCAAAAGAAAAATTAGAAAGTATTTTGAATGAAAATGCAAACAGAGGATATCACAACATGTGGAATGTACCTAAAACAGTACCAAGGGAGAAATATTTGTTTGTGTGTTTGTGTGTCTCCATGTATACTGGTGAAATATGAATCAGCCCTATGGAGTGTAAAAAAGAATCATTAAATGCTCAATTTTTAAAAAGTTACAACAAAAGAAGCAGCCATGATGAATACAAGCCATGATAACTTCTTCCCTTCACTAAAAGGTAAAAGCCAATTGCAGAGGTCACCTGAGCCCCCAGGAGGCAGAAATGCAGATCAGGAGGGGCCTCATCGACACACTCGGGGCCCCTCCACAGCCCTGCTCACAGTTGCCAGTTATGTGGTTTCTTAAGAGATGTCTGTCTCCCCGTGTCTTAGTCCATTCCAACTGACAGAACAAAAATACCATAAACTGGGTGGCTAATAAATAATAGAAATTTCTCACAGTTCTGGAGTCTGGAAAATCCAAGATTACGGTGCCAGCAGATTTGGTGACTGGTGAGGATCCTGGTTAATAGCTGTCTTCTGTGTCCTCACACAGTGGAAGGACAGAGGGAGTTCTTGGGGGGTCTCTTTTATGAGGGCACTAATCCCATTCATGAGGGTTCCTCCCCCATGACCTAATCATCTCCCAAAGGCCCCCACCTCCAAATACCAAACATTGAGGGTTAGGTTTTAACCTATGTATTTTGGGGGGACACAACATTCGGTCTACATCACCTACTAGAATGTCAGTTTCATGCAGGAGGGCCCCTATGGGTTTTGTCCCTGCTGGGTGAGTTCAGTCTCCAGAGCACAGCAGCAGTTTACACAGCCTGGGGTAGGTGTAAGCACTCAGGGAGTTCAGGAAGGGGGGATGTACTACTCTTTCCCTGTGCTCTCCTACCTTCTCCCTCCCCAGAGTCAGCTTTGATGATGGGGCTGTGGTCTGGGACCAGCACAGTCCTTCAGAGCAGCCAAACATTCCCTGGCGTCCTACTGTGTGCCAGGCTCTTGCCGGAGCTCTGGTAGATACATTTCATCTCCATCTGATGTGCAGTACAGAGATTTAACGTGCAAACAAGACTAAAGCAGCATCATTGCAGGGTGGCTGGAGCTATGAAGGAAATGAAGCAGAGGTGACAAAGTGATGGCTGCTACTGCAAATTGGTTGGGAAGAGCTGAGGAGGTGACTCCAGGGGAAGGGTATTCTGGCCAGAGGAAACCACAGTGCAGAGGCCCCAGGCAGGAATGAACAATGAGGAGACCCAGTATCCCATGAAGAGAAGAAGGCCAAGAGGTCAGGAAACAGGTCATACTGGCCCTTTTGGCTGGGGTGAGGAGTTTGGTTTAGCCTACCCTACCCCCACTTGTTTGTCATCTGAGCCCAGTTGGCTCAGCTGAACTCTAACTCTGTTCCCACACAGACCGCCATGCCAGGGGCAGACAATTATTACACACAGGGAGAAGGGCCTGAGCAGGCCTGGGGGTGGGCGTATGGTGTTGGAGAGACATTGAGCAGACTGGCCGAGAACTCCGTAGGGTCCTACCCCGCGTGGCCACCACCCCTCCTGCCATCAGGGGGTGGGTGAGAGGAATCACTGAAGCTAAAGGAAGCAGCGGTTTCCAACCCCAACCCACAGTACTGGCTGAGCACCATGGCCCAAAGGCCCTCAAGTCCAGGGTTGGTGGATCTCTCCCCGAACATACCTCCCAGCTAACATTTCCTTCTTGACATGAAGCACGATTTCTAGACCAGGGACACAGCTATAACCACATAAGTTTCGCTGAACTGACATTTACCTTTTTTTTTTTTTTGCGGTACATGGGCTTCTCACTGTTGTGGCCTCTCCTGTCGCGGAGCACAGGCTCCGGATGCGCAGGCTCAGCGGACATGGCTCACGGGCTCAGCCGCTCCGTGGCATGTGGGATCTTCCCGGACCGGGGCACGAACCCGTGTTCCCTGCATCGGCAGGTGGACTCTCAACCACTGCGCCACCAGGGAAGCCCATATTTACCTTTTGAAAAAAGTTTCCAAAATTTTAAACATAGATCTGGGTCCATATGTTGATTCAACAACTTATTTCCCTGGAGCCCTGGGACAGGGGCAGCAAAAAACAGCCAAAGCCATGGTGTGCAGAGACATCAGGAACACTAGCTGGGTCACAAAAGCCACATTCTAGGACTACAGGATCTTCTTTCAGTCCCAGGGTGATGGCCATGAGGTGAACATGCCCGGAAAGGCTCTGAGAATCCAGGAAATAATAATAATCTGTAGATTATTTGTTGACAGTGACCTTGGACATAGGGAACAGGTTTGCAACTCCTGAGAAATTCTGCATGCCACACCCTGTGAAACCATGGTTCCTGGAACATTTGTGGATGCCTCTTTAGAACCAGCTCAAACCCTCTCATTTACCAGACTCCCCACTCCACATGACCTCACTCAGTGCTTCTGTGTCCACTTACTCTTTCCAACAGGCCCCTGTAGGACTTACGGCCAGTCTAGAACTTACCTCCACGTTCTCGGTTTCAGAGGGCATGGCTTCTGAGCTGATTCTGG
Source organism: Kogia breviceps (assembly GCF_026419965.1). NCBI lineage: Eukaryota > Metazoa > Chordata > Mammalia > Artiodactyla > Physeteridae > Kogia > Kogia breviceps. The sequence continues at coordinate 243,113 of NC_081327.1, forward strand.
AAACAGCTTCTTCTGACCAATGCTGGAGATTGCAGAACATTCCCTGGGAACAAGGAACCCAGGTGCTTGTCCCTAGTCACATGGGGATCTTATACCAACCACCCCATTCTTCAAGTGAGCTCTGGATCCTCAACTAAACCTGACATCCAGGCTGAAGATTTATCCACAGAGCCCTTCAATCTTTCCTTGGAGGTCTCAGGCACCAGTGCAAATTAGGCCAACCTTGACTGGAGCTGTCCTCTTCCATCCTGCTGTCCCCACTGAGGCAGACAAAAGTCAGGGACCCCCACAGAAACCATTCCCTCTATCCATAAGCCCAATTTTGTTCTCAATCCTTTCACACAGAGATCCCAAAGATTAAGGGTGGTTTAAACCAAAAGACCTTTATTATCAGACATTCCAAAGCAGTGTGAGCCAGTTCCAGGGTTGGATAAGTGCATGACAGGGACCAAATGTAGTGTCAACAGTGTCCATGAAAATGGTTAACCTTCTCTGGAAGCCCCCAGCAGACACTGCTCAGCTACTCTTGGCCAGAACTAGGTCATATCCACACCTAAACCAGTTGGAGGGGGAGGGAATAAGACCCATTATGGGCTCCACCACTCATGATTCTCTCCTTTATCAAGTGGGGAACACAGAGGTCAGCTTCCCTGAGCACACACAGTGACTGATGCACACCACAGGGACCTGCCAGTTGGGAGAAGTGGGATGGCTTCTGTCACAGAAACTGGCAGTGACTCAACACTGCCAACAGCCTCGGCAGGTGAGAGTGCAACACAGCTCCTAAACGCTTCCCACGTACCTGGCACCAGCCCAGTGTGGGTGCTGGGGTGTGACATGTTTAGCTTTCAAATGGCTACTTTCCTCAATCTCCTTTCTGGTGTGAGACCTTTTATGTTGAACAAGGTGCCAGCCATGGCTAAAGGTTTTCCCACATCCCCGTCCTCCTATGGCCTTTCTCCAGTGTGGACTTTCTTGTGCTGAAGGAGGGTAGAACTATGTTTAAAGGCTTTCCCACATTCTGTACATTCATAAGCCCTCTCTTCAGTGTGGAACTGCTGGTGCCGATTCCGGTAGGACCTGGTAGTGAAGGTTTTCCCACACAGGCTGCACTCATAAGGACGTTCTCCAGTGTGGACTTTCCAGTGCTGATACAGCCCAGAGCGGGTCACATAAGTTTTCCCACATTCACTGCACTCATAGGGCCTCTCTCCAGTGTGAACTCTCTGGTGAAGAATGAAGCTATGGTTGTATTTGAAGAATTTCCCACATTCCCTGCACTCATAGGGCCTTTCTCCAATGTGAACTTTCCGGTGCCGAATGAGGGTAGACAGAACGCTGAAGGACTTCCCACACTCGCTGCACTGGTAAGGCCTCTCTCCAGTGTGAATTCTCTGGTGCAGAACAAGTGCATCTTTGCGGTTGAAGGTTTTCCCGCACTCACCACACCTGAAAGGTTTTATGCCAGTATGAACTTTCTGGTGCTTCCTCAGTTTAGATGGGTAACTGAAGGCCTTCCCACACTCACTACACACATGGGATGTTTCTCCAGTGTGAGTTTTTCGGTGATGAACCAGGGTTGAGCTCTCCTTGGGGGCATTTCCACCTGCTAGGCACCTGAAGGGTCTCTCTTTGGCGTGAGTGATCAGGTGGTCGAGGAGCGCGAAGGCCTTCAGGAAGGCTTGCCCGCAGTCACTGCACTTGAAGGGCTTCTGTGTGGCGTGGGCTCCCTGCTGTTGCTGGCAAGTGGAGCTGGGTGGGAAGGCCTTGCGCTTGGTGCTTCTGCGTGGTGTCCCCTCTCTGTGGGTGGCCTGGGACTGGAGGAAGCCTAAGGCAGCAGGGATGTCCTTCCCAGACACCCCGCACAAAAAGGGGTTCTCTGACAGGTGGACTCTGCAGCTCTTCACCTGCTCGGGAGGGGCTTCCTCATCCCGCAGTCTACACAGAAAACCTGAGACAGAAGAGTCAGTCACTGAGAGCTGGCTTAGAGGGAAGAGGCACCTTCATCACCAGTGCATGTCGGACACACCCATAAAGGAGTCCACAGAATTGCCAGGAGGTTGCAAGGCAAGGTCTGGATGAGGAAGGGCTGGCCCAGTGGAACAGGGCTCTGCCAGAGCCCAGAATAGGGGAGACCTCAACAGGGACCAGGACACAAAGATGGGAGCAGTGCAGGGAAGGGATTCAGGGCCTCCAAGTCACTCCTGTGCAAAGGGTATTGGCAGGGCCTTAGATGCTGGGGACAGCATGCACTGTGAAGAGGCTGTGTCTACTCCAACGAAAACATGACTGTGACACCGTAGCTGGTGTTCAAGTATTACTGAAGGATATGTATGCAGCTCAAATCACACACACAGCAGGTCACAGTGGACAGCTCTGCATTGGCACAGAGAAGAGAAAATGACAAGACACAGAGGCCAGAGAGGTGGGTCATCCAGAGCCATGGTAGAGATAGCAAGACCACACAGTGAGTCCACAGGAGGGGAGAGGAAAGGTGGGAATAAGGTGTGGTCACTGGCCCCAGCACCAAAATGCCAGTGTACTCAGATACCCATCACTGAAACCAAGGCACCCCCTAGCCCCATTCACCAAGACCAGGACCCATCCTGGCCTCTGCTCTGCTGACCACAGTCATGTCCACCATGTTGGGCACCCAGGGCTCTTCCTCACCCTTCATTTGGGCCACCTCACCCTTCATAGGGACCTCGAAGGTGCAAAGCCTACGAGGTAGAAAGGTAATAAGATGCCAGCCCAAATCAAGGCTGACCCATCCCTACACATACCACAGGAAGCTCATGTCACCATGGCAACCAGGAAGGAAACCAAGTATTAGAACATGAACCTCTTCTGTACATTAAAAAAAAAAAATTGTCAGAGAAGCAATTGTAATGTTCATTTTTTTAAATTTATTTTTTAAGTTGAAATATAGTTGATTTACAATGTTGTATTAGTTTCCAGTGTACAGCAAAGTGATTCAGTTATATAAATATACATATATATTTTTTTCCATTATAGCTTATCACAAGATACTGAATATAGTTCCCTGTGCTATACAGTAGATCCTTGTTGGAACCTCTTCTGTACATTTAAAAATTTGTTAAGAAGGTAGATCTCATGGTTTATTTGCTTTACCACAATTTTTTAAAAAAGACCCTCCTGTGAAGCAAAACTGACATAACTAAAGAAAGAAATAGACAAACAATAATATTTAGAGACTTCAATTTTTAACTTTCATATATGGATAGAACCACTAGGCAGAAAATGAACAAGGATATAACACATGAATAACACTAAAAATCAACTAGACCTCCAAGACATCTATAGAACATGCCACCTAACAACAGCAGAATACATATTCTCCTCCATTCTCACATACACATGGAACATTCTCCGGAACAGACCATTTGCTAGGATATAAAACAAGACTCAGTAGACTTCAGACGATTGAAATCATACAAAGAATGTTCTCTAACTACAAATGAATTAAAACAGAAATCAACAACAGAAAGAAATTTCGGAAACTCACAAATTTTTAAAAATTCGTTCCCATTATGGTTTATTACAGGATATTGAATATAGTTCCCTGTGCTATACAATAGGACCTTGTTGTTTATCCATTCTATATATAATAGTTTGCATCTGCTAGTCACAAACTCCCAATCCATCCCTCCCCTGCCCCCCGCTTTCCCTTGGCAACCACAAATCTATTCTCTATGTCAGTGAGTCTGGGAAACTCACAAATTTATGGAATTTAAATTAAGTACTCCTAAATAAACACAAGGAAAGTTACAAAACATTTTGAGATGAAAGAAAAAGAGAACACAACATACCAAATGTTATCAGGAAAAGTATTGCTTAGAGGGAAAATTACAGAAACATCTCTGAGCTGTCTTATTCACAACACTTCTGACACCACATGCAAAGGGGCTTTTCCACACCATTTCTCCAGCTCTCTGACACCAACTGGGTGTTCAAGGATTCAATTCAATTCTGACACCAACTACCTGGAATTAGCATCAGATCTCACAGGTTATGGACGCAGTCTCACAAGACTGCCCCCACTTTAGACATCAACGGAAAGTCCCAGGCCTCCTGTATTTTCTGACCAACTGACTATAAATCTGGGATTCTCACAATTATTGATTCCTCCTCAGGTTCAATAATTTGTTAGAACAGATCAGAGAACTCAGGAAAAGAGTTTGCTTACTAGTACCAATTTATTTTAAAGGATACAACTCAGGAACAGCCCAATGGAAGAGATGAAAATGCCAAGGTATGCCAGGGGTGGGGACTGAGGACATAGGGGGTAAAAAGTGTCCATGCCCTTGATGGCACCATTCTCCCAGCATCTCGCTGTGTCCACTAACCCAGAAACTCTCCGAACTGGTCATTTAGGAGTTTTTATGGATGTTTTATCACATACGCATGATTGATTAAATCATTGGCCATTGATGACTGGCCCAATCTCCAGCTCCTCTCCCTTCCCCAAAGGTCAGGGTAGGGAGGTGGAGAAGAGGGGTTGGGAGTAGCTGAACATCCAACCTTACAAAAATGCCTTGGTCTTTCTGGTGACCATCCCCCATCCTGAAACCATCTAGGGGTCCCCAGCCACCGTCAACCCATTAGCATACAAAAGACTCTCTTATCACTCCAGAGATTCCAAAGGTTTTAGGAACTGCATGCCAAGGAACTGGGAACAAAGAAAAAGTATATATTTCTTATGTCACAACACACATATTAAAAAAAGATCTCTATATGTGTAACTGAATCACTTTGTTGTACCCCTGAAACATTGTAAATCAACTATACTTCAATTAAAAAATAGATTTAAAAATTTTTAAAAAGAATCTTCAACCAATATCCTAACTTTATACTTCAAGGAACAACAACAACAAAAAGCAACCCAAAACTAGAAGAAGGAAGGCAATAAAAAAGAGCAGAGATAAACTGACTGAAGAAGAAACAGAACAGCTGAATAGACTTTAAAAAAAACAAAAACAAAAAACTTCCCTCACAGGAAACCTAGGCCGAGATGGCTTCACAGATTAATAATAACACAGGAGGGCTTCCCTGGTGGCACAGTGGTTGAGGGTCCACCCGCCGATGCAGGGGACTTAGGTTGGATCCCTCGTCGGGGAACTAAGATGCCACATGCAGGGCATCTAAGCCCAGGTATCACAACTACAGAGCCCACATGCTGCAACTACTGAGCCCATGTGCCACAACTAGAGAGCAGCTCACGTGCCACAACGAAAGATCCCGCGTGCCACAACTAAGACCCAACGCACCCCAAAATAAATAAATAAATAAATAAATATATATATATATATATATATTTTTTTGCGGTACACGGGCCTCTCACTGTTGTGGCCTTTCCTGTTGCGGAGCACAGGCTCCGGACGCGCAGGCTCAGTGGCCATGGCTCATGGGCCCAGCCACTCCACGGCATGTGGGATCTTCCTGGACCGGGGCACGAACCCGTGTCCCCTGCATTGGCAGGCGGACTCTCAACCACCGCACCACCACGGAAGCCCAATAAATATATTTTTTAAAGAAATGAATTAACACCAGTATTTCACAAACTGTGCCAGAAAAAAGGAGAAGGGATCATTTCCCAACTCATCCACTGAAACCAAAATTATCCTCATACTCAATCCAAATAAAGACATAACCAGAAAAGAAAACTACACCATTGATAACTCTTATGAATATAGAAAATCAATTACTGTAATATACCACGTTAACAGAATAAAGGACAAAAATCACATGGTCAGGGCTTCCCTGGTGGCGCAGTGGTTAAGAATCTGCCTGCCGATGCAGGGGACACGGGTTCGTGCCCCGGTCCAGGAAGATCCCACATGCCGCGGAGCAGCTGGGCCCGTGAGCCATGGCCACTGAGCCTGTGCGTCCGAAAAAAAAAAAAAAAATCACATGGTCATTTCAACCGACATGGAAAAGCACTGCACAAAATCTAACGACTTTTCTCTATAAATGCCCTCAACAAACAAGAGAAGGTAACTTCCTCACCTGAAAAGGGCATATGCAACAAACCTACAGCTAACATCATACTTATTAGTGAAAGACTGAATGCTTTTCCCGTAAGATCTGGAACAAGACAAGGATGTCTACTCTTACAACTTATATTCAATAAAGTACTGAGGTTCTAGCCAAGTCAGTTAAGCAAAGGAAGAAGTAAAAATAGCTCTACTAACAGATGACATGACATTATATATAGAGAAAAATACCAAGGGATCCACCAAAAAGAATAACCATTAGAACTAATAAATGAGTTTATTTAGCAAGGTTGCAGGATATAAGATCAGTATACAAAAATCAATTAAATTTCTATACACTAGCAATGTACAATCTAATATGAAATTAAGAAAGTAATTCCACTTAAAAGAGCATCAAAATGAATAAAATATTTAGAAATAAATTTAGCCTTGTACACTGAAAACACTTTAAAAAATTACAGAGCTAAATAAATAGAAAAACATCCATGTTCATGGATTGAAATACATTAAAGTGGCAATCCTGGGAATTCAATGGCGGTCCAGTGGTTAGGACTCCACGCTTTCACTGCCGAGGGCGTGGGTTCAACCCCTGGTCGGGTAACTAAGATCCCACAAGCCACTAAGCGCGAAAAAAAAAAAAAAGCCAATCCTGCCCCAAATTGATCTACTGATTTAAATTCATGGCTCACACCTGGCCCAGGGAGGCCCCTATAAAACTTCTTTTGGAGAAAGAACGCAAAAACCAGAGCAGAGAGGGCCCACAGCTTCAGCAAAGTCACGCGGCCAGAAAGAGGAAGAGCTGGATAGGATTTGTTAGGCAAACTGTAGACATCTGAACCCCAAGTCCTACTCCAGGAGCCTGCAGGGCAACAGGTGTTGAGGCTGCCAACAGGGCTGCTCAGAAAGAGGCAGGGGAAGAGCACACAGCCTCTGTGGGCTTTGAGATACACAGAACTTCCCATGAGGGCAGAGGTGGTCAGTTTGCTGAGGGAAAGTGTGAGAGACTTACCCAGTGAGCCAATGAGCGCAAAGTTCTCCAGCATAACATCACGGTACAGGCTCCTCTGGGTCAAATTAAGGAGCCCCCACTCCTCTCGGGAGAAATACACAGCCACATCCTCAAAGGTCACCAGGGCCTGTAATGATGAATTCAACTAAGCCTTAGGGTAAATAGTGGGCAGAAAACCAACCAAAATATGAACAGAGAAACACATCCATGCCCTTGACCTGTGTCTCAGGGCCCTGCCACATCTCTCACTGACATCTTCTTTCCCTTTGACCCCGCACCCCTCACATACCCTCATACCTCCCTCCTCGTAACACCCCTATCTCAGAGGATTCCCAGGGCCCCCAGGACCATTGGTGCCTCTCTCTTCATACTGCTGCTAAATTCTGCATCCAGACCACAACAACAGGCTGGTGACCAGAGAGATGCCATCTACGTACCCCACCAAGCACTCAGGCCCCACCCTATTTACTGCCAGCCAATTCCCTCCGTGTCCCAAAGATCACCTTTCATAAGGAAAAAAAACCTATGTTCTCCTCTCTCTTAGGCCTGAGTACATCATCCAAGGGCCCTCCAGTCTGTCCTCCGGCATGCCAGACACATAACTGTACCGCAGCATGGTACAACTCCGCACCCTCACCACAGCCTCGCCAGCCACCCCACTGGCAACTCCCGCGTTCCACTGTGCACAGTGGTGTGTGTCTCCAGTGCACTACCACAGAGACATGGAACTTCCCATAAAAGATGGGATCTTCAATCCCATCTTGCCTCGTCCACCCCACACCTCCAATAGCCCACAGCCAAGGAAAACCCCCAGTTCTGCACAGAGGACCTCCTCACCCTTGAACCCTCAGCCTCCGGGATCCACACACGGAGCTCCGAGACCACCGGCCCTCCTCTTCTCTATCTCTGCATAGACTGTCCCTTCAGCTGTCATAGCCTTCCTCACCTGTCACGGGCTCATTCAGAGTCCGGACCCACTGGGTGGGGATCCGGGTGGTGAGAGCCTGGGGCGCACCTCCCACTCACCTGCGCCTCCTCTGCCATTGGAACCTGTGGGCGGAGAGTTTCAGCGGACGCAGCTGAGATCCGCACCTGCCACCCCGCCCAGCGCGCTGGAGCCTCCGGCCGACCGAGGAAAATGTGCCCGAGGACTGGGAAAAGCCTCAGGACGTTCTCAGGGTACGACAGCGAGTCTCAGGAAAAGGGAGTCATGCCCGGGGGTCACGGCACAAGCAAAGGCCCGGCGAGGGTACCTACGCTTCTCTCGGCCGGGGTGGTCTCTGCGGTGAGAGCGCTACCCTCTAAAGTGCTCGCACCTACCACCAGTAGCGGCAAAACGCGAACCATAGGGCAACGCCGGAAGTCCCGCTCCGCCCCGCCCCGCCCCGCCCGTGCGCCTCCGTTAAGTCTGCGTCCGCGTCACCCGCGACCTCATTCGGGGCGGGCGCGAAATACGGTTCCCATAAGTGACGTCGCAGATGCGTCCGTACCGACGTAGCCAATGACAGCCCAGGAGAGGGGCGTTTCCGGGAGAGCCTCGTGGGCGGGGCAGGGACTTCCAGTGACGGCTTTAGTTCCTTTGGACCCACGCCGGGGCGGAGGGAAAGGGCTGTTGCAGCGAGGGATGGCGTCCAGGAGGCTCCCCGGGCCCGCAGCCAGCGGAGCGGGCAAGGCGCGAGAGTCGGGGAGGTCCCACCACGCCCTGTACTCGCGGTGACCGAGCCGAGGTGACCCCGGCCGTAGAGAGGTGCAACTGAAATGCACTCATTTCAAGTGCAAAGTTTGATGAGGTTGGAAAAATAAATACACCAATTTATTAGATTCGAGTCACTCTCTGGAGTTATCTCCTTAGCCCAATACAGCTTTGTCCCACCCACCTCCATTATGCTGTTATTGGCAGATATATTTGTTTGTTATAGGCCAAACAGTACAATTATACTGGTTTTATACATTTGCTTTTAAAATAAGAAATATGAATTTACACTTTCTTTTATACACATGTCAATCATTACAGTATCATACAGAATAGTTTTGCTGCATGAAAAATCCCCTCTGCTCCATCTATTTACCCCTTCCTCCCCCTGAGTCCCTGGCAACCACTATTTTACTGTCTCTATAGTCCGGCCTTTCCCAGAAAGTCATAAAGTTGGAATCATACAGTATGTACTTTTTTCAAACTGACTTTTTGACTTAGGAATACACATTTAAGATTCCTCCATGCCTTTTTGTGGCTAGATAGCTCAGTTCTTTTTATTGCTAAATAATATTCCATTGTATGAATGTACCAGTTTCATTATTCATTTACCTATCGAAAGGCATCTCAGTTTGATTCCAGTTCTAAGCAATTATGAATAAACCTGCTATAAGCAGTCCTGTTCTAGTGTCTATATGGACATGTTTTCAACACATTTATATAAATACCTAGGAGTGTGATTGATGGATCATATGATAGGACTATATTTAAGTTTGTATGAAACTGCCAATTGTCTTCCTAAGTGGTTATATCATTTTGCATTCTCACCAGCAGTGAGTGAGCGTTCTGGTTCCTCCTGTTGTCAGTATTTTGGATTTTAACCATTCTAATAGATATGTAGTGATACTGTTTAAATTTGCAATTCCTTAAAGACATATGATGTTGAGAGTATTTTCATCTGCTTATCTCTGCCATCTGTGTATCTTCTTTTGTGAGGGGTCTGTTCAGATCTTTTGCTTTTTTTTTTGGCCGAGTCACGTGGCATGCGGGATCTTAGTTCCCCTACCAGGGATCGAACCCACGCCCCCTGCAGTGGAAGTGCAGAGTCTTAACCACTGGACCACCAAGGAAGTCCGCATTTTCCTTTTAAAATTGACTTCGTATTCTTGAGTTTTAAGAGGCTTTGTTTTTTTGGTACATTTTGGATAAAAGTCCTTTATCAGATTTATGTTTTGCAAATATTTTCCCCTAGTCTTTGGCTTGTCTTTTCATTCTCTTTCATGGTATCTTTCACAGAGCAGAACTTTTAATTTTAGATAAGTCTAACTGAATTTTTTTCTTCATGGATCATGCTTTTTGTGTTGTATCCAAAAGTCATCTCAATGCCAAACTCAAAATCACCTAGATTTTTTTCCCATGTTATCTTCTAGAAGTTGTACAGTTGTACACATTTAACTCTATGATCTTTTTTGAGCTCTGGGTCCAACATGTAGCCTTGACGATCTGGCCCACAGAGCTCTTCATTCTTTCTAAGGAGATCTTGGGCAGCAAGACAAATGAGACCAAACTTGAACTTAGACCTGCTCACTACCATCATGTTGTCACCTCTGAAGCGATGTCAAGATTTCCCATAAAAGGCCTTCACTCCCCTTCAGGCCAGCACTGCCCAACTCTGTTCTCAGTCAGGATTAAAGGTGCTTTAAACCATTTGTCATCACACAATCCAGGGAAGCATGAGGCAGACAGTTCCTGGGTTGGAAGAATTCAAGGCCAGACAGATCTCATATGGGCATCATGTGTGGGGTGAAAAACAACCATAAAGAAGAGAGACCTTCTCTAAACCCGGAGCAGACCCCAGTTCAGATTTTCTTGGACAAGGGTGCGTCGTGTCTGTGCCTACACTATCAGTGAGGAGGCCAAGAAGCCCATTAAAGGGCTCACACTCAGGAAGGAGTGCATGGGATTGCTGGAGGGTCCTAGGGGGAAGGGCCCAGCCAGATGATAGAATGTGAAAGACCTCAACAGAGATGAGGAAACAAAGATAGGGAGCATTGTGAAGAGGAGGGTGTCTGGTGACATGAAAAAACAACTGCAACAGAGTGGCTGGTATTCAAGTGTGACACAGAAGGATATGTGCATGACTCATGTCATGTGTAGAGAAGGTCAGTGCTGGACAGCTCTGCGTAGGCTCTGGGCTGGCCATCACTTTACTGTCTCTCAGCTCCAAACACCCATTTGCCTGCTTTGTGAAAATGGACCTGGACTTCTGAAATATTTTCCTTTTGCCAGCTTGCAGGATGTTAAATTGTATCAGTAGAGGGCACTGGGAATAAATTGCAGGATGAACTGGGTTCTGCTTCCCGCCTGCTGTGTGCTCCGCTGGTAGCCTGCTGCAGCCTCTGTAACATCTCCAGGGGCTCTCACAGCCTCTCTAGCACCCAGCCTCTGTCCTCATTACTCCAAGCCCCTGGTGTAGTTCACAGTTCTCTGCCATGGTATAGTCCACAGAGATCTTGCTCATCTTGGCATTACATAAACCACACATTGGTCCACTTTACTGATGACATTATGCTGAGTGAATCTAATGAACAATTACTTTAGATAGTTTAGTAAGACATATGCAAACAAGAGGGTGGGGAACAAAACCTACAAAAAGTCAGGGGCCTGCCACCTGAGTGAAGCCCCTACGAGTTCAACAGCCCAAGTTGATTGCTACATCTCACACCATCTATCACCAAAAAAGAGGCACAACAGCTGGTAGGCCCTTTTGGATTTTGGAGGCAACCTATACCACATTTGAATCTACTACTTTGAACCATCTACCAAGTCAGCCAGCAGGCTTCCTGTTTTATTTACTTATTTTTAAAATAAATTTATTTGTTTATTCATTTATTTAATTTTTGGCTGCATTGGGTCTTCACTGCTGCACACGGGTTTTCTCTAGTTGCTGAGAGTGGGGGCTACTCTTTGTTGTGGTGCGCAGGCTTCAGTAGTGTGGCATATGGGCTTCAGTACTTGTGGCACATGGGCTCAGTAGTTGTGGCTCGCAGGCTCTGAAGCGCAGGCTCAGTAGTTGTGGCGCATGGGCTTAGTTGCTTCGCAGCATGTGGAATCTTCTCAGACCAGGGCTCGAACCCGTGTCCTCTGCATTGGCAGGCAGGTTCTTAACCACAACCACCAGGGATGCCCCTTTACTTATTTTTTAAAATATTCATTTATTTAATTTATTTATTTGGCTGCACCGGGTCTTAGTTGCACAGCCATATCCTCAAACATCACCAGACTCTACAATGATGGGCTCAGCTGATCCCTGGGGTCCATGAGTGGGCAGAAATACCAACCAAAATATGGAGAGATGGTCACATCCAGGCCCTTGACCTGGAAGGGTCCCATCATATCTTCCGCTGACATCCTACTTCTTGAGGCCCAAACCACCAACCCCCCCACCACACACACACACATCCTGATACCACCTTCTTCCCCAGAACCTTACCTCACAGGGGATACCAAGGTCTCAGTGCCATTGGTGCCTCTCTCCTCATGTTACTATTGGGCTCTGCATCCGGCCCACAGCAACAAAAGGCAGATGACCAGATGGGTGCCATCTATGCTCTGATCCAGGCACACAGGCCTCACCCTTTCTGCTGCCACCCAATTCCCTCTGTGTCCCCCGATCACACCTCTCAGATGCAACCAAACCTAAGCTCACCATTCTCCCTTGGGGCCAAGTGCCTGCTCCCAGGGCCCTTTGGTTTGCCCTCCTGCCCAACAGGCACATAAACTCTCTGTACTTGGCACGCTCATAACTCCACACTTCCTGGCACAACCTCACCAGTTCACCCCCTTGGCAACTCCCTGGCCTCCCCACATGCCACTCTCCATGTGGTGTCCAGAGAGTGCCAGGCATGGCAACCATGATCCTATCCTGCCCAGTCCTTCCCACACCTCCCAGGGCCCACTGCCACAGGTATCCTCCAGCCCTGCATCGAAGACCTCCCCAACTGGCCCTGTTTCTAGTCAACACTCAGCCACCCAGAACTACAACTGGATCTCTGAGACCTCCACCTTCCTTTACCTCTGCCCTGGTACAAGCTGTCCCCTCACCTGCCATGACCTTCCTCTCTCCTCCTGAGGTACATTCAGAGCCCAGCCCCCAGGCCTTAGTCCCTGCCTGTCTGCCAGGTGACCCCACCTGCCGCTGAATCTGCAGCCCTGCATGAAAAGTCCCAGGCCCCAAAGACGGCACATATAAAAACCTGGCAAGCCCACAAAAGGGAGGATCAACCCAACACCAGGCCCCACAGACCCCCTATCTCCACCACCACCATGCCACAGGCTGCACCCCAGGTCCACTTGCCCCTCAGCAGCCTTGGCCCCCTGTCACGCCCCCTCTGCATTTTCCTCCTGACATAGGCCCAGCCTTCAGGACAGCCTTAGTGACACCTACCACCACCTTCACACTGCCTGTGCAGGACAACCTCAGGTCCCAGCCTTCCCTCCTCCACCCTGTCGTGGCATTCATCACCCTCCTTCATCCACCACACACTGATCCTAGTCCACTCTCCAGCCCCACCCTTTGGATGTTCCCAGCCAGGACCCTGCAGAATTCCACGGCTACATGTCCAGGTGCCTACCCAGTGCCTCTATTCGGGAGTACCTGGATTTATCATGCTTAATGTCTCCAAAACCATGCTGCAGATCTTCTCCCTGGAAACTGCTCCACCCACCAACTTCCTCATCTCAGATGATGAACCTTCCATCCGTCAAGCCACTGAGTTCAAACGCCTAGGCTCGTCCGTGACGGCTCACTGTCTCTCTCTGCCGCGCTGGTCCTACTGAAATAACAGATCCAGAGTCCAAGCACCTCTGTCCCCTCCACGGCCACCACCTTGGTGCAGCCACCCATCCCCAGTAGCCTCCTAGTGGGCGTTCTTCAGGCACAGCCTGTTCTCCCCTCCACCGCCAGAGGGAGCCTGCTAACACCTGAGTCACATCACCTCCCGCTGCTCTAAACCTCCCACTTCTCCCAGCGCCCTCAGGACAGAAGCCTGGACTCATTCCACGCCTGACTCCTGCCCCCTGCTCATTGGCCTCACCAGATGTAAGTGAGACCTACGGTTCCGGGAACACTCCCAGCTCAGCTTCATTGCCAAGTATTTGCACATGCTCATTTCTGTGTTTTTAACACTTTCCATGTCACATCCCGTTGACTGCCAGAAATGGGAACCCTTCTGCGTAACCCCCGACTGGGATTCAGGATTCTGGGCCAGATGCGACTCCCCCAAAGCCCGAGAAACAAGGGCAAGGAGGTGACGGGGAAGAAAGAGGAGTCTCAGGAGACCAACATCCGCTGAATGGAGTCCGAGCTTGTGAGGGAAGGCCACGGGGCACCCTCCACTTACCTGCGCCAGGTCCATCATCACCGCCGCCGTCGGACCCAGAAAGAACGGCGGAGGCCCCTGCCGAGGGATGGGTGGCCGCGGGCTGACCGTGGCAGTCCGGACCTCAGTCCCCGACCCCTCCTGTGGAAAATGCCCACAGGGCCCAGGGGGACAGAGGGTGGGTGTGCAGCCCCGCCGGACACCTCCGTGCGAGGCAGTCCGTCCCACAGTTGGGACAGAGCGCCTCAGGAAAGGCCTCTCCCTACCTCTGAAACCTCCACAGAACTCAGCCTAGCCGGCTCGCGAGCCCTGCAGCGGGAACTACGTTACCCAGAAGACACTGCGCCTACGTCCCGGCCCTGGCCAATGAGAGCCCAGGAGATGGGCGTTTCTGGGAGGGCGGATGGGCGGGACTTCCGCCGCTAATTTGGGCAGATCGTTATTTGGCAGAAACAGCTGATAGTCGGGCAGGGGATGATGTCCAGGAGGCTCCCTTATCCCGCAGGGACGGCACGAGAGTCGGGTTGGTCCCACCACGCCCTGTGCGCACTGTGACCGCGGCGAAAGTCCTGCCTCCTCGAGCCCCGGAGTCCCTGGCCGTAATGGGGCCGCACCGCGCGGGGGCGTCCCCTCCCCCTCCCCGGGGTCAATGCAAAAGCCGGTTGGTGCCCTCAGCCGCCGTGGATTCGTTGCCTTTGACGTTGAGCAGCTGGGGACCAAGGGCCAGGAGACTCGGCAGGAGGAGGAGGTGTCGGGAAGATCAGTGGTTGGACGTGGACGGAGGTGTGGATGTACCAGAGCCTGTGCTACACTGCTTAGTGCGTACCTGTCTCCAGCAGCTGGGACCTCAACAATCCCTTTTGCAGAACCTCATGAGAACGGACGCTGAAAACTCGCCCTATTCATGCATGACTTACAGAAAGGCCGTCGAGGAGAAGCAACCCTTCTTTACCACTGAGGAATTCATGATGGGGCAAAATCTTGTGTGTGTAAGGCGTGTGGAAAGGCCTTCAGTCATATCTCCCACCTCTCAAGTCTGCAGCAGCAAGTTCAACACCAGAGAGAAGTTCAACTCGGGCAACCACTGCGGAAAGCCTTCAGTCAAAAATGCCCTACAGGACTTCCCTGGTGGCACAGTCGTTAGGAATCCTTCTGCCAACGCAGGGCACACGGGTTCGAGCCCTGGTCCGGGAACATCCCACCTACCTCTGAGCAACGAAGCCCCTGTGCCACAACTACTGAGCCTGCGCTCTAGAGCCCAAGAGCCACAACTAATGTAGCCAACTAACTAAATAAATTTATATATTTTTAAAAATGCCTTGCATATCTTTTCTTGTAGGAGCTCATAAAGCTGTCACCTTGTGAGTGCAGCCAATGTACAAAACTATAATTTTGTATTTTCTAGAATTCATATGTGGGGGTCTTACAGGTTATCATTTTTTTTTCGTGGCTTCTTTCACTTACCTTCATGCTTTTAAGCTTTTTACCGGGGCTTCCCTGGTGGCGCAGTGGTTGAGAATCCGCCTGCCGATGTACGGGACACGGGTTCGCGCCCCAGTCCGGGAAGATCCCACGTGCCGCGGAATGGCTGGGCCCGTGAGCCATGGACGCTGAGCCTGCGCGTCCGGAGCCTGCGCTCCGCAACGGGAGAGGCCCGCGTACCGCAAAAAAAAAAGAAAGATTTTTTACCCCATAGTGTTGCATATAGATCATTAATTTTTTGCTTCTGATGGGCTTAACAGATTTCATTTTATGTATGCACCACATTGTGTTTTTCCACCCTGGTAATGGGATACTGGAGTTGTTTCTACTTTTTATTTATTTTGAATAAAGTTGCTATGAATATTTGCATATAAGCCTGTGAACATAGTTTTCATTTCACTTGAGTAAATACCTAGGAATGGGATGAAATCAGTATTTAAACAGGGATACAAATAGTTTCTCAAATCCATAAACTTTTTTACTCATTCCACCTGTAATTATTTAGAAATTTGGATTGCTTAATGTTTTAAAATGCTAATTGTTTGACAAATCCATGTTAGTAAATTGGGCATGGAATAAGAAAAGTAACATCTTCCTCTGCACACACAACAGTCCTGTATCCCCAACGCAAGCATAATTTCGCTGGGGACAGGAGTCACCTGGGGCAGGCAGTTGGACCTCTGTGAACTCTGGTGTCCTCACCTATGATATAGAGATATTAGCAAGTACTGCACATTTTGATTTCTGCTCGATGTCCTTTACCCATATCAACTTGAGCCTCTCAAACACCAAGAGAGCATGGGCCATTATCAGCCCCATTTTTTTGTTGTTGTTGTTTTTTTTGTGGTACGCGGGCCTCTCACTGTCGCGGCCTCTCCCGTTGCGGAGCACAGGCTCCGGACACGCAGGCTCAGCGGACATGGCCCACGGGCCCAGCCGCTCCGCGGCATGCGGGATCCTCCCGTACCGGGGCACGAACCCGTGATCCCTGCATCGGCAGGTGGACTCTGAACCACTGCGCCACCAGGGAAGCCCTATCAGCCCCATTTTAATTTTTTATTTATTTGTGGCCACACTATGCGTGGCTTGCAGGATCTTAGTTCCCAATCAGGGATCAAACCCGTGCTCCCTGAAATGGAAGCGCAGAGGCCTAACCACTGGACTGCCAGGGAATTCCCTATTGGCCCCATTTTTAATTTTAAAAAAAAATTTTTGTGATGTATGCGGGCCTCTCACTGTTGTGGCCTCTCCCGTTGCGCAGCACAGGCTCCGGGCGCGCAGGCTCAGCGGCCATGGCTCACGGGCCCAGCCGTTCCGCGGCATGTGGGATCTTCCCAGACCGGGGCACGAACTCGTGTCCCCTGCATCGGCAGGTGGACTCCCAACGGCTGCGCGACCAGGGAAGTCCCCCATTTTTAAATTAAGGAAGCTGAAGCCCAAAAAGCTTACATTATTTGTCCAAGAGCACAGAGCTTATTATTAGCTGGGGTGGGATGTGAACCCACATAGTTTAGCTCTGGAGTCTATGTCCTTAGCTTCTTCACAGCCTCTAGGACTTATCTGTGGAGGTGTTATGAGCTTCAAATAAAAGGTATGACAGGCAAACCATAGTGCTTGGAATTCAGTGAACTCTCAGTAAGTGTTATTACTTCATTACCACCATGGTTATTAACACATTATTATTACTGGAAGATGGGTGCTGGTGAAATTTTGCACTGAACTAGAAGCCTCTCGCACATGCCCCACATATGTATGGTTCCTACCCAAGGATTATTTCTTAATGCTCAGCTAGGTGTAAGTCTTTAAGACTGAACCACATGTTTTAAAAAAAGGCACTAAAAGCACACGGAATCAAGATGAATGCGAAACCATCCTAATAAACACATTTTAGATTTTTTAAAAAAGACTGGACTACATGTGTCACAGGGGTGCTCTTCTGGGTGGAAGGACCTCCCTTGAGGACTTGTGACACTCTTACAGCAACACCCTGCTTGAAAGGTGCCTCCTCATCCCGCACGCCAAATCAACAACGGGAAAGCCAAGAAATGCTGGCAAAAGTGCATCTTGACTTGGATAGGAGAGGACAGCCCCATCACACATGTGTGTCTGACACCCAGAATATGTCCACTGAGGAGACTTGAGTCAGGTTAACGGGCTACTGTGCAAGATCACAGAGTGGAGGGTTCCTCAGGAAGGGCAAGGAGACAGCGATGAATACAGAAGATGGAGAGTCTGCTTGGAGGTAGACTCTCAAACACACTCCTCTGTAAATGGGTTTCATCTGTGAACATTGTGTAGAAGGATGTGTTCAGGCCCAGGAAAATCCAACTGTAACGGAGTAGCTGGTGTTGAAGGACTATTCAAGCATATGTGCACACCTCATGACACACTAAGTGAAGGCCAACTTGGAGAGCACTGCAGAAGCAGCAGTGAAGAGTGAAGGAGCACTGCAGAGAGGAGCAGATAAGAGGCAGAGGACAGAGAACAGAGAGGTGGGAAACAGGCAGGGGAGGAAGTCAGACTAGAAATGGCAATCCTGGGAGTTCCCTGGTGGTCCAGTGGTTATGACTCTGTGTGTCCAATGCTGGGGGCCTGGGTTCCATCCCTGGTCGGGGAACTAAGATCCTGCAAGCTGTGTGGCATGGTCAAAAAAACAGAAAAAGAAAAAAGAAATGGCAAGAGGGTGGAATGTCCAGAAAGGGGAAGGAACAATAGGCATATTCATTTCCTAGGCTGCCATAAAAAAGGACCAGGAACTGGGTGGCTTAAAACAACACACAGGTCTTCCCTGGTGGCTCAGTGGTTAAGAATCCGCCTGCCAATGCAGGGGACATTGGGACCGAGCCCTGGTCCGGGAAGATCCCACATGCCACGGAGCAACTAAGCCCGTGAGCCACAACTACTGAACCTGTGTTCTAGAGCCCAAGAGCCACAACTAAAGCCCGTGCGCCACAACTACTGAACCTGTGCTCTAGAGCCCGAGAGCCACAACTACTGAGCCCGTGCACCACAACTACTGAATCCCACCCGTGCACCTCCACGAAGATTAGCCCCTGCTCACCGCTACTAGAGAAAGCCCGTGTGCAGCCACGAAGACCCAACGCAGCCAATAAATAAATAAATAAACAAACAAACAAAACCAAAAAACCCAGACGTTTATTGTCTGACAGCTGTGGGGGCTAGAAGTCCAGAATCAAGGTGTCAGCAGGATCACGTGCCTTCCATAGTGTCCAGAGGAGAATCTGTTCCTTGCCCCTTCCATCTCCTGGTGGCTGCCAGCCTTCCTTGGCTTGTGGCCACATTACTCCAATCTCTGCCTCCGTCGTCACATCTCTTTCTCTGTCTCCTCTGTCTCCCTCTTGAAGGGTACTCGTGATTGCACTGAGGGCCTACCCAGAGAATCCAGGATAATCTCTCCATTTTAAGAGCCTCGATCACATCTGCAGTTTCTTCAGCCGTATACGGTAATTAACATTCACGCATTCTAGGGATGAGGACATGGATATCTTTGGGGGCCATTATTCTTCCCACTACAGAGCCCTTCACTCTGCTTAAGAGGGGAGTCTGGAACTGCTGGGAGCATCAAGCTCTGGACTGGCCTTTTGGCAAGGGAGGGGCCACCTGTGTTGATGAGCCAAGTCTGTATCCCATGGGGAGTCGGAGGGACCACCCAGAGCGGGCTGGATCAGAAGAGCCATACTCCAGCCTGGTGCAGACGTGAATAATGCTTCTCAGACCACATGCACACAACCAGTCAGGAAAGGACACTCACTTCTGGGGATCCCTGGAAATCAAAGTCGAGAGTCGTGAGTAATTGAAGCCAGGGCTCAGCCTGTGGGCCAAATACAGGCCATTTTCTGTTTTTGTCTCATCCCCAAATGAGAACAGTTCTTACATTTTTTTAGTGATTGAAAAAAAAATCCAAAGAATACTATTTCATGACATGAAAAGTACATGAAATTCAGATTTCCACGTCCATAAATAGAGTTTTATTGGAACACAGCCACGGCCATGCATTTACATATTGTTTATGGTACTTTGACTCTATGGTGGCAGAGTTGAGCAGTGACCAGAAACTTCACATCCTGCAAAGGTGAAAATATTTACTATCTGGCTCTTTACAGAAAAAGTTTGCTGACCCCTGATTAAGAAGTCACAGAGCTGAAGAATTTAACCAGAGGAGCGGCGTGTAAAACAAAGATGGCTGCAAGGAATTTGCTGGAGGAGGAGAGGATGGGGATGGCCACACTCAGCAGTCGCAGTGCGACTGACTCCAGCGCCGCCTGCAGGTGAAGATCGAAGCTCACAAGGGCGCCCTCGCATCACAAGTCAGCAGCTGGCAGGAGGCGGCCATGCCAAGCCCTGCAAGACAGCTAGGAGCTACCTCAGAGCCCTCGGTTCTGAAGACTGCCTAAAAGGACACATTGAACTCAGAAAATCTGTCAAACTCTTAGTTACAATTTATTACAATGAAAAGGTACAAATTAAAATTGGCAAAGGAGGGCTTCCCTGGTGGCGCAGTGGTTGAGAGTCCGCCTGCCGTTGCAGGGGACGCGGGTTCGTGCCCTGGTCCGGGAAGATCCCACGTGCCGCGGAGCGGCTGGGCTCGTGAGCCGTGGCCGCTAGGCCTGCGCGTCCGGAGCCTGTGCTCCGCAACGGGAGAGGCCACAACAGTGAGAGGCCCGCATACCACAAAAAAAAAAAAAAAAAAAAAAAAAAAAAAAAAAAAAAATTGGCAAAGGAAAGAGGCATACAGGGCAGGTTCTAGGAGAGACCAGGCACAAGCTTCCAGGTGTCCCCGCCCAGTGCAGTGCCAGATTCTCCCAGCAACAATATACGACAATAGAAAAGGCTGAGGCAGAAACTAAGACAGGCAGAAAGATCAATGTCTTCTTCAAGACTGTAGCCTAATTCTTTTTTAAAAAAATATCTTTATTGGAGTATAATTGCTTTACAATGGTGTTAGTTTCTGCTTTATAACAAAGTGAATCAGCTATTCGTATACATATATCCCCGTAGCGCCTCCCTCTTGTGTCTCCCTCCCACCCTCCCTATCCCACCCCTCTAGGTGGTCACAAAGCACCGAGTTGATCTCCCTGTGCTACATGGCCGCTTCCCACTAGCTATCCATTTTACATTCGGTAGTGTATATATGTCCATGCCACTCTCTCACTTTGTTCCAGCTTCCCCTTCCCCCCACCCCAACCGTGTCCTCTATGTCGGTGTCTCTATTCCTGCCCCCCGCTTAAAAAAAAAACATATATTTATTTTGGCTGCTCCAGGTCTTAGTTGTGGCATGTATGTGGGATCTAGTTCCCTGATCAGGGATTGAACCCGGTCCCCTGCATTGGGAGAGTGGAGTCTTACTCACTGGATCACCTGGGAAGTCCCAACTGTAGCCTACTTCTTAGCACAAAACACGATGAGGCTTTAAACCCCCTGGAAAACAGGCAGCATCTCTCAAGAATAAGCTGCCTCCTTATCTTGGGGATACCTCAAGTATGAGAACATGAAGCTCATAATGTACCTAGACTGGCTTCCTAAATAATACCTTAAGAAAGAAAGAGAAACAAAAGAACCCATGTGTCACTAAGTGCTCTTTACCAGCACCAACCCTCCCACACTCTTGTCCGTCTTAGCCACCCCTCCTCCAGTGGCCCTCTGCTCCTGACGGTGGCGCCAGTAAGCCTGTCCCTGCATCAGGGCCTTTGCTCTTGCCATTTTCTCAGCCTTGCAGGCTGTTCCCTGGCCTCTGCTTGCCTTGTTTGGGCATCTGTGCTTCTACTCCCTGACCCCACCATTGAAGTTGGGCCCCCGACAGTCTTTGTCATATCATTTTGCTTTGTCTTCCACAGAACACTTAGCTTTGACCTAAAGAATACTATGAATGGTTTGGCTGTGGACTGTCCAGCTCTGCCCTGGAACGTGACTTCTAAGGAAGAGAGAAATAAGAACATCTGTGACCTTCTTGTTCACTGCTACAAGCTCAGCAGCCAGCCCAGAGCCTGGCAAATATCACAGGTGTCCCTTGAGATAAGGAAAGAACTCTGAGATGAAATTTCAGCATGCGACACATATCGAGTAGGCCCATGGCTCACTGGGGCAAATGCTTGGCCGGAAACAAGGCTGCCCAGAGGACAAGCTCCCAGGACCCATCTGCTCCGGTTGTGTCTGTCCTCCTGCGGCTCCTCAAAATCCAGCAGAGACCCTCAGCCCTGTCACAGCCCACCAGTACCTGAAAGCGAGGAGCACGGCCTGAGCGAAGCCAGGAGAGCCCAAGGCCAAGAGTACACCCCACCACTCCCCAAGTGGAGAGTGAATTTCAGAAGGGCTAAGAACAAGGCCGTAATAGAAGCAGGAGTCACACCCACATCTCTCTGGCTCCAGAGTCCACAGCCATGGCTGAGCTGGCCCCACCAGTTGGGAAGTACAATTCACACACTGCTGTTTTTAAGAGTGGATTTCTACAAACTGTATGATTCTATTGGTACGAAATGTCCAGAATAGGCAAATCCATAGAGACAAAAAGTAGACTAATGGTTGCCAGGGGTTGTGGAAAAGGAGAAATGGGACATGACTCGAAAGGGTATGGGGCTTCTTTTTGCAAATGTTCTGTAATTCAATAGTGGTGATGGTTGCATAAATTGTGTGATCATACAACCCGATGAATTGTACACTCTAAATGGGCAAATTGTATGGTGTGTGAATTACATTTCAAGAAAGCTATTATTAAAAATAAAAACGAGGGCTTCCCTGGTGGCGCAGCGATTGAGAGTCCGCCTGCCGATGCAGGGGACGCGGGTTCGTGCCCCGGTCCGGGAAGATCCCACGTGCCGCGGAGCGGCTGGGCCTGTGAGCCGTGCACGCTGAGCCTGAGCGTCCGGAGCCTGTGCTCCGCAACGGGAGAGGCCACAACAGTGAGAGGCCCGCATACGCAAAAAAAAATAAAAATAAAAAAAAATAAAAACGAGTAGATTTCTGGAAGATTCCTGGGAGAAGTCCCATACCCAATGTGGAGTTTCCCACGGCCATTAGAGTGGAAACATCCATGCCCCAGAAAGAGGGACGCAGGTCATAAGTCTCTCCTGGACCCTCTGGCCCCAAGCCTCTGCAGAGACTGACAGGGCAGAGGAAGCCGCAGCTTAGGAGGACAGGCCCAGCTCTACCCCGCCAAGGTGTGTGCCCCTAGGGGAGAGGCTCCCCAATTCGAGCCTGTTTCCCCCTTGGGACGGAGGATCCCAGCACTTCCCAGGTCGGCCTTCGTTTCAGCTTCAGGCCCTTGATTGGTCGGACAAACACACACACGCCTCCCCCAATTACTTACACACACACACACACACACACACACACACACACACACACACACACACACACACACACGCCTCCCCCAATTCTCCCCCACACACGTGTGCACGATGCGCGCGACAAGCCGAAAGCGGGCAAAATCGCCATAGCAACGACAGTCTGAAGCTTTCGATTGGCTATCAGTGCTGGTGCGCCTTCTCTGCCCCTCCCACCAGGCTCCGGGAGAGGCAAGATGCGCGCGCAGCCCTACAGAGCGGCGGGGAGAAGGCGGGCCAGGTTGCTATGGCAATTAAGGTCACGCCCAACCTCCTAGCTTTCCCCGCCTCGAACACCGCTTAGGTTTGTGAGCGGGAAAGACTCAGAGGATGGAAAACTCGGAGGATGGAGGAGAGCTGCGGTTGCGGGGCAAGCCTGGGGCAGAGGCGTGGTGGGGCCGTCAGGCAGGGATGGAGTAGGCAGAGGGCGGGCCGGGAGAGCACAGCTCCAGGTGGCCACACAGGCTGGTAGGCAAGTGTCAGGAGGAGTCTCCTGTGATCACGGCCGGGGGTTGTTTCAGGCAGCCCTTTTGTTCGTGGGCAGTGGGCGGGCAGACATCGAGGTAGGCTTCATTTTATGGGAAGAGAGACTGAGGTCTCAGGCTCCCAGCTGGGAGGGTGGAGAAGCAACCCTTCCCCACAGTCCAGAGGAGGAAGCACGTTAGGACAGGGAGGAGCCAGACCTGCCCACTGCCCTCAGCCACCAGTTCCCTGCTTAGTGACCCCTGCCTCAATGCCAGCTGGCGTTACCCCTTAGCATCCTTAAAGATACAGCCCCAGGCCTCTTCCTCCAGGCAGCCTTCCTTGAACACCCTCAGGCAGAAAGCATCATCTTTCTCTTCTGTGCACCACCACCAAGGGCCCCTTCTGACCCCCCTGGCTGGGCCCATCCCTGCCAGTTCTACTCCCTCACGTAACTCTCCCAGCCTGAGGTGGAAGAGGGAAGGGATGAGGAGGGGCATATTGGAGACCCTCTGGTAAGCCTAGTCAGGGCCCCCAAAGGTATACAGATACTAATCCCCGGAATATGTGAATCTGTTACCTCACATGGCAAAATGGACTTTGCAGATGTGATTAAATTAAGGATATTGAGTTGGAGAGGTTATCCCGGATTATCTGGGTGGCCTCAGTGCAATCCCAGTGTCTTTATAAGTGAAAGAGAGAGGCAGGAGAGTCAGGAACAGATTGCAAGAGGCTACACTGTTGCCTCTTAAGACAGAGGAGGAAGCCAAGGAATGCAGATAGAAAAGCTAGAAAAGCTAAGGAAATACTGTCTCAGAGCAGCCAGAAGGAACTCGCCCTGTGGACACCTCCATTTTAGCCTGGTGAAACTGATTTCAACACCCTTGGCCCGCAAAACTGTAAGATAACTAACACGTGCTGTTCTAAGGACCTGATTTGGTGGTAATTTGTTGCAGCCGCCGGGGAAAACCAATACAGACCACCAGTCAGTCCTGCTCCTTCCTGACCAGGTCTCCTCCCTGTCAGGCTGGGCTGTGCCTGCCCAGTGACCCAGCACACTGGTCCTGGCCCCTGTACTTGTCATTGGCCCCAGATGTATGTGGGACAAGAACTGGTCCAGGAAGACACTCCCTAGGACACCCTGATGTTCCTCCTCCTGCTTCCCACCTGGAAGCAGCGGCTCCCATCAGAAGGAGCTCCACTGACATGCCTAGGTCAAGGTGGCTGGGAGCCGGGTGAACCTAGGATGCCCGCAGACATTCCTGGGTTGCTTCTTGGTTACCGGCAATGCTGTCATTCCCTACAAAAGTACTTGGCACCCACTGTATGCCAGGTGCTGAGGACAGACATGTAAACAAATCAAACAGGAGCCTCTAGCCCCAAAGAAGTCACATTTCTCTCTGGAAAATGCTGGATGCCCACCTGCCACACACAGCATCCCAACCTGGGGTGAAGTGAGGCAGACTGGGGGCTCCAGGGCCTGGGGGGAGACAGAAAGTCCATGTTCAGTTTGTGCAGAAGGTGGCTGCTATCTACCCCACTGCGACTAACCCAGGAAGGCTTCTGAGAGGAGGCCCACTCTCCCTGCTGAAGGAGGCCTGAGGCTTCATTCACCCTGGCCTACAGCAGGGTTGCCACAAAATGCTGATGGAGCCCTGGAGGAGGTGAAGTAACCGACGCTGAGTATTTAATGAGTGGAGGTGGGGGTGATGAGGGCTCTGGTGGCTAAGGAGAGGGGCCAGGGATGTCCAGGAGTGACCCCTCACCCCAAATCACACGACATTGTCTGACCCAGAGGGCAACCTTGGCCTCTTTGAGCCTCAGTGACCACAGCTGCCCCTCAGCATATTAGGAGAATCCCAGAAGCCACTAGCCATAGGGGAAGTCGAGGCCCCATTGCAAGTTGATATTCAGGACCCAAGTGGCAGCCAGTCTTTGAGGCTCAGGCCCCGCCTGTCTCTCCCCAGTCCTGGCCAGGCCACACCTCCCCCTTCAAGCCCAAGCCCCATCCAGGTGTGTAAGGCAGCAAATGCAGAACCAGCACGGAGATGGCTGGATCCCACCCAGGCTCAGCCTGCATGCAGCAACTCCACAGCCTGGGTAGGAGTGGGGGGGTTGGTCCTGCCGTGGGCCACTCCCAGGTGTGGCCAGGGAATAGTCTGCCATCCAAAGATGGGGGCCCCCAGCACCTGCAGGAAGCGCAAAGGATGAGTAAATCAGAGACTTAAGCTCTGGTGCCAGCCAAGGATGAGCGTTCTCCTGGAGCTCTGATGATTGTGGTGTACTCAGTAGGACCCTTACGAGGATCAGGGATGGGGTACCCCTAGCAGGGCCACTGCACGATGTTGGTCAGGGGGACTCTGCGGCTGGACCGAGTGTACCCCCAGCTGGTTTATGACTGCCTCCCAGCAGGACCTTTACAGACATGGGGGTCCCACAGCGGGATGCCCACAGGGGTTGGTGTCAGGGCTGCTCCTTGAGAGGGTCCCTGCTCCGTGCTAATGATGCCAGGAATGATCCCTTCAGGCCTCTCTAGAGAAATGGGTGCTCGCAATGCGCCCTCCAAGGCCTCCACGGGGATCATGGCGAGCATCAGGATGACACTGGGGTCCTCAGGCCTGAGGCAGGGCCTGCGGCGCAGATGCGTTTACTGCGTCCCCCACCGCCTCCTCCCGCCGCGTGCCCGCGGGGCCCAGTCAGGCCCAGCCTCCGCCCCCCACCTGCGGTCCAAGGGCCCGTCCGGCGTCTCTGTCTCTTCGGGAACTCCCTCGGGCTCCAGCGCGTCCTCCGCAGCCCCCGCCGGGGCGGCATTCAGGTCAGGGCCCACGGGGCGCGGCACCCGGCCGGGGGTCCAGGGCGCCGCCGGCGTGGGCCGAGGCGGGAACCAGGAGAAGCCGGGAGCCGGGGCGAGCGCCACGAGCTGGGGCCGCGCGGGGCTGGAGGTGGTGGCGCGCGGGATGAGGAAGATGTAGAAATCCGTGACCACGAGGCCCGTGGCCACCAGCACGGCCAGGGGGACGGCCGCGTGGAAGACCCAGGCCGAGCGGGCAGCGTCAGGCGGCGCGGCGGCGGGGGGCGGGCCTTGCGCGGTCCGGGCGCGGGCGGCGGCTGCCGCAGGTACGGCAGGCAGCGCCGGCGGTCGAAGCGCACGGAGCCCTGGCGCGGCGGCGGTGCGCGTGCGGAGCCGGGTAGCAGGCCGAGCTGCGTGGGCAGCGCGGGGAGCCCGCGGCGTGGGGCCAGGCGCGTGGTCGCGCGGCACACGGGACGGGCCACCGCGTCGCCGCCGCCCGCCGTGGCCAGAGACAGACGAGCCAGGCGCTCGAGGCAGAAGACGTGGCTTCAGTCCAGGCACTTGGGCAGCTTGAATACGCTGTCGAAGGGCGACACGCAGATGAGACATTCCACGCCACTCCCTCCAGATGCCAGGTTCCCACCAGACCTGTCACACTGCCCTCCCTGCCCCCAGGGAGGTGCCACCAGGACAGGGAACACCAAGCCTGACTCCGGCCAGATGTCGGAGGTGCAAGGAAGGAGGCACAGGCTGACAGGGCAGTGACAGTCGAGGCTCATCGGGGGGGCGGTCCCCACCACCACTCCCAGTCTTCAACACCTCATGAATCCTCCATCTAGAGCCACTGGTGGGGTGAGTGCAATCTGGGGTGTCAGTGGCTCTGGGTGGGGGTAGTGTGTCCAGGAAGAGTGGGGCTTCTGGAGTCCTGGGGGTTGAAGGCAGGCTGACCCCACAGTAGACTGGACCGGACCAGCCCTGTCCAGCCAATGACAAGGGGCTAGAAATGGTCTAGGTCCAGAGCCCAGGCCTTGGCTTCCTCCCCGGGGCTGCTTCCTGGCAACACACCTCTCAGGGCGGTGGGCTGCAGCCACCAAGCCCCTCCCCAGACCAGTGACATCTCTGCCAGGACAACCCCAACCCTCTCATTTCCAACATCTGCCGGAACAGTCCAGGCAGCCAGGCCTGCAGCCCGGGGTGCCGTGGTTTTGAGTCAGTGGTGCTTCCTGAGCTGCGCACTTCCCTGGGGAGTCCAGGTCCCTAAAGACCAGAAGACATGCCAGGAACATGGGCAGCTCCTCAAAAACACCAGTCATCCTGCCCCTCACCCCCTGCTCCCAGATACCCTTCCCCATTGAGCACAGACAGTGGCATAGGTGGGTGGGGCCACCCCAAAAGGCAACCAGGTTTATTGCAGGTGTGGCCAGGCAATCAGCGGTTGGACTTGGCCACACGTTCCAGCTCATCCTTCTTCTTGATAGCGTAGGAGTTGGAGGAGCCCTGCAAGAAGGGATGGTTAGCTCCAATGTTGGAGGACCCTCCCCTTGAGACTTGCCCCCCCCCCCCCCCGCCCCCGGTGTCCTCACCCACCTTGGCAGCGTTGATGAGCTCGTCTGCCAGGCACTCGGCAATGGTCTTGATGTTCCGGAAGGCGGCCTCACGGGCACCTGTGCACAGCAGCCAGATGGCCTAAGGGGCACAGGAGTCCCTGTGCTAAGTGGGGGTTGCCCCTACACCACGCAGGGACACGGCTCTCCAGTACCCTGGGACCCAACAAATGCTGCCTACCGTGTTGCCACCCGCAGGCCAACTGAGGAAAGACACAGTGGGAGCCCACAGTGCTGCCCAGGTGCCACGCTGCTAGATCTGGGATCAGACTGAGGGCACAACAAGTGTGCGGACACAAAGGCTGAAGCTGGGCCCTTGATGACAGGTGACCTAAAAACTAGCCGTGACAGGGAAATGCAATGGGTTCCTGGCCCAGAACCCTTGACTCAAAATGAACAGCTATAAACAGTATGCTTGGAGACAGCTCCGTAAACTGGAACGGTGATGTAATATCAAATGTTAGCCTGCTGTTAAATTTCTTGGGGGTGATGGTGGGGACAGAACATCTTTATTCTAGGGAGACACCCACTGAAATGTTAACAGGGAAATGGTCAAAACACCTGCAACTGATTCTCAAATGGTCCAAGAAAATTTTAAAAAAGTGTAAAAACATACCCCCAAATGAAACGGCCCTTCACTCAAACGCTGCCCAGGAGAGGGCCCAGAGAGCAGGACCTGCTCTGCGTGGGGTGCAAATCCAGGAAGCCTTCATTACCTGACACCCAGGTAAACATGCAGACAGAGATGAACATTCCCACCTGCCAGCCTCTGTTGCCCCAGGCAGGATTCTGCCAGAGCCTGGCCACCCACGCGTGCCCCAAAGCCCCCAGCCCACCTGATTCACACGGCGCAGCGGGGACACGTCCACGGCCTGCCGCCTCACTGTACCAGCTCGCCCAATGCGGGTCGAGTCCTCCCGAGGGCCGCTGTTGATGATGGCGTTCACCAGGACCTGCAGGGGGTTCTGAGAGAGCGGAGGGCCGTGAGCCAGGTACCTGGCAAGCACCCCTCCCCGACCCTTCACCCCTAAAACCCGGAGCACCCGCTGGCTTCAGGGCGTACTAAGGGCACTCCGCCCCACCTGGCCTCGGGGCCCTACCTCGCCCGTGAGCAGGTGGATGATCTCAAAGGCGTGCTTGACGATGCGCACAGTCATGAGCTTCTTGCCATTGTTGCGGCCGTGCATCATCATGGAGTTGGTGAGGCGCTCCACGATGGGGCACTGCGCCTTGCGGAAGCGCTTGGCCGCGTAGCGCCCCGCACTGTGGGGCAGGTATTTGGCATACTTCTCCTTCACGGCGATGTAATCCTGGGGCAGCAGGAAGAGGGGGTGAAGGGACCATGGTCAGGAGCGGGATGGATCTTGGCAGGGGACCAGGGAGACTGAACACCCACTCGGGGTAGCTCCCACCCACCTGCCTGCCACAGAAAAGTAAACTGAAGCAAGTGACTTCACCAGGACACTAAAAAGAGTACTTCCTTTCTAATGGGAGGAAGGGTATGGAAAACTAAGTAGATAACCACCCACCATACCAGTAGTTTTTTTTTTTTTTTTTTTTTTTTTTTGCAGTACGCAGGCCTCTCCCGTTGCAGAGCACAGGCTCAGCGGCCATGGCTCACAGGCCCAGCCACTCCGCGGCATGTGGGATCTTCCCGGACCAGGGCACGAACCCGTGTCCCCTGCATCGGCAGGTGGACTCTCAACCACTGCGCCACCAGGGAAGCCCCCCCAGTCTTGTTTTAAGTGTTCTTCACTCTGCACTGACGTTTTATATCAAATAAGTCTCTGTTCTGGAGGGGCTGTCCCGTGCACTGTAGTATGCCAGTGGCACTCATTACTGACACCCAAAAATGTACCCCTAAAGGGGTAGGGGTTGGGGGAACTAACCCAGAGAACCAGTGTTTCAAAACAGTCATTCAACAATCCTGCCTATATATACATAACATATCCCAAGACGGTGTCTAGAAACACTAAACCATTCAGGGGGGTTGAGTCAGAGGAACTGTGTATGTGAGGACTTCTGGTATTTCCAGTATGAAACCTACACAAAGTCATTCTACCACACACACGACAACATGTACAAACAATGAGTTTCTACAAGTATTAACAGGACAAGAACACAGAGGATTCTGATGTAGGCACGACAGTCTGGTGTCTAGCCTGGAGAGGACCACTTGCACAAACAGGCAAGTAGACAGACGGGTGTCCATGCGGGGACGCACACTGTGCCAAAAAAACCCTGCAAATACCAAATGCCCCAGCAAGCGTTTGGTTAAGCTGTTGGGCCCCATGGTAGAGCCCAGCACAGGTTTCAAGAGAGTGAGAACTCTGATACCATGTTGACTTCTGCTTTCCCAGCCCACAGGAGAGGACCAGGGAAAAGTGAAAAATAGTTTTTACATTATTAAAGGGCTGTACAAAAAAAAGCAAGAAAAAGAAAACAAGGAAGCAAGCATGCGACAGACCATATGTGACCTACAAAGACTTTATTAGCTCAGTACCTAAGTACCATTATATATTTAGAGGCAACATAAAGTTTTAATTTCTTTTAAAAGAAAAGGAAAAATATGATCAAACCTGAATTTTATTCGTCATTATACCAATGCAGTCACAAAACATAAACTTCTTTTTATGAAGGCCCCACAAAAGTCCTAATGAGGGTTTCCCTGGTGGCGCAGTGGGACACGGGTTTGTGCCCCGGTCCGGGAAGATCCCACATGCCGCAGAGCGGCTGCGCCCGTGAGCCATGGCTGCTGAGCCTGTGCTCCTGAAGCCTGTGCTCCGCAACGGGAGAGGCCACAACAGTGAGAGGCAAGTCCTAATGAGGCCAAGTGTAAAACAGCATGGGGGCAACATACAGTGGGAGAACTCCTACTTCCCAATTTCAAAACCTATTACAAAGCTATAGTAATCAAGACAGTGTAGTATCGGCAAAAGGATAGGCAGAGACCAATAAAATAGAGTTCAAGTTCAGAAACAAACCCTTACATCCCTGCTCAACTGATTTTCAACAAGGGTGCCAAGACCATTCAATAGGATAAATACTCTCTTCAACAAATGGTGCTGTGCATGTGGGATCTTAGTTCCCCAACCAGGGATAGAACCTATGCCCCCTGCATTGAGAGCACAGTCTTAACCACTATACCACCAGGGAAGTCCCTTTACCTTTCTGTTCTTAATTTCACTGATTTCTGTTCTGATCTTTATAATATCCCATCTTCTACTTTGCTTTGGTTGTATTTTGCTTTTTATTTTTTGAGGGGTGCTGAGATTATTGATTTGAAACTTTTTTTCCTTTTCTAACGAATCATTAGGTATTATAAAGTTCCTTCAGTACTGTTCCAGCTTTATCCCACAAGTTTTCATTACAATTTATTCAGTTCTAAAAATCCCTTGATTCCCTTAGAGACTTCCTCTGTCTCCCGTGTATTATTTAGAAGTATATTGTTTCATTTCCTGCTGTTTGGAGCATTCTCTGGTATATTTTTGTTACTGATTTCTTATTTGTTTCACGTTTGGTTTGACTGTTTAAATTTGAAGTTTGTTTTATGACCCAGGGTGTGGTATATCTTGCTGAATGTTCTGTAAGGCTTCTTGAAATGAATGTGTATTCTGCTGTCATTGGGTGAAGTTTCTATAAATGTCTTCACAATCCTCTTAGTTGGGGTTATTACTCAGATTTTTTACATCCTTGCTGACTTTCTGCCTAGTATTTCTGTCAGCTGCAGGGAGAGAGGGATGATGAAGTCCTGAAGTATAACTGAGAAATTTGCTATTCCTCTTACAAGTTCTGTAAGTTTCTGCTTCATGTATTTCAAAGTTCTGTTGTTTGGTGCATACACATATAGGATTGCTATGTCACCTTAGTGTACTGACCCTTTAATCATAACAAAAGGGTTCATTTTCTTGCAAAAACAAACAAAAAAAACCAAATGGTGCTGAGACACATACATATAATGTATAAACAAAACTGAAGTTACATTTTATTGCCTAAATTCAAGTAAGATACAGAAAACTCCAAGAGACGAAAACAAAAGGTACTGGGACAACTGGATTTCCCCACGAAAAATGATAACGTTGGGCCCTCACACTTTACGGGACTTGAGCATCTGCAGATTCTGGTAAACTTGGGGGCTCCTGGAAGGAACACCCCTCAGATACTGAGGGACAATGGTAAGGCATTTAGAGTTTTAGGCATTTGGATCTTTATAATTTAATTGACTCTTCTCTCCAAGGCACAACTTCTGAACTTGAAGAATATTGTCCATTTTTATTTAATTCTAAAACATATAATTTAAGTAAAATTTTATAGCCTGAATGAAATATTGTCCTCGTCATCTTCAATACTTGAGTAAAATACAAACACTCAAAACTTATAGATGACCTTTAAAAAATAAAATATATGAAACTAAAAAGATAAATAAAAGGTACCATGGTGAACTTTGTATGTATTTCACTACAAAACAATTAACTAAACAACTTGTGGGATGTGATACTCCCTCTGAGGAAGGAACCATCTCTTGACAAAAATTGTAGCAACTTCTAACAGGATACAAGGAAAACCGGACACGATGGGTGTGGTGGTCCAGGGATCCCTCCTTTATCTGTCCCATCTTCAACTCTACTTAATGGGACAGCTACAAGTTTCAAGTGACCCCACTCCCAGCTGGGGAGCACAATCATTACACGCCCCTCACCTGCAGGGAAATGTCATTGATCTGCACATCATCGGTGCTCCACTTCCCAAAGAGCTTGATGTCGGGGGTCTCTGCTACTGCAGGTGCAGCTGTCTCCCACTCCGTCATCCTAGGGATGGAAACTGTCAAAGCCCAGGCATACTCACCACGGACTCTGAGGCTAGCGCACAACCTAAGAATTGGTAAGTTACCAGAAACCGAGAAAGGCTGTGAACATCTGAGTCCACCTTGTGGAACCTTAAAAAAAAACCACTCATCTGTCAGCAAGAAACACCTGTCTCTCACCCAGGAACCCTGAGGCCAACAGCTGGCAGGCACCCCCTCAACGGTTGCAAGGCGGCCCAGAGACGGGCAGGAGATGCCAAATGCCCTGACGCTGCATCCGCTCGAAGTCAAACCCCAACCTTGTTCTCCAAAAGCTCTGCGATCCTAGGAGAGTCTACAAGCCGCTGTGGACTCAGCTTCCCCATCAGTAAAACAGAAGGATCAATGGTATGAATTCTGCGCTTTACCAGTGCAAAGGTCGAGTTTGGTGTCCGACCCCGACGCGGGGATTAGGAGCTGCTATTTAGGAGAAAACGTGTCCAAACCAAAGTGTGCATCGTGCATACAAGGATAACGGGAACTTCTTATAATAAATAAAGTACAACTGCAGAGACCAGGCCAACATTCCCCAGTCCGCCGGGGGCAAGGCTACAGCGGCGGCGGGGCATCAGCAACGGGGCGACAGTAATCTTCCCCTCGCCTCCATCCTTGTCCCCTGCCCGAGGGAAGCCCCCGGTCTTGGGGCCCACCCACGGCTCCCGGAAGACCCTGAATCGGCCTTCAGACCTCCGACTCCGCGGCAGCCTTACCTCAAGTCGCAGCCGAGGCGTCTCGGTCGCTCAGCGTGGACCACACGCCGCCCTGGCACAGACAAAAAAAGGCCGCACGTTGCGGGCCGACGCTTTTAAGGGAGGCGAGAACTTCCGGGTCACGGAAGGCGGCGCGTGCGCAGAAGAATAAGGCGTATTTACGGACCAATCCGAAGTGAGCATGTAAAGGCGCCCTCTGTGCAAAACGGAAACCGTAAACCTCCGGCGCATGCGTACTTGCAGAAGCCTGCCCAAAGGTTGTGCCTGGCGGATGTCCAATTTCCAGCACTTGCCAGTTCGTTGGGCGGGACCCCTGCACAGTCGCAGAGGTCTCTGTGAGGTCAGCGACGCCATGTCTAGTGAGGGCAGAAGCCTTGCCCGCCCTCGTCGCGGCCCGTCCAAGCAGGCGCTACAGGACCCGGCCGCTCAGTGAGCCCAGGGCGTCGCGACTGCTGTCCGCGGTGGTCCGAGCTCCGCGTGCGTGGGCGGGCACCACTCGCGGGTCCCCCTCCCCCACACTCGCGCGCTCTCCGCTGCTTGGGGCCTGAGCCTCCGAAAGGGGACCCTTCGCTTCACCCCATGCCGGGGTCCCCCCCGACCGACCATTGTCTCTCTTTGGCCTCCGCCTCTCCTGCCCCATTACCGCGTGCGGGAGGGGGTCGGGGAGGGGCCCTGGAGGAGGAGCCTGGGGAACAGCCCCCGCCCTTTTTGATCCAGCTGGGGCCTGTGCTGCAGAGGTCACTGATCGAGTGCAGGGTAGGCACGGTGGTGCGTGCCCTGCGCACTCTGCAGCCGCACCCACTGACCCCAGCGGTCTGCGTGGAGAGCACGTGCCAAGCCTTCGCATCCCCCGCCTAGACTCTGGAGCCGAACTGGGTTGTGGACGCCTCCTCGGTGGGCTTCGTAGAGGCAGCGACCACTGTAGCTGCACACGCATGCTGGCTGCAGACGGCAGGGAGCGGCATCTGGCAGAACGTGCGTCTCCAAGGCGCCTGAGGCTCCTCACCTCCAGGTGCCCACCTCAGCCTCCAAGGGTGGGAGTTCCCCTTCTCAGACCCGAAGGGGCCCAGCCACGTGACCCGGGCGGTCCTTCATTTGTCCGCTCCAACCCCGCTTGCCCACCTTCGGGGCATGCGCATTACAGGTGCTCAGCAGCCGCAATGTTTGTTGACTGATTGTAAACGATACTGACTGACTATAAAGGCTCGCCCCTATCCCTATCCCAATTCCAGGAGCGTTTCAGACCAGAAACCCTGGGCCCCTCTGGACTGTCGTCGTCAGTCACAGCTCATGCCACTGCTCAGGGGGACACAGGCCTTGAAGCTGCTGGGCAGCGGGTTAGACCTCAGGCTCTGGTGGATTGAAGTCTGGGAGCCGCACCCAGAGAGGCCAAGGCCCCCAGCCACTGCAGCCTGTGGCCTTATCCCTGGCCTCTGCCCTGGTATGTACAGAGCAGCAGCCTCGGGCCTTTTACTGGGGTCTGTGGGGATGGGGAGGAGCTAAGTAGGTTCCTTCCTGGTCCTGGAGGGACCCTCTCTGATCATTGGGGGCCCTCCCTGGTCCTGGGGGACACACTTGGGGAGGTGGTGACTGGGGGAAAACAGGGAGGCTGGGAGTAGGCACCAGGCACCCTCACACTCAGGAGGATCCAGAGGGCCCCCCCAACCCTGCCTCTTTCTCCTCAAAAGTGGACAGGGGCCCACCCCCTCTGAACCTCAGTTTCCCCTGTCAGTGAGGAAATGAGAACTAAATCAGACAAGGTGAGTTTGGAGCCTGTGGCCTGTCAGTGGTTACTCGATAATGGACATCTTTATAGACCTGACAGGAGTGACCCACCATGCATGGGGGGGCAGGAGAGAGGTCCTGCAGTAAAGCCCTACGTAGTGTGGGGTAGGGGGTCACCTTGCATACCTGACGATCACACACTACTTGCCAGGCCTAAGACAGTCCAGCCTCCTCAGGTGCCCAGGACACAGGCACAAAATCCGGAGTCTGATCCCATAAGTCTAGGGATGTTGGTGCTGTGTTCTTCAGGTTGGAGGGGGAAAGTCTCTGCAGAAGCCCCTTTGCATTCCTGGTGCATCATGTTCACTCTGGGCTGACCAGCTCTGGCCATCTCCTCTGCCCTGATTTTCTAACTGCTCTATGAGGGTAGAGGCTGTTTGGTTTCTTCCCCACTGTGTCCCCAGCTGGAAGTACTGAGTCTGGCACACAGTATCTGCTCACAAGTAACTGCTGAAAAAACGATGGATGGAAGGATGGATGGGGCAGGTCTCCCTAGTCTTGCTGCTCCCTCTCTGAGCTTCAGGCAGACACCAAGCGGTTAGGCCTCTCTACTCCACCAGACACCAACAGACCCAGAGTCCTGCTGTCTCCTGTTCAGAACACCTCCTTACCTGAGTCTGCCCCTCTTCCTGGCCACAGCCTGGGGAAACCCCTTCCTAATGCCAGTTAAGCATTAGGAGTCTGGGAATCAGACGTTTGCTCTTCAGAACAACTTGATTAGGCAGTCAGGGAGGCCCAGAGAGGTGCAGTAACTTGCCCAGGGTCACACAGCAAAAGGGGGCAGAGCTGGGATTCTAAGGTGGTTGGCCCCAGAGCCTGACCTCTCCCTCCTCCGCTGGCCTCTCCACCATCTCTGCATCATGTCTCCCCCAGTGCCGCCGATCTCTGAACATACAAAGTGCCCAATAAACAAATGAGTTCAGTCTACTCTGAGCCTTTCCACTGGATCTAGCATGATCCAGAGAGGGGATCTCCCTGCGCCTTAGGCTTCTCCCTTTTTAAAGAAAAGGCTGCTGAGCCAGTAACCATGTAATTACTGAGGAAAGATGGTCTCTTTGGTTCCAAACCTGCTCAAACAAAGGAACAAGTGAATGCGAACAAACAAGCATATTTATTGTTCCTCTAACTCCTGCAGGACTGTGTCTCCCCCTCCCACAGCTGCTTGGCAGATAACAAGTTGATCTTTCCCACTGTCCTGGGCCTCTCACTGCCTTGGCCACTGACCATGAGTCTAAACCTGGGCTCACAGGAGTGGTTGGCTTGGCCTGGGTGCATGCTACAGGAGCGGAAGGTCTAGACCTCAAGGCAAGGGAGGTGCCTGGGCCAGATCACCTGCTAGGTGGGCCAGCCTAAGCCCCTTCCCCATTCTCAATTTGCTTAGCTGTAAGTTAGGACCACGTGTTCACGGTGGCTCTTTGGAATTGGGGGCAGGAGTGAGGTAACAGGGCAGAATGTGCAGGACCGGGCTGGCAACGCTGGATCAAATCTGGACCTGTCTTCTTACTTGCAGCACTTGGGGTAAAGAATAGAGGGGAGGAGGAACTGGGCTGGATTTGGAAACCTTAGGACAGGGTATTAATAGGGGTCTCAGAGGCTTGGGTTAAGGATAAATCCAGAAACACATTTTGAACATCCAAATATCCAGAATTAGTGGGTACAGGATCTCAAATCTTGGAGACCAGATATATGAATTCAGAAGTCTCACAGATAGATTATGGTGGCTGCGATTTGGAGGTGCGAGGCACAAACTGGGAGAGAAACGGGGACCTGGACTTGAAGGGGAATCCAAGGCCTTACCTGCAGGAGAAACCGAGACCTGGGTTTGGGGGGGGGACTCAGAGGCAGGAATTGGGGGAGAACCAGGCATCCGGATTGGGCAGAAGTAGAGGCGGGAATTTAAGAAGTTACTGGTCACGGAGCGGGAGGACCCGGCCATGGGGATCTTGCAGGGGTCTAAGGACACGGCCTAAACCTTTGGGGGGACGCTCCGGCCTACCTCAGTCCTGCACTTGGAACCGACGGACAGCTTGGACCTAGGCCGGAAGCCCCGCCCTTCCCTGGGAACGACCAATCACCAGACTCCAAGTGATTGCCTGGATGGGTGACGTAATGCGTCTCCAAGGCGATGGCGAATCGCAGGAAGGCTCCATTTCACCCGGAAGCTGGAGTTCCCACTGCCTCCGGCGGAGGCGGGGGAAATGAGGAGGTCGCCATGGTAACCCTAAGGCCCAGTAAAGCCTGGACAAGATGGCCGGTTCCCCTCCCGCCAAGTTCTCCGCCGCTGAACTACCCTGCAGAGTCTGGGGCGGACCCCGGGCAGAACCTCATTTTCTCAAGCCTCTCCGTCCCGGCCTCCTCTGGTCACTTTTGGGAAAAGGGACTCTGACGCCGCGCCGGCCCGGAGAACCACGGAGATGGCAGTCTTCCGGGCGCCAAGAGCACACCGCTCTGGGCACCCCGAAGAACGAACGCCAGGACTCCTGCGCTTCCGGTCCGGGCGGGGCCGCGGCGGGGTCGGCTAGTTGGTTCCGGAGCTGAGGCGGTGCTGGGTCTAGCTCGGGCTTGTGCGGGAGTCCGCGGCCTATAGAGGGGCGACCGGCCCGAGCCTCCTGCTCCGTCGGAGCCTCAGGTTTGAGTAGAGGGCCGGCTAGAGCTCCCAAGGAGCCAGCCATTTTCCGTGACGGTGGGAGCGCCTGGATACCGCCCCCAGGGCCCTCCCTTCCGCCCTTCGGGGTTGGAGGCGGGGTGACGATGCTCCCGCGGCTCGCGGGGCTGAGGTGAAGCGTTGGTGCAGGTCGAGCCCTGGACTGTGTCGTGGACGGTGGCTGCGAGTCCGGCTGCATGGGTTCTGCCCGGGATGCGCGGCTTGCCTATCTGGGCCTCAGTTTCCCCATCTGTAAAGTGGGGATGACACGTGCAACCACCTCATGGAGAGGTGTGTGAGCTCCAGTCTTTCCAGGTGGCCCCAGAGCTGCATTTAAAGCCCTGCACTGGGCGCTAAAGTTTGCAGATTCCTGGGGATCTGAAGGCTAAGAATTTGGCCCACGCCTGGCTTCCTCTGTCTGAGCCCCTATTTCTCCATCTGTAAAATAGGTGGGGTACTGCCACCGCCTTTCTAGACTTGACACGAGGACTAAAGAATCAGTGTAACACTCTTAGCACAGGGCCAGCTGGGGCCTAGTGGGCACTCAGAATTGTGGCCGCTTTTAGCTTAGTAATAAAATGGATGATCCAGGGACTTCCCTGGCGGTCTAGTGGTTGGGACTGCGTGCGTTCACTGCTGAGGGCCTGGGTTCGATCCCTGGTCAGGGAACTAAGATCCCACAAGCCTCGCTGCACGGCCAAAAAATAAATAGAAATGGATTATCCATTCAGCAGACATTTATGAAACTCTGCTGTGCTATAGGCTCCTGATGCTCCAGCTTTTGGGGCTACATCCCCTGAGGATCTGGTTAGAATGGAGTTTTGCCAGAATCTCGATCTCCACACACAGCCTAATAAAGCACAGGTTTTCCCCGCTGGCCGAAAGTAGAGCGTTTCTATGAAACCTTTCCTAAGTCAAAATGGTGTACAGCGAAGAATAAATCACCTTAGGACACATCTTGCTAATAGATGTGCAAAATAAATAGAAATAAAGCACAGATGCTCACAGACACAGTTCGAAGCTATGGCAGCTTGATGCTGAGGTGGTGAGGGTAGTTCTGGGGAAGGAGATCCTTCGGCGATGCCTCGCCCCCTGGTTGGGGTGTGTGCTTCCTCTATCACTCAGCTCACTGCAAAACAAATGCTGAACACTGTTTTCGCTTTTAAACTTTTTTCTTAAAAGTGAAAATTTCTTTCACTTAGATAAAATAGGTACTAATGTAGGTCTTTCATAACAGCAAAGTGGCATAAAGCAAACTTTTGAAAAGCGGGGGTTGCATATATTGGGGTGGTTTGTTACTCAACAGTAGATAACTCAGCCCAGGTGTCAGGACAAGTGGGCCGCTGAAATGTTGTAATAGCAAAAACGTGATGCTTTCCGATTACATAATACCTACTGGACAAAATACAGGAAAGGTTTGATCACAGAGGTATAAAGAGATGGCCCACAGTCCCAGACCCACCCAGAGGCAGCCACCGTGAGTTGAATGCCAGAAATACTTGCCCTGTGAGCTCGCTTTTGCATCCTTTGTTTCCACTTGGCAACTTCAGTGTGGAGTCTTAGGTCCCTCAGGTGTCTGCAAGGAGGCTGAATGGTGAGGGAAAGACCAGAGGCTCCACCACCAGGTTATTAGTATAAAGACATGCGGCAGACAGATAGCAGACCCTGCCAAGTGAGTGGCCCCCTGACTCAGGTTGGGTGGCGCCAGGGGCAAGGCCATCTCCCGGGTTTGGGGCTCTGACGTGGGTTGAGATATGTGAGGTTCCTTGTGTCTGGGAGTCAGGCATAGCCATGGGGCCTCAGACACTCCTCAACCCTGCAGAAAGTTAGAGGTTTGGGCTAGGCCCCAAAGAGGAAAACATCCATTCTCACATGGCAACCAGAGGGAGCCTCTGAAAACCCAAGTTGGATTTCATCTCTCCCCAGCTCAAAATCTTCCCTGTGTCACTCCTGGGAAAAAACAATCTGCACAGTGGCCTGCTAGGCCCAGAGGATATGGCCCCTGTCACCCCCCACTCTCTTCTCCCCCTCAGCTCCATTCCAGCCACACAGGCCTCCTCAGGGCCTTTGCACTTGCTGTTCCCTCACTGAACGTGCTCTTCCCCAGGGAGCCTCATGGCTCACTCTGCCCCTGCCCCCAGGTCTTGTTTCTTTTTTTCTTTTAAAAATTTTTTTTAAAAAATTACTTTCACATGTCTTTTACTTATTTATTTTTATTTTTTGGCCACACCACGTGGCATGTGGGATCTTAGTTCCCCAGCCAGGGATTGAATCCCTGCCCCCTGCAGTGGAAGCATGGAGTCTTAACCGCTGGACCACCAGGGAAGTCCCCCCAGGTATTGTTTTGAATCCCACCTTCTCCATGAGGCCTTCACTGACTACTTACTAATTTCTTTTGAGATATTAGTCATGTACCATAAAACGATTTCAAAGTGTACAATTGAGTCTTTTTAGTATCTTCACAAAGTCATGCAACCCTCACCACTTTTGTAATTCCAGAACATTTTCATAACCCCAAAAAGAAACCCCATACCCATTAGCAGTCACTCCTATTCCCCCCACCCTCCAGCCCCTGGGCAGCCACTAGCTTACTTTCCGTATGGATCTGCCTATTCTAGACATCGTATAAAAGTGGAGTCATGGAATACGTGGCCTTTCATGTCTGGCTTTTTTCACTGAGCTCCAAGCCCAGTTCCACTTTGTCCAGGCGACCCTTTCCTCCTGCGTGTGCCTCCTGTGCTTCATGGCTTTCTTTACACCAGCGTTTCTTCGCTTCAGCACTACTGACGCGTTGTCATGGGGTTGGGGGTGGGGCTGTGCCGATCATTACAGGGTCCCTGGCCTCCGGCCAGTGGATGTCACAGCACCCTCACCCCCAGCTGTGACAACCAAAATTGTCTTCAGATATTGCCAAGGGTCCTCCTGGGGGGCAAAACTTTTGCCTCCTGAGGGCCCCTCAGGAGCCACAGCCACTGAGCCCAGCTCCATCATCCCTGAGCTGGTGTCCATTGTAGGTTAGATTTGTCCCCACCTGCTGATGATCACGCTGGTGGGCATTGGGGCCCACAGCTGCCTGTTTCCCAGGGTGCCCATGTCACCCCCACCCATGTTCTCAGGAAGCTGCACAGTCAGTATCTCAGGTGGACAGGCGGGATCGCGTCCAGTCCACTTCCCACCGGGGAAGAATATCCTTGGACTCAAAGCCACAAGTGTTTGGGAAAGACATGTTTCTCTTTCACATCCTCCCATTTTTTCCCGTGGTGATGGGTGGTGTCAGGGTCCCGTGGACAGTTGTGCATGGGGCGCGATGTGCCAGTGTTCATTGTCACCCAGGTGTCCTCGCACTTGCTTGGAGAAGGGGCTCCGAGTACCCACCCTTTGGTCTCGAGATCCAGCTGGCTAACTTGTCAGGTGGAGAAACCAAGGTACAAAGTGGCAGTTGCCACAGTGCGGGGGAGGTGTTGGATTTCCAAGGAATTAGCCCCGATCAATGCCACCGGTGGGGGAAGGGGAGCCAGCAAGGGGAGGGGGTGGTGTCGGCTTCACCTGACCTGGGTCAAAGGCCAGGCCCGCACAGGCCCAGAGGAGATGGAAGCGTTGTGCAATTAGCACGTGTGACGAGTGAGGGCTGTGTGAGAAACCTCGCGTCCTGCAGGGTCCTGTCCTTCTTGTCAGCCTTTTTTTTTTTTTTAATTTAATTTTATTTTTTATAACTTAGTTATATAGATAAACTAACTTATTAGTTATCCATTTTATACATATTAGTGTATGTATGTCAATCCCAATCTCCCAATTCATCCCCCCCCACACCCCCTGCCACTTTCCCCCCTTGGTGTCCATACGTTTGCTCTCTACATCTGTGTCTCTGTTTCTGCCCTGCAAACCAGTTCATCTGTACCATTTTTCTAGGTTCCACATATATGCGTTAATATATGATATTTTTTCTCTTTCTGACTTACTTCACTCTGTATGACGGTCTCTAGATCCATCCACGTCTCTACAAATGACCCAATTTTGTTCCTTTTTATGGATGAGTAATATTCCATTGTATATATATACCACATCTTCTTTATCCATTCATCTGTTGATGGACACTTAGGTTCTTTCCATGATCTGGCTATTGTAAATAGTGCTGCAATGAACATTGGGGTGCATGTGTCTTTTTGAATTAGAGTTTTGTCTGGATATATGCCCAGAAGTGG
Source organism: Kogia breviceps (assembly GCF_026419965.1). Lineage (NCBI taxonomy): Eukaryota > Metazoa > Chordata > Mammalia > Artiodactyla > Physeteridae > Kogia > Kogia breviceps. Next base: position 285,073 of record NC_081327.1, read on the forward strand.
GATTGCAGGATCATATGGTAACTCTGTTTTTAGTTTTTTAAGGAAAAACTGAAGAAAATTAATAAAGAGTAAATGGAAAAATAATAAGAACATTTTTAAAATAAAAATAAAATTGTGGGGCTTCCCTTGTGGCGCAGTGGTTGGAGGTCCGCCTGCCGATGTAGGGGACGCGGGTTCGTGCCCCAGTCTGGGAAGATCCCACATGCCGCGGAGCGGCTGGGCCCGTGGGCCATGGCCGCTGAGCCTGCGCGTCCGTAGCCTGTGCTCCGCAACGGGAGAGGCCACAGCAGTGAGAGGCCCGCGTACCACAAAAAAAAAAAAAAAATTGTGAATTCTCGGCTGGTCCAGTGGTTAGAACTCCACTGCTGGGGGTAAGGGTTCGATCCCTGGTCAGGATACTAAGATCCTACATGCCAGGCAGTGTGGCAAAAGAAAAAAAAAAGAGAGAGTGAGAAAAGAAATACATTAAAATAAAATAAATACTAAACCAAGTAATGTAATAAATAATAACAAATACATTTAAATAATAGAATGGAATGGAATCATAGTTAGCAAACAAAATTACCAATAAGTAATAAAATGATTAAAGTGAAAATAATTAATGATTAGAGAAAGGATAAAACACTAAGTATTAAAAATAGATAATGTAATAAATGACAACAGATTAATAAAAGTAATAAAATAATGTTAGAAATAGTATAATAAGAAATACATGAATATTTAAATTGATGGTTTGTTTATAAGTAAAATAATTGATGATAATAAAATAATCATAAATAAAATACAAATAAGTAAGAAAATTATGAGACACCTACTGTTGTGGTTCACGGCATTCTGCGCATGCGCTTGGGCAGTAGGCGGCGTTACTATCAGCTCCGCGTTAGGCATGAAGGAAATGAGGCAGGTGGCGGCCTGTCCTCCCGGCACATTCCCCCCTGCAAGGCCTCTCATCTCCTCCCCCCAACAGCCGAGCAGTACTGGGATCCCCACTCACCCGGGGGCAGGTGAAGGCAGCGGGCAGGGCCCAGGGCAACCCCAAGCCCCACGGGGGCCCGCCTGACGTGCAATGTTGGAGGTGTGCCGGCCAAGGAGGGATTCGCCTGTGTCTGGATTTTCTACACTTGGCATCCTGTGGGCCTCCTGCAGGCGCATCCTGGCTCTCGCCTGGAGCTGTGGTTCCTTCTCCCTCGCTGGTTAATTCCGGAATGTGTGACCATCATGGATTTGGAGACACATTTGCACCCAGGCCATTCAGTTCAGACCTGTGCTTCCACCCTGGTCCTGCCCCTGCGCTCAGGTTGTGGACAGTTTTCTGAGCTGCCTTTGGTCATTCTCGTGACTGTCACTCACTGCAGAGAGGCCGGGCCTCGCCTGTCCCCAGTGGGCCTCCCCCTTTCCCTAAGACACAGCCCAGTGGGAGAGAGTGGGGGGGGTGAGGACTTGTGTTCTCACTGTGGACCTCTGAGGGGTCCGGTCGTCCCACGCCTGGAGGTCTGGTCCTCACCCCGGGTGTCCAGGCCCCGGCTCTCCAGCTTGTCGAGGGCTTGTGAAAACCTCCCAGCTCTCATCTCCCACCTGACCCGCCGTCCTCCTCACGCATGCATCCCACAAGCACGCACTGAGCATCTGCCGTGTGCCAGACACAGAGAAGACAGTGTGAAAATGTCCACCCAGGCCCTGCCCGTGTGGAGCCCAGGCTGGTCAGGGAGACAGAGGCGCTGGGGAGAACACACATCCCGAGGACATGGTGGAGACTGGGGCAGAGGGGCCGTGTGGCTCTGGAGGGTCAGGGAAGGCTTCTTGGGGAGGCTGAGCCCTGCGGGTCACTGGGGGAGGAGCACCAGGCAGAGGAACAGAGTAAAGGCTGTGAGGCAGGTTGAGCAGTGAGGAAACCAGGACGGGGGGAGTGGGGGAGCGGGGCAGGTGCACAGCACCTTCAACACACGGCAGTAGGTGCCTCGTAATTTTATTACTTATTTTTATTTTATTTATCATTTATTATTTTATTCTCATGGATTATTATTTATAAACATCATCAGTATAAATATTCATTTACACTTTCATGTTTTTATTTTTATTTTTGGCCGCGCCACTCGGCTTGCGGGATCTTAGTTCCCCAACCAGGGATCAAAACCGGACCCCTGCAGTGGGAGTGCGGAGTCCTAACCACTGGACACCCAGGAAATTCCCACTATAATGTATCTTTTATTTATTATACTATCTATTTGTAACATTTATTATGTTACTTTTATTATTAATTTGTCGTCATTTATTGCATTATCTATTTTTAATATTTAGTGTTTTATCCTCTCTCATCATTAAATAATTTATTATTTTCACTTTAATCATTTTATTACTTATTGGTAATTTTATTTGCTAACTATGATTCCATACTATTATTTAAATGTATTTATTATTATTTATTACATTACTTGGTTTAGTATTTATTTTATTTTAAAAATTGTACTAATTTTTCCATTTACATCATTTTATTATTTATTAATTTTCTTCGTTATTGTTTACTGTTATATCATTTATTTTGTCATTTTTACTCTTTATTATTAATTTAGTTTATTCATTCTGCATAGTTATTGATTGTTGCTGTAGCTGAGACTCCTGAGGCCACAGCTGCCCTTTGTCCCGACCCCCTGGAGCCCCGCTTTCCCGGAAATACGAATGAGCTGCGAGGTCAGTGCCCCGCGCCCTCCCCGCCCCCCCGCCCCCGCCCCCCTCTCCCAGCCGCCCTGGCTGGGCCTTATCACCCTGCAGACACTCCTGGGGCTGCAGTGAGGCTGACCATGTCCGCACGGGTGGCCCTCCTGCTGCTCTGGGGTGAGGCGTCCGGCCTGGGGTCCCCGGGGCCGGATGAGGGGCGGGAATGGACAGCCGTGGGGCCTCACTGGTGGTGGCTCTCCGCAGGTCTCGCCCTGAACCCAGTGACCGAGGAGGCCATATGTGAGTGGGCCGGGCCTGGGCACGGTGGGCGCCGCGGGGTGAGCCCCTGCGTGGGCACCCAGATCTGACACCCATCCCCACGCAGTCTTCGACACAAGGCCAACCCTGTGGGCAGAGGCCGAATCGCTGCTGGAACCCTGGGCCAACGTGACGCTGACATGCCGGAGCCCCCTGTGGACCCTGGAGTTCCAGCTCTTCAAGGATGGGGTGGCCCAGGAGCTGGTGCACCTGGGTTCACCTGCCACCGAGTACAGATTCCCGCTGGGAGCAGTGACTGGTGACACCCGGGGCCTCTACCGCTGCCACTACAGCATGGACAGCCGGAGGTCCAGCCTGAGCAACCTCGTGGAGGTGACCGGAGCAGGTGAGTGGAGGGCTCCCGGGCCTCGAGGCAGGAAGAGAGGCTGCTGGAGAGGCCTCCCTTCCCCCACGCCTCACTCTCCCTGTTCTCTTCCGGCCCCCTCCCCGGGTGGCTGGTGGCCTTGGGTAAGTCAGGTGACATCTCTGAGCCTCAGTTTCCCCATTGGTGAGATGAGGGTGATGTTTGTACCCACCCTAGAAGGCTGTGCGGAATAAATGACTGAATCCTCAGGGAGCGGTTAGGGCAGGCCTGGCCACAGTTGGGCCCTGGACGCGGCTTCCTCTTGTAGCCCCCCGTCCCCGTCTCTGCCTGTCCTGCCACCTCTCCACCCCTCCCCCCGTGCCAATGCCTTCCATCTCCTGGCTCCCTCACATTTCCATGAGTGTGGAGGTCCAGGTCCGGCTGGGGCCCTGTATCTTCCAACTCAGGCAGAACCACCCATGACCCCTGCACCCCACCCCCCCACCCCCGCCGCAGAGCCCCTGCCCCCACCCTTGCTCTCAACCAAGCCCGTGCCCTGGATCACACTGGGCCTGAACACGACGCTGCTGTGCATCGGGGGACTTCGCGGTGTGACCTTCCTGCTGAGGCGGGAAGGCGACGACCAGTTTCTGGAGGTGGCTGAGGCCCCAAAGGACAGGCAGGCCACCTTCCCAGTCCGCCGGGCTGGCAACTACACCTGCAGCTACCGGACTCACGCATCAGGAGCCCCCTCGGAGCCCAGTGCCACTGTGACCATAGAGGATCTGGGTGAGTGTGTGGACCATCCCAGAGGGCTTCCTGGAGGAGGAGGCTCCTGGAGACAGAGTAGCTTTTACCCTGACCCCCCGGCCCTGAACACCCCTGCCCAGGACTGGGTCTGGGAAACAGCGGCCACGCAGTTGCCCCGCCTTGATAGTGGCGTGGAAATTTGCCACAAGGAAGGCTGTTCCCGGGGCAGAGGTCTGGAGGCTGGGCTCCAAGGAACGCTCCCACAGCGGGGGTGGCTGGGACTCTGGCCGCCCCAGTGACTGTCCCTGACTTGCAGCCACGCCGCCGCCACCCACGCTGAGTCTGAATAGCGGGTTCGCCGGGCTCCTGCGCCCCGGCTCGCGCGCGACTCTCACCTGCGTGGCGCCCCTGAGCGGGATGGACTTCCAGCTGCGGCGGGGCGAGGAGGTGCTGCAGGTACCCATGTCCAGTACCAGCCCAGACCGCGTCTTCTTCCAGCTGAACACGCTGGCCCCGGGAGACGGCGGTGTCTACACGTGCCGCTACCGGCTGCGAGAGGAGCTAGCGCCCTGGTCCTCGGACAGCGCGCCCGCCGAGCTGGTGCTGAGCGATGGTGAGCCTGGGGGATGTGGCAGCGGGGAGGGAGGGAGGGGGCGCTCTGCCCTCGGGGCAGCGGGAGGAGAGACCCAGGGAAGGGTCCCGGTAACTGCACGGCTCAATCCCGACTCATCTGCCCGGCCTCAGTTTCCCCACCTGAGGATAGAAAAATGAGCCCAGCCTCGTGGCCCCGCGAAGAATAACTGGGTCCACGCGCAAGTCTGGCCATGCAGGCGCTACACACACGGGGGCCCCCAGCCTCCGGGGTCCGGGTGGGCGCTGAGGCCTCTCTGTTGAGGGTGGCCGGTTTGGGGCTGCAGGACCCGCCAAGGACCAGGGGCGTAAACCCCTGGAGCGGACACCAGCGGGGAAGGCGGGCGCGGATGCTCCTCCAACAAAACACGACCCCACACCCCTCTCTATCTGTGGACACACAAACTAGTTCGGAACAGTGTAGGAGCGTGCGTGAGCGTCCAGGGAGGACGAGGGCCGGGACGTCGGGCGGACGGTGCGGTTTTACGTAGGGCGGTGCAGGCGGGGCTCCCGGGAGGGCGCAGAGGGAGCGGGGCGGAAGGATGCGGCGTTGGGCGTCAGGCTGGCCGCGTCCTCCCCGCAGGGACGCTACCGGCGCCGGAGCTGTCGGCCGAGCCCGCGACTCAGAGTCCCCAGCCGGGGACGCTGGTGCAGCTGCGGTGCCGGGCCCCCCGCGCCGGCGTGCACTTCTCCCTGGTGCGCGAGGGCGCGGGCCAGCGCCGGGTGTACGGTCTCTTGAGCCCCGCGGGGACGGAGGCCCACTTTGAGCTGCGCGACGTCTCGGCGGTCGACTCGGCCAACTACAGCTGCGTCTACACGGACACGGCGCCGCCCTTCGCGGGCTCCGCGCCCAGCGCGCCCGTGGAGCTGCGCGTGGACGGTGAGCGGCGGGCACAGCGGCCCGGAGCCTCCTTCTGCCCGTGCGCAAAACGAGGGTGCCCGCCTGTCCCAGGACGCCGAAGGGAAGCGCTCTGGGCCTCGGCCCTGCCCGCAGAGTAGGCTCCTTAGGGGAGCGCGAGGTCGGCCGCCAGGGCCCTGGGACACCCAGCCTTTTGGCCTGTTTCCCACCGACGTGAGCACCGGGGGGGGGGGGGGGGGGGGGCTACGTGTAGCGCTTTGGTGGAGGTCGTGGAGAGAGTACCCAGAACTTAGGGTTCAGAGTGCTAACGGCTTTGCACCACTGGCTCACGCCTTAGGTTCCCTGTGTGACACGCCTGTCGGCTGTGGTCAGATTACGACCCCACCGCTGCCTGCGCCCAGGTGCCCAGGGCGGAGGGTTGAGCTGTAATTCTCCCCGAGCCCCCGCCGGCCCTGGGGTCTGTGTGTTCCTCTGATTTCCTCATCCGGATCTCCTGGGGTCGGAGGTCAGGCAGAGCCCCCGGCACAGGGTCCACCGCCAGACCGCTGCCTGCGCTGTGCCCTCTGCGGGAATCCGTTCCCCTGGATCCTGTCTTCCTTCTCCTCACCTGCCTTGAAGCCCTGAGTGCCGTTCGCAGGGGACCCCAGGAAGTCTCAGAGCAGGCCCGGGTCTGGCGGAGGTCGGGGCGTGTACCTGGAGACACTACGGTTATAGGGTAGTGACCACGGTGTGAGGCCAGCAACCTGGGCTGGAGAAGGGGGCTGGCAGCGGAGCGGGGCTGGGCCGCTGCTGCCTGGGGCGAGGGGCTTCACCTGACCGACCCGCTGCTCTCCCAGGACCCCTGCCCAGGCCGCGGCTCCGGCCCCTGTGGACCGGGGCCGTGACTCCGGGCCGCGATGCTGTCCTACGCTGCGAGGGCCACGTGCCGGACGTCTCCTTCCTGCTGCTTCGGTCCGGCGAAGAGGAGCCCTTGGCCGTGGCCTGGACCACCCACCCCTCCGCGGACCTCGTGCTGACCTACGTGGGGCCCCAACACGCCGGCAACTACAGCTGCGCCTACCGCTCCAACTGGGCCCACTCCCTGCTGTCCGAGCTCAGCGACCCGGTGGAGCTCCAGGTGGCAGGTGAAGCTTGGTTCCGTGGGCGCGTCGAGGCTCCCGGCCTTTGCCCGGATTGTACCCTCCTACAGGAGTGCCCTTTCCCGCACCTCCTCCCAGCCCTAACACTGGCCTAGTCTGCTGGGGTGCGTGGGGGGGAATTGCAGGCAGGGAACCACACAGGCAAAGGCCCTAAAGCAGAGCGTGGCGTGGCCAGCTGGAGCACCTGGAGGGAGGCCCAGGTGTGTGTGTGTCGGGGGCGGATGTTAGCTGGCAGCTGACCAAGCCACTTCCTTCCTGGGGGGATCTCAGTGAGGTCTGCCCTGACTCACCAGGGAGCCCTCCTTCCCCTAGCATTTCTCTTCTGTCACATTTGTCTAGGAAGCTGATCCAGCTGCAGACCCAGGCTGCTGATGGTATCCTTGGGAAGTCCTTTCTGCACTCTGGCTCTGGTTCCTCTTCCTGCGGCTGGAAGCTGGACTTCCCCTGGGGGGAGAGGGCAGGGACGGCTCTTCCTCAGCCATGCCAGGAATCAATAAATGTGAAGACAGACTTTACAAATGTGTCTTTGGCCAATGGCAGCCCCGGTGCAGGGGGGCTGGAGTCCCAGAGCCGAGGGAAGTGGGCTGGGATCCTGGGTCTTGAAGGTGGATGGGCTCCGGGTTGGATCCTGAGGGTAGGGGTGCCGACGATTGGCTTCTGGGCCCCCACTTTTCAAGACTGGCTTCTTCTGCCTTCTTCCATTAAGCGACTCCCCAGTCCCCTCTGCGCAGTCCCCAGCAGGTGTGGGCGGGCAGCTTGAGGCTCCAGACATACCCTGGCTGAACTGGGTGGCAGTTCAGAGGCTGCACTGTGTAGTTCTGTCTTCCCAGTCTGAGTGGCCACCATGCGGTGGTGCCAGACTGTGTCTCCAACCAGAGGCCAGGTCTCCCACATCACAGCTTGGAGCTGTGGGAGGAGAGGGGGTCCTGTCCTCCTTCCCCACTGCCCCTTGATTCTGAGCCCCCTTTGCCCCAACCCGACACCCTCCTGGACTGTTGCCCGCCCCTGCCTGGAGCTTGGCCCTCGAGGTGCTGGCATACAGCAGTTGTGTATTAGGCTAGCATTATCAACTAATACTTGATAAACTGTTTTTTCAAGGAATTTGCCTATTTCTTCTGAGAGGTCTGATTTACCCTCATGGAGTTGCTCATAACACTCTTGCATTCTTTTAGTGCCTGCAGGGTCTGTAGTGATGTCACCTCTTTCGTGACTGATGTGGTGTCCCTTCTCCCTCTCTCTCTGTCAGTTTAGCTAGGGGCTCATCAACTGCATTAATCTCTTCAAAGAACTTACTACATTTTGGCTTTGCTCATTTTTGTATTGTCTCTTTTCTACTTTGTGAATCTTTTCTTGTATCATTACTACTCCCTTCTACTTACTTCTGAATGAATTTCTTCTTTTTCCTTTTCTTCAGGTGGAAACTTAGGTCATCGACTTTTGGGGTTAAACAGTCACAGCCTAATATTAAGCTTAAAAATAGGTTTGTGTTACTTTAAATCATGGGAAATTACTTCTTTGTGGATGAAAAAAACATGGACTATTGGCAGTTTATCCATTACATCCAGTTGGTTGATATGTTGTTCAGTTTTTGTATCCTTATTGATTTTCTGTCTTCTTGTTCTGCTGATTCTAGAGAGAGGGGTGTTGAAGTCTCCAAGTATAATTGTGAATTTGTCTGTTATTTTCTTTCAGCTCTACCAGTTTTTGTTTCCTGTATTTTAAAACTTTGCTGTTAGATGCATACATACATATTTGGAATTTTTTGTCTTCTTGGTGAATTGGCCCTTTGTTACTATGTAATTTCTCTCTTTATTCCTGGTAATTTTCCTTGTTTTGAATTCTACTTGGTTTGATATTAATATAGTCACTGCAGCATTCTTTGATGGAGTTTTCACATTATATACCTTTCTCCACTCTTTTACCTTAAGCTTACCTATATCATTATATTTAAAGGAGGTTTTTTATTTTCTTTTAAAAAAAATTCCTTTTAGTTGGTATGTTTAGACTATTTACATGTAATAATGGATATGCTTGGGTTTTGGTCCATCTTTTTCTTTTCTGTTTGTTCCTTCTGTTATCTGTCTGTTTCCCCTTTCCTGCCCTCTTTTGGGTTATTTTTTTGCAGGTTCCATTTTAATTCATCTACTGAGTTTTTGATCATCTCTTTGTATAGTCTTTTTTAGGGATTTCTCTAAGGATTACAGTATGCATACTTAACTCTTCATAGTCAACTTAGAATATTTTACCACTTAAAGTGGGATTTTGAAACTTATCACTATATAGGTCTCTTTATCCTCCACTCTTTAAATTTTTAAAAAAATCTTGTACACTAATGGTTTTCTTTGAGATATAATTTATATACAGTAACATGTACCAATCTCAAATATATCACTGATTGAATTTTGATACCCTCCTCTCTTTATGCTGCAGTTGTCATATATACCACGTTAACATACACTGAAAACCCTACCAGAAAATGTCATAAATTTTACTTTCAACCATCATACATATCTTAAAGATCAAATGTAAGCAATCTGAAGTCCCTCTAGCATTTCTTTTAGAACAGGCCTGCTTGCAACAGATTGTCTTAGTTTTGCTTCACTTGAGGATGTCTTTATTTTGCTTTCTTTCTTTTTTTTAAAAAAATTCATTTTATTTATTTATTTTTGGCTGCCTTGGGTCTTAGTTGCTGCGCACAGGCTTCCTCTAGGTGCGGCGAGCGGGGGCTACTCTTCATTGTGGTGCACGGGCTTCTCCTTGTGGTGGCTTCTCTTGTTGTGGAACACAGGCTCTAGGCACGCAGGCTTCTGTAGTTGTGGCACATGGGCTTAGTAGTTCTGGCTCGCGGGCTTAGTTGCTCCATGGCATGTGGGAACCAGGGCTACAACCCATGTCGCCTGAATTGGCAGGTGGATTCTTAACCACTGCGCCACCAGGGAAGCCCCTCCTTTCATTCTTGAAGTGCATTTTCACTGCATATAGAATTCAGACTGACAGTTCTTTTTCTCAGCACTTTAAAAATGTTGTTTCCCTGCCGTCTGCCTTTATGATTTCTGATAAGAAGTCTATGATCTTACAGGACTTCGCTGGTGATCCAGAGGTTAAGATTCTGTGCTCCCAATGCAGGGGGCCTGGGTTCAATCCGTGGTCAGGGAACTAGATCCAGCATGCTACAACTAAAGATCCCGCACGAGGCAACGAAGGTACTGTGAAACTAAGACGTGGCGCAGCTAAATAAATAAAAAAGAAATCTATGATCTTTTGTATTAATCTCTATGTGAGGCACTGTTTTTCTCAGGTGGCTTTCAAAAAGTTTAAATGTTTTTAGTTTTCAGCTTTGATTAGGATGTGTTTGGGCATGGATTTCTTTGAGATTCTGCTGTTTTGGGTTCACTGAGCTTTCCGAACCTGTATGTTTATACCTTTTTGCCAAATTGGGAAAGTTTCCAGCCATTATTTCTTCAAATATTCTTTCCACCATCATCACAAAGAATGTGATTTCATTTCTGACTATACTTATGGTTTCATGAGTCTCTCATTGTGATTCTGTCCTATAACAAGGCTGTTATAACCTGCCTGGTTTCAAACTATTATGTCATCTTAATGCATTGTTCCTTTTATAAAAATACAGTGATCCTTTGATCTTAATAATGTTTTTCTGCGTTAACAGCTATTTTGTCTGAAATTAATACAGCTCCATCAGCTGGCTTCAGCTCCATGCATCCCTTGTATATCCTTTTGTGTTCCTTTACCCTCAACTTTCCCATGTCCTTGTTTTAGGTGTGTGTCTTCTAAAGAACATATGCCTGGGGAATTCCATGGTGGTCCAGTGGTTAGGACGCCACGCTTCCACTGCAGGGGACGTGGGTTCGATCCCTGATTGGGGAACTAAATCCTAAAAGCCCCGTGGTGTGGCCAAAAAAATAAAAATAGAAAACATATGCCTGGATTTGAAAGAAATCCAATCTGTTAGCATTTGTCTTATTTGGTGTGTGGAGTATAGTCATGCTTATTGAAATCACCGATAAATTTGGATGTGCTCTCAAATCCCAGTGCTTCCATCCTTCCATCCTACATTCTCTGACCCCTCTCTGCCTCTATAAAATGGGGATGCTGGGCTTCCCTGGTGACGCAATGGTTAAGAATCCACCTGCCAATGCAGGGGACACGGGTTTGTTCCCTGATCCAGGAAGATCCCACATGCTGCAGAGCAACTAAGCCTGTGTGCCACAACTACTGAGCCTGCGCTTTAGAGCCCGTGAGCCACAACTACTGAGCCCACGTGCCACAACTACTGAAGTCCGTGTGCCTAGAGCCTGTGCTCTGCAACAAGAGAAGCCACCACAATGAGAAGCCCACGCATTGCAACGAAGAGTAGCCCCTGCTCTCCACAACTAGAGAAAGCCTGTGCGTAGCAATGAAGACCCAATGCAGCCATAAATAAATAAATAAATAAATTTATATCTATATAAAAAAGTATACATGTATAAAATTGAACCGCTTTGCTGTACAGCAGAAATTAACACAACATTGTAAATCAACTATACTTCAATTTAAAAAAAACCAAAAACCTGCATCACATGTTTCCATCCACCCCTCAAACCACCCACCACAAACTCTCCATTCTTTAAGGCTCCTGATTTTGTCACAAGTGTCAGGAGGTAAACCCTGAGGTTGAATGGATCTGAAAGAGAGAGTGAGGGACAGAGAGAGAGAGTGAGCACGCCAGGCGCCTATGTACCTGCTCCCTTGGGCAGGCTTGAGCTCTGTCCCTGCCACCTGGACCTGGATGCATCTGCAGATGCTCAGTGAATACTGGCTGAATGAGGGAAGCAATCCAGGATGCAGCAGACTCTACCTTGAACCCCAAGTAGACACCTGCTGCTGTGGGTGGGTGGGTGGTGCCTCCACCTGGCCTCCCTGAGCCCCCGGGAAGCCTGAGGCCTGCTCCTTATAATGTGATGTGAAGGCAGAGCATGGCTGAGCAGCAGCTGGAGATTGGCTTGTGTACAAGGTAGAAGCATTCCTGAACGGACCTGCCCTTGATGGGTACACAGGGCACCTTAGCCTGCCTGACTGGACATCGTTTACTGGATAGATTCCAGGAAGTGGGGGGGGGGTGTGTGGCCCGAATAACTGCTGGTTAGGTCCACAATGGGGCCCCAGCTCTGCCGCTCGCCAGCTCCAAAGGTTGGGTAGTCTTGCCCTTGTTTGGGCCGCAGTTTCCTCATCTGCAAGAGGGGGATGCTATTCTGCTTGCCTCCCAGGGCTGCTGGCCACTGTTAGGTTCTTGTTCTGTGCTCTGCTCCAAGTGCAATGGGTAACTCCCATTGCCTCGTTTCAGCTTCCTTCTGCTCTCAGAAAGGGGCACTTTGACAACTGTGTTTCAGGCAAGGAAACTTGAGGCCCAGCTGAGGGGAGGTCTTGAGTAATTGGTACAAGACCACATGATTAATTCAGAGACGTTGAGTAACTTGTACAAGATCACACAGTTAGCTAGTGGCCAAGTCGGGATTTCAGCTCTAGAATCTCCTCCTCCTCTAGACCCACAGGTGTTCCCTAAGTCCCTCAACCTCCCTAGCCACATGCTGGGTCCCAACCACCCTTTTTTGCTCTGTTCCAGAAACACTGCACCACCTGCTCTTCCCAGAATGCACCAGTGCATACCATACCCCAGGGGCCTTTGCCTCTCACCATTCCCTCTGCCTAGAGTGTGGTTCTTTCTTGCTGTTTCCGTGCTGTTTTGCATTTTCCCTGAAGACTCTCTTGACCCTACAGAAGGATGGGGCCGCGCCCTCCCTCCTCCCCCGTCCTTGTGATGTCCGTGTCTCGGCATAGCTGATGGGGCCAAGGCAGCGCATCTGACAAGCTCTTTCAGAAAGGTTCGTTTCTCAGGGAGCAGAACAAATTTTCCTAACAGCTCCAGTTACCACGTGTCTGATTCGTGCAGGCACCGTTTCACAGGCCGCATAGACTGCCTTGTTCACACCTCTCGATGACACTGAGGTAAGTATTAAGACTACAATCCCCATTTTACTGACAGGGCAACTGAGGCACAAAAGAAACACACAGCTAGTAGGCGGCAGAGCAGTGGTTGGATGTACCAAGCCTCGATGATTCTTCTGAGCCCAAACTCCATGGTCTCCCTGCCCACGACCTCCGCCCTGGTTGCTGGCACACCCACCCCACCAAACGCTCCTATCAGGTGGGGCTGGGTCCTCCTGGTGTCCCATTGGATCTCCCTGGGCTGTGACATCTGAGTGGGTCTCTAAGCAATGGTGCCCACTCTGGCCTGGGGCAGGTCTGTCTCACCCAGATGCTGGAGGTCAACATAGGGAGGGCTCCAAGGGGGTGCATCGGGACACATGGCATTTCTGGCCCCTCCCCAGCCCCAGGCATCCAGCCCCCTTATCTGATAGCAGCAGCCTAGTTTTCCTTTGGGGAACTTCCCTTGCTCTCACATCAGTCCCTGGGCTTTGGTCAGTCAAAGACAAGCACAAGACCCCGACCAGCTCAGTGAAGCTCAGCTCAGTGAAGCTCAGCTCGGGAACCTTTCACTGTTCTCCCATGAGGTTTCTACATTGATAAGGCACAAGCATGAGATTGCTGGGCCAACTGTGTCCCCCTTGGGGACAGAAGCTACTTAAAGATGAACCTAACGTAGGAAAACTCAACTGAGAAAGAAAGGAGAACGAGAGAATCCTGATGCCGTCACCTGAGCTCCTGATACACAGCCATGAAACCTCCCTCCTTGGCCTCCATCAGTTTGAGCTGGGCTTTTGGTCACTGGCAGTCAAAACAGACCTGCTTACCGCAGGTGTGTGAGGGTTTGGGTGGGTGCCCCCAAGCGCCAACCTGCACCCCCAACATTCCAGTCCAGGCTTTGTCCCGTGTGCCGTGGGCACCTGCCTGTCACCCCCTCACCTCTCTTGTCCGGTGCCTGAGTCAGGTCCTCCACGAGCACCACAGCCTCCTCGCCACTCTTGGGGCACTGAGTCCGCACCCAGGCCTGGATCTCGGGGGGCAGCGTGCCCAGGAACTGCTCCGGCACCAGCAGCTCCAGCACCTGCTGGCCTCATCAAGGCCTCTCGAGCTTCACTCGCAGAAAGTCATCCTGTTGCCAGGGCGCCGGGCTCACAGGGCTCTTGGGGTGGCCACTGGGCAGCAGCCCTCCACTGAGATATGGGATGGCTGGAGCCTTGGCACTGGATCTGCAGGAAGATCAGAACTTGGTCATCCTGTGAACTTGGGGCCCTGCCTTGTGGCTGCCAAGTAGGGCAGAGGCGGGCTTGGGGCCTGCGAGATGTGACTCACTCTCACAGAGTCACAGATGATCAAAATAATCAGGGCAGCGCCCGTCTGGTGCTGAGCACCTTTCTAAATGCTGGCATATAGTAACTCGTTTAAAACTCACAACAAACCCAGGAGGTGGGAGCTTTCTCTCATTACATGGTGTAAAAAGAGAGAGACGGGAGAAAAAGATTTGCCCAAAGTTTCCCAGATAGTGAAAGGAAGGGTAGTTGCTGAGCTACAAACCCCAGTAGCCTGACCCCATGGCCAGTCTGCTTCAGGCCTATGCTCCTCCCACACAGGGTGGATCTGTTTTCGATCTCACACAGACCCCACTCCCCTGGGAGCCACAGGGGCATTCCCTTAGTTTATTTGCTAACTATTTTGTAGTTTCTGAGATGAATATTTAGACAACTGACATTCAGCCTTTCTTCTTTTCTAATACATGTATTTCAGCCTATAAATTTCCCTATAAACATAGCTTTAGCTGTACACCCACAAGTTTGGTTTTGCATCTTCATTACCATTTAGTTAAAAATATTTTCTAATTTCTCTTTTGGTTTCTTCCTGAACCATGGGCTACTTAGAAATCTGCTGCTTCATTTCCAAACAATTCAGAGTTTTCTGATAGTCTTTTTATTACTGATTTCCAGATTAACTCTGTTGTGCTCAGAAAATGTGCTTTGGTCAATTTTAATCCTTTGATATTTGCTGGTTTGAGACTTGGTTTGCGACCCAGTGTATGGTTTTGTGGTCAGTGTTCCACATACACTCAAAAATAATGCAAAGCCATCTTAGGTAAGTGACAAAAGAGGAAACAGATAAACTAGACTTCATCAAAATTAAAAACCTTTGTGATTTGCAGGACACCGTCAAGAAGGTGAAAAGAGGAATTCCCTGGCAGTCCAGTGGTTAGGAGTTGAAACTAAGATCGTGCAAGCTGTGTGACAAGGCAAAAAAAAAAAAAAAAAAAAAAAAGCAGATGAAAAGGCAACCCACAGAATGGAAGAAAATATTTGCAAATCATATACCCGATAAGGGACCTGTAACTAGAACAACTCCATAATAAAAAGACAAATAATCCCAAATTTAAAAATGGGCAAAGGATTTGACTAGATATTTCTCCAAAGAAGATATACAAATGGCCAACAAGCACATGAAAAGATGATCGACATCATCAGCTACCAGAGAATTACAAATCAAAAGCCCAATGAGGGCTTCCCTGTGGCGCAGTGGTTGAGAGTCCGCCTGCCGATGCGGGGGACGCGGGTTCGTGCCCCGGTCTGGGGGGATCCCACGTGCCGCGGAGCGGCTGGGCCCGTGAGCCATGGCTGCTGAGCCTGCGCGTCCGGAGCCTCTGCTCCGCAAAGGGAGAGGCCACAGCAGTGAGAGGCCCGCGTACCGCAAAAAAAACAAAAAAAAAGCACAATGAGATATCACTTTACACCTGTTAGGATGTCATACTCAAAATAACAGATAACAACTGTTGGCACTGGAGCCATGACCTTGGGCACAGTGAGAAGTGAACACGAATAAAACAAGACCTCAATCCTGAAACCTTTCAGTGGCAGCTGGTGATTTCTGGCAAAGCTGTGCTCTAGCCCCTAACTCCGCTGGAAGGCTTACTTGGACCTCTTGCAACCTTGCCTTTGCCATCATCCCAATTCCTGAATTCCTCTGTCCCTGTTACTCTCTTGTCCTAAAATCCCCCTCTGCACCTGGGCAATTTCTCCTAGTCCTCCAGGCCCCACTGTCGCTGTCATCTTCTCCAAGAGCCGTCCCGGCACCTGGGAGCAGGCTAAGTGTCCTTCTGAGGGCCCCGGGTCACTGTCCCCCGGCTCTGTGCTCCAACCTCGTTTCCCCAGAGAGACTGGGCGTGCTGGAGCCGCAGTGCCTATAGCCAGTGCACAGTGAACAGGTGCTGAGAAAACGGAGCGACCAGGAGAGGCGGAGTTTGAGGCAGGGAATCATTGTTCAGAGGAGGGGGAACAGGGGTGGCAGCACTGACAATAAACACAGCGACAGTTTCCAAGCTCCCTTTTGTACCCCTGAAACTGCTCTTTTGGAAAAGCCCTGAGGACAGTCTCGGAGACACAGGGACGTGAACCATGCTCAGCTCACCCCCAACGTGATGACCTCACATCAGGTCGAGGTCCCCTGTCCACAGCTGCTTAACCTACTTAGGAGAGCAGTTCTTTCATTTCTTGCTCCTTACTGCACCCGACCTGACCACAGCAGACATGCAGCAGGTGCCCAAGCTGATGACTCCACAGTCCCTGCCAGGCTTAAGCCCACAGAAGGCGCTAGTGGACATCAACCCAGCTGCGGGACTGCAGGTCACATAATTTTAGCTGCAGACAAATTCTCTGTCACATACTTGGTAAACTCCCTGCAAATCATCCAAATATGGTCCCCCAGACAAATTCCAGTCAATCACATAGTTACATGCATACACCCTACCTCAGGCATAGTCCGTCAGCCATATCCCCAAACATACCCCTGCACCCAAACTTTCTCAGTGTCACTCAGTCAGTCCAATAAACACAGGAGCTCACAGCACCACCAGTCGCTCATAATCATCAGTCACTGTCTCAGCCAGTCACATACACAGACTCTCGGTTACGCCTGAAATCACAGTCAGTCACAGACACACCTCTCACGCACAACACCACACAACCCTCCGACAAAATCTCCAACAACTTCTTTGTCAGTCGCACACTGGATCAGGTCAGTCAGACATCCTATCAGCCGACCGCACGCTCCCAGCTTGTCAGTCAGAAACACACCGAAACGAGTCAGACACAGAAACACAACCAGACACACACACAACTGGTCAGTCAGCCGGTCCCGCACTGGAACAGAGTTCCACACTCGGTCTGTCCGTCTGTCTGTCCACGCGCGGCTCGGGGTCAGCCCTTCGCTCCCCATCCGCGCGTGTCGGTCCCACACATCTCGCTTAGACCACCGAAGGCGTTCGCCGCTTCGGGGTTTCCCGTAGTTTCTCTCCGGCAATCCAGGGGGGACTCCACCCAGACCCACCTCACCCGCTGGCGCGCGGGCGGACGCTTCCGGGAAGCGACGCGGCGGCGCTGGAGTGAAGAGTCCGCGCGCCAGCCGGGACCACAGCTCCCAGAACGCGCCGCGTCTCACGCGCCCCGGCTCGTGCGACTGCCAGCCCACCTGGACTACAATGCCCAGAAGGCGCCGCGTCGCCCACCCCTGCAGTCCCGGGGGCACGCCGGGAGTTGTAGTCCTGCCGGGTGCGTGGGCCGTGGCGACCGCGGCCGTGACTTTGTGGGGCAGTGGTGGCGGTGTGTGGATGATCCGGCCGGAGGGTGTGCAGGAGGCGGATCCGTGCATGGTGCGTGGGGGGTGAGAGGTGTGAGGGGTGTGTGAGGAGGTGAGAGGTGTGTGAGGAGTGTATGAGGAAGTGAGGGGGGTGTGAGGAGATGATAGGTGTGTGAGGAGGTGAGAGGTGTGAGGGGTGTGTGAGGAGGTGAGAGCTGTGAGGGGGGTGTGAGGAGGGTGAGGGGCATGTGAGGAGGTGAGGGGGTGTGTGAGGATGTGAGGGGGTGTGAAGTGAGAGGTGTGAGGGGTGTGTGAGGAAGTGAGGTGCTGAGGGGGTTGTGAGGGGTGCGGATGCTGTGGGAAGGTGTGTATCATGTATGTAATGTGTGTGGCCCGCTGCAACCATGTGGTCACAGTGCCTCTTTACCTGGTCCTCTTTCCATTTTCTTTCCCCTTTAAAAATTTTTACCTTTTTTTTGGAGCTGTAATTCACATACCTTCAGTTCACCCTTCTGAAGTGTACAAGTCAGTGGTTTCTAGTATCTTTACAAGGCTGTGCAACCATCACCACTTTCTAGGTCCAGCACACGTTTATCACCCCCAAAAGAAACCCCATGCCCATTAGCAGTCACTCCCTATTTCCCCTGCCCCAGGCCCCTGACACCCACCAATCTGCATCCGGCCCCGGGGCATTTGTCTATTCTGGATATTTTATGTAAATGGCC